>NC_046221.1:80135520-80505289 GCF_009819885.2 Catharus ustulatus
CATTCCGCGATTGTTACAGTGTTACTCTGTTGCCCTGGCTCCCTGCAGGCAGCACGGGGGGCGGGGAGAGAGGCGGGAGAGCTCTCTTCCCTCCTCTACCGCGGCCCAGGGGAGAGACGGGGGGACCCCATACCGCCATTGCCGCGGCTCGGGGAGGAGGGGGGGGGCTCTGCCCCCGCTCTCCGCCACCGTGGCGGGAGCAGGGGGTGCTCCGTGCCCAGCCAGCACCGCGGCACGAGCGGGGTGCTCTCTCCGTGCCCGGCTTGCGCCGCGCCGTGAGCGGGGCCGGGGCAAGCAAACCCAGAGGCGGCGACCAGCCCCGAGTGGCAGTGCCGGGCTGGGTCACCTGGCCCTGTCAGCAGCCCCTAGCGGGCCGAGCCTGGACAGCCTTAGTTGAGCCAGTAAACCCCCCGCCATGCTGCGGTTCTGTTAGTATTTGGCAACTTTGTTGCACGTGGGTCCTCGCTGCGAACCACAGAGTGGCTTATATTCAGGTGCAGCTTATTTATGGACAAAGAACTAAATATTTGCCAACACCCAGAGATGCGGCTTATACTTAGTGCGGCTTGTATTCGTGAATTTACTGTAGCATATTATTTCTCAGAATGTATATTTCAAAAAAGCAGGAAACTCTTAGTTGATGATAAGGAAAAACTAACATATAGTATTGTAGCAAAATGCCTCTCAAACTACAGATAAACTCTCCTTATCTGTGCAACTCTTTCAAAAGAGCCAGTGTAAAGAAACACCAAAAAAGCTATTCACCATTTTTTGTTGTTTTTGTTCTATTTAGTTTTGTGATAGTGAAACCAGTTAAAGATTCATATCTGAATTGTTTACAGAAATTATCAATAGTAAGACATTATTTTTAAGTTTTGCTGACTTGTTTCATAGTTTTTTCATGGTTTAGGGATGGTACTTCCCAATTTAGTTCTCCCACCAAGACCCTCCAAGCCACACTGGCCACTTCCTTCCTGCTTCTTGCCATCTTCAGCCCCTCCACCCACCCCAGCCCTTGAGTGGCCGGAGAAGTGCATTGGTGTCAAAAAAGACAAAGATCATGAGTTGAGATAACAAGATAAGATACAATTTACTGGCAAAAGCAATAAGATAAGAAAAAAACCAGCAATGACAATTATATTAAGAACAAAAGTGCATGAGAGGGCAATTCACTTGCAAGATTGCTTGGGAACCCAGCCCAGCTGAAACAAACCCTTCTCCCCAGAAGAGAGTTCCTCTGCCTCCCAAATCCCCCTTCCCTACACCTGTCAACGACCTGAAGTGGTATAGAATAACCTCTCTGTCTTAGTCATGCCCCCTCGTGACTACTGCAAAAATTAACCCTGTAACCAGGACAATAGTAAAATGCCTAAATCACATTTTTTAAAAACAGATTATTTTGAAATTGTCAAAGAGAAATCTCCACTTGTTATTTGAAATACTTAGTTCTCCAGTCTAAGGTGAAATAAATGTCCTGGCCATGACACCTTGAAAGGACAAAATCTTTAAAGCAGTCTACTTTTCCATTGTAGTTAAAGGACATACATTTAGACTCTATTTCTCCTACATTTAGCTTAAAGTTATTCCACTAGAAAGCTTTCTGACAAAAGCACTAATTACATAGCCTTTCTTGCCTACAAGCTTATTATTTCTGGGAAATCTTAAACCACTGGGGTGTCACAGTCCTCCCCAAGCACAAATTTTCCACAAACTGATAAATGGCATGTCTATTATGATACCGTCACTCACATGTGTTTCAAAAGAGATTGCAAAAATTCAGATAAAATGCATCAGACTTTCCTTCCTAAGAGAAAAGGGAATCAATCATCATTCACAAAACTTTAGCAATAATTCTTAATGAAAGCCATTGATCCAAGCATACAATTAGTGAAGGTAATATAAATGAAAAATGTTTAACAACATGAGGAATGAAGACTGTAACAGTGTAAAATTATACAAAATGCTTTCAAATTAAACTTCTTAACAAATAGGTAGGCTTTTCCCCCCCTTCTTTAAAAAATGTTTCTGTTTAAAAGAAGAAGATAGAAAGATTTAAGTCTACTAACATTTTCTGGTTAAATATTTCCAAGGTAGAAGAACCATACCAACAATAAACTCTGTGAGAAAGCAGGTTGGAGAAGACTTACACTCCAGTAGCCTTACAGTTTGGTGATGCTGAAGAAGTTTTTTCTTTCCTTTTCTGCCAATAAGGAGAAAAAAATCAATATTGATCATATAACTTCAGGTGTTATTTTTACCCATAAGAATACTTTCTTGGGAAAGCTCTTGAATGTGATTCTCTATCATGATGAAAGAAATCATAATTTTCAAGATTTTGTGAAACAGATGTCACTTGTAAAGAAATTTTAAGGGAAGTAATAGTAATAAATCAAATACTAACAAATTCAAATCATGCAAGAATTGAGTTTCATTCACAACCACATTGCATCTATGTAACTCAGTTGACTTCAATAAAGCATGTAATTTCTGATCTAGACAGCTAAATGGATGGAGAAAATGAGGCCTTCTAAGCTCTCCCTCATTGTTTTTTCTTACTTAGAGAGTTTTATACAGACTTCACCATCTTTGAAAATACTCAATCCCTCAAAAAGAAAAAAAAATGCATAGGCTTCTCTATTAGTCATCTATCTTTAATGTCTTCTAGCTTTCAAAATCAGAAACAACATTGTATCTGACCTACCCTGGGAACAAATGAACATTTCTTACTGGGTTATATAAAGCTTTCAACCTATACAGAGAAATACAACTGATCATTAAGTAAATTAAAAACACCTGATGCTTCATAATTTGCAGTCATTGGTGCTAAATAATTACGCAAGGAGGAAAATGTTTTGGCTTTTTATGCAATCACGCAATAATTGGAGAGATTAATGGTACTAAGTTTATTTTGCAAGCGTTGAGCCATTTCTGAAAACACTTGTAGCGTGAAATACAATATAGCCTAAAGACTGAAGTGTACTTGGAAGACAATTACTTTAGCTTCTAAACAATCCAATATGATTTTGCTCAAGCAGTAGTGTCTGAAAAGGAGCATATATTACATTTGTTTTGTGCTTTAAGCTGAATTTTTTTTTTTTGTATTTCTGTCACTTCTATTTTACATCAGTAGGAAACATGCTAAATTTGGATGAAATATCTACTCTTTTGATGTAAATGATGGATATAATATGATTACTTCACTCAAAGCTTGAATCATGAAAGGACCTTTGTCTTATATAGTTTCACATAAGTGAGTCAAGGTGCATATTATATGCATGATCAAAAAGCAGAAAGTCTGACATTTGAAGGTCAGATCAGAGAGGGCAATAACAAAAAGGAAATTATTATGCATTCTTTTACCATAGAAAAAGAGAAGTAATGAAGGTTATGTGTGAACAAAACTTTCCACCAGATTCACAATAAACTGCTATAATTACACAAAAAATCAAACCACCTCAAAACCCCAAGATGTTTTTTTTGAACCATTCCTATATTGCCTTATATTTACAACTGATTTCATGCCATCTCAAGATGTGCATTTATATATATTAGCATGAAGCATTGGGAATGTGAAAATCTGCATGGACATGCCTCTGTGCTTAGATTGTACTTTGAAACTTTTCTTACAATACAATAAAACATGAAGGATTTGCTGTTGTCTATAGCAAAAATAGTGTAATTGAGCAATCTGATTACAGGGATTTGTAAAGGAATCTGAGAAAGTGGCCTCATAAAATATATTCTCTGTGAATACTCTGTGGGAATTACTTACCGGTGCAATGAACTGGATAAGCCATAAGTCAAGAGCCAGCACTGCAATTAATCTACTCTCTTTTCCTGATTTTGTGATGACAAATGGCAGACTGGAAAGCGGCTGTACTAAGGACCCAATTAGAGAATAGTTGCTGATGTGAAAACCATGGAAAAAGGAGTCTGAATTTACCCTTTCAGAGGGAAGGTTTTTGGAAAGAAAGGCTAAGCAACTCTGTGACAAAATACCCTATTGTTGCCGTGCTGAAGAATATAAACCACCTTGTCCACATTTGCATTCCTGCACAAGTCCATACTGATACAGTTCTCTGTGTCAGAAGCTTCACAGGTGGAGTGCAAACCAAGGTCATTCCAATGTACAAAAATTTGACTGGAACTGTAGGTAGTGAGCTGCATCCTAAAATTTCAAATAGAATAATATCATGCAGAAACAGTCTACAATCATTTCAAAACACAAAGTAGTCTGTGTGCTGCAGACATATATGTTCAAAATATTTATCCTGAAAAGTTGATTAAAATAATTTTTATTTATTAACTTGTTGATAAAGAATATTAGGGAAAAATCTCAAATTAAATTCTTAAATGAAGAGTGGTCTTTATCAGAACATTTGATACCCTTTCTCTCCTCCAAAAACTTCCTAAAACCTGATCTCTGCAACTTTGCATCAAAAGTTATGGTGATATCAAACCAGATAAAGCAGTAGATATCACAGGGAATTATCTCACCATCCTCTTCTGAACATTACTTTATCAAAGCTCTGAATTGTGATATAGAAGCTATTTTTTTTTTAAATAAAGTTTTGAATCCTACTGATAATTTTTGCTTCTTCTCTCTTTTACCACACACAGCAACATAAAAAAGAAATATTAATGTTTATATGTTAAGGAACCACAGAGACTTGCCTAAACAAACAATTGATCATGAACTCTATAATGAAGGAGGTTTCTTTCCACCTTATCTTTTTTTTTTATGGTCTTTATATGATGATGTATATAGGTTGTCTTTGGTAAGGAAAGAAGACCTCACCTTCCTTAAAGATGCAAAAAACCTCATACATAATTTATGATGGTAATATATTCTATAATGTCTTCCTTTGTTCATAAATATGATAGTTAATGAAAACAAGGTTTTAGAGACTTTTGTACAGTGTGTTTCTTAATTAAAGTCAACTGAGCTAAATAGTATTTCTTTTAAAAATAGGTTTAGAAGTTCTATTGACTGAAAACATTTTCAATTATTTAACCAAAGCTAAGACCTTTTACATGCTTCTTGCATGATGTGTCAATATAATATTGATACCAGGAGAAATAGCAGAAAACTCTGAAGACAATGTGTATATTTCAGAGTTTTAAAATGCTTCTAAGCAGATTTAAAGTTTTTAAATATTACTGTGGACTGTAAATATACTACAAAAACATATCTTGGAGTCAAGAATTTTCCTATCAATACATCGTTTAATACAAATGACAATTAGGAATCTAGATATGACATTAATTTGATCAATTAAGCAGAAACATACCACTAGTAGATATACTAAGACAAACAGAAAATTTCCTTAAGAAAAACACTGCAGATTTAAAGTAGATAGTAAAGTGGCAAAAATATAGGCATCAAAATATATATTGTGCATTTAAAATTCAATTAAAATTGCATTGTGCCAGTACAATTCAAGGAAATTTGTGTTTTTATACCGTCTGACACATCATTCCCATAAATCGTCATATTGGCTTTTCTCCTAGTGCCTTATTTTCATTTCCCCATTTCACCCCTGTTCCTGACACAGAATGCATAATATAGGGCTTTGGACCTCTGCTAATCTTAGCCAGGTTAGTAGGCAATTCTTTGGGGCCTGTTAGTAGGTTCCTCTGACCAGGAGGTGGCTTTTTGTGGCGTATGTGTTTGCAGAGAAGGTGATTTCAAAGTCAATGGAGAAAGAAATCCTGATTCCCTCATGGTTTCAAATCATAGTATAAAACTAATTTCTGGTGAGACAGTTTTTGTGCCTGTTCACACAGAAGTGCATTTTTGCCCACAAATACCACATTATCGTTTTGGTCTTAAGATAACGTGGAAGATTTTCATAGGCTATTACATCTCATTCATAATTAAATTCAGTTGAAGTCCTTTCCTCTAGGACAATTCCACTCAGGATGCAACTTGTAGACAAAATTCTGCAAACCTACCTGTACAATAGCAATACTAAAAAAATCTGAGTATAAATGAAGCTGTCAAAGAGCAACCTAAATGCAGGCGTTGAGTGCTATAAATAACTTGCTGTGGAAAGTGCACAGGTGAAAACAAAAAGCTAAAATGATTCACAGTGGTGACTCAAACTATAATATAAACCTTTAGTAATTTCTGAGGTAGAGAATATAATTCTTACAATGTTCAACTCCCACTGATATTCACATACAACTGAAAATTCAACATTCCCAGCACTTTCGATAGACTGGACCACACTCTCTTAAAATCAAGGCCAAAAATTTTACTGTTTTCTTTATAGGTCTCAAAGTAAAGGGCGACATGCTCCAAACTTGATTATAGAATTTTCTGATGGGGTAGAATTCTCTTAAATAATGGCTGTAAAATTTTTATTTCAACATTCTTCAAATGCACCCAGAGGGGATGTAGAGGTTTAATGAAGTTCAGATGTCTAGGTTTGTGAGAGCAGATGTTGCTTTTCATACTTGAAAAATCATAAGATTTTTTACTAGGTAATAGGATTTACTTCTTTGAAAGGGAGTGTCCTAAAACTGCAGGCTGTGAAAAATCCTGGTAAATAGCACTCCAAAAAGACTGGGCACTATAATTTTGTGTTATGTACACCGGCTGATGGATTTGTTCAGTTAAAAAGATTCCAAGGAACAAATGGGAGGACACATGCAGTTTTACATTCTGGAGCATTCCCTAAGACATTTTTAGTCCAGTTGAATATAAACTTCATGGTTCTTTACCAGGAGCCACATAGTTTGCTTTGAGGTAGACAAAGGCTGAAAACATCCTAGTGCAAGTCTACAGTTTGCTTTAGCAGTTGAGAGCATCAGGCTAGGTGTTAATCAAAGGCATCCATCACTGCTGACTTCCTGAAACAACAATATTCTGAAATAGCTGTCTGAATAGAGAATGTGGTTGCCAGCTTCCTAGACTGATCCTAGCTTATATTTATGCATTATCTCACACTCTCTCCATTGTTTCCCCATCAGCATACAAAGCTCAAAGATAAGTAAAGGTGAAAGACTTCAGCCCTTGGGAGATGGCACTGAAATATTTGCTTTCCTACCTATGAATCAGTATGAAAATGTCGCATATCTCTCTTCTCTTTTGCAATTATTATTCAAGTCATCGGAGAGGAATTGGCACAGACACCTGCAAAGGGAAAAAACTTAGGAAAGGTGAAGTTTATTTAGCAGCACTGCAGAAAACTATCTTCACTGTAAGCAAACAAGAATAGAAGGAGTTAAATCTTGTAGCCAGTCTTCAGACTATTTACATATTGACTTGGGAATTTACACTGAAGACAGAGTCCTGAATTTTGACAAAAATTATTTTTAGAGAGTTTAATGATCATCATTAGAAGAATAGTAGAATACGAAATGCAATGCATTCAGACATTCATGGAGATCAGATGGCATTTCAGGGCCAGGCATATGTCAAGGTGATTTTTAATCTTAGGGCCTCATGAGAGTTGAATTTTTGTTAAATATAAAAATGATTTTCCGAGTTCTATTTGTTTTAGCAGCAATAGAAACACTTAAATATCACATTGAACTCATTACATAAATCAATTTCTAGACTGCATATCAATTTGAGAGTCTATATTTGAAACACTCTCAAATCTGGTGTTTGCTTCAAGACAGGATGCTATAAAATAACAGACATCTATTTTACACACATGCTGCAGTGCTTATCATCCTGCCATGACTTTTAGTTCTCATGACTAAACTGTTCAACTTTTACAGCAATGATTTGGAGCATGGCATTTTTAACGCCTGGCCAAAAATCACTATTCCCTCATATTTGTTGCTGAGTTTCAGGGACAACTGTGAAATATTCCATTAATTTTGTTTATTTCATGCTGAACTTTGCCTGTGAACTGCACCATAATTATCAAATACATGGAAACATTTACAACACTTTGTGGTTCTGCTTCTGCCTTAGGTGATCTCAAAAGTGACATGATGTGTTGCCTCTGTACCTTGTTTTGATTTTTAACTACAGAATTCCTAATTTAAAGAGCATTGACTGGTTCTAACAATGTGCATTGAAAAAAGCTGTAGTGTTGTGCTTCACCCATGAAGAAAGCACATCTATTTTTTTAATTCCTTGTAATTTTATTTTCACTCTCACCAAAGATGTGTGAAAGTAAACAGGTAAGCACATCTACGTTTTCATTTATTTGCAGTAAATGTCTGTTTGGTTACTCCACATTTAATTACATAGAACTCACTGATTAAAGGAAGCCCCACTGTGTTATTTCTGTCATTTTGATATATTACTCCAATTTCAACAGAAGATTTCTTCTGGCTCACACTTTTGGTTAGTGTTTTCATAAATACCTTCCTTAGACAATTTATTCTATTAAGAATGTGTACGACATTGGAAAATCTTTTTTTCCTTCAGAGTTGCTATGATTTATGGACCTGATCCTGTCCTGTAAAGTAGATAAAAAAGTCCCTTTTGAACTAGATTCATCATAATGTTATTCCAGATTTTTGGAAGAACCGACTTTATTACATGGAAACTGCTTGTGAAAAAGCTGCTACAGTCGTATAGCTACAAAGGTGAAGTAAACAAAGGTCAAACCTCTTCACAGTATTATTCCTATTTCCTAGGGCTGTTTTCTTTTGGTTTTGATGAATGTTCTTAATTTTTACTTTTCATCTTGAGTAAATTAAATTGTGTACAGTGTGGATATGTACTTTAGAAAGGACTAAACCAAGTCTCAGATAATAAAAAAGAAATCTTGCGTACAATAATATAGCTAATAGTCAATTTTTACTATAACAGAAAATCCATAAAATGTTTGTTCCCATTTTGGGATTTAAAAATTGGAGGAAGAAAAAGCTAGATTTCACTATAATTTTTTCCCCCCATATATTCAGATAGCTATGGCCTTGCTTCCTTTGTCTATATTTTCCAGCTCTAATAGAATCACAGAATCATAGCATAAATCAGCTTGGAAGAGATTTGAAGACATCCTCCAATCCAGTCTTTCCTGCTGAATAGTCAACACTGAATGGAGACAATTGCTTAGTAGAGCTGCAAAAACCTCTAAGGAGAGATATTCTACAGTCTCTCTCTGAGCTACACATGCTAATGTTCAATTATGCACAAGATGGACAAATTACTGTCCCCTTATGTCAATTCATAACCTCATAGACAGTTTCAATTAATGACAACTGACAATGTTTCATTCTTTTGGGGGAGTATTTCTTCTACTAGCTCTATATGTGGGCAACTCTGTAGTTTTGGTTTGGTTTGTGTTTGGTTGGTTGTTTTAAGGTGCTATGTCCCAACGCTAGAGTCCAGGATTTAAAACATAATTATAATAGATGCAAGATATAAAGAAAAAAAATAGCAGAAAAGTATACAATAAATAAGATGATGAATGCTTCCAGGGAGCCCAGTGAATCCTCAGAACTACCTCCAGGATTTCCAAGGGTGTAGAAAAGTTGAATTCTTTCAGATGAGGAATGATAAATTCCTGAGGAGGGATCTCACTTTATCATCCTTCATGGTACTCAATCCCACATGACAAAAGCTACATAGTTTATACTGCAAGCACAACAGAAAAATTCAGTTGTCCCATAGCTGTCCTGTAGTTGTAACATGGCTGAGCATCAGGACTGCGCCTGGGTGCACACAGTGCATTGAGTCACGAGTGCCCTGGGTGGTCCAGGAACTCCCCTGCTCCTCCTTCTGCACAGATGAACCAAAGGACTGACTGGAGGGACAGGTCTACTTGAATTCCTACCCACCTTCATGTGGAAACCTTGGACTGTTATGGAGATTCTCCCATGTAGCTCATGCTGTGCTTAAAAAAACTGGTAAACTTTATCAGCATGCCTCAATTATCAATTAGCATTTTGAAAGTAGAATCTGGTATCCCAGACTCCCCAAGGTGGTTACTGCTCCAAACTAGATTAGGCAGTAGACAAATAGGACACCCTCAATAGTCAGTTGAGACTGTTCCTGAAAATGCAGAATATTCAGATAGGTCAGTGCTTTGCTTTCTAAACTCCTTCTCAGAGAGTCCAGGTGTGTCTGGATCCAATTTTAGTTCCACACTTTGCCAAAGGTTTATGTCAAAGGATTATAGAGGTGTAATTCAATTTTTATACAACTTGTTCATCAGGACTAAGGATGTCAAACTTGATATATTTACATAAATACAAATATTTATTCTGATAGAGATTAAACAAAAATATCTTAATCAGAATTATTTACTACACAGTATAGGAGCTATAACTATTAATATAATATAGTACTCTTTTTCTAAGCAATATTGAAACAATTATATTAAAGCAATTGTTTAAAAGCTAGCAAAACCAATTATTAATTACAGATTGATGCTACTACTGTGGGCAAATTTTTTTTCTCAGCCATCATGAGGGGTATCCCTATGCAAGCAAGGAATCTTCACACACATCCCAAGAAGGGGTATGGTAGAAGACCCTGATGTTAAAAAGTGGGAGTTTATACTATAAACTTTATAGCATAAAGAGAATGACTGCCAGACACGTCTCCAGGCCATCTGAGACAGCTCAGCAGGTTTAGATAAGTTAGTAGTAGTATCACTTGTTTGTTCCTTTTTCTGGGTATTTTACCAGTTCTACCAGATCTTCACCTCACTGTCAGGATGTTAAACTTTGGAATTGATGAGTCAAACTCTTTTCAGCACTGTTCAACACCAAAAACTGTATGACACCCTCTTGTCCATTTATCACTGGTACATTTGCAAAGAGAGAGGACATTGTTTGGTTTACTCCCTTCTAGAGCATCCTGGGTACCCCAGATGAAAGTGGGCCTAGAGCAAAGACAAGAAATTCATACTAACAAAACCACTTAGAAAAAGATTTTACACCTACAACCCTAGCCAACTCCTTTTTATGCCTATGGCTATTGTTAGAGCCTAATATCTTAAAAAATCTGAAGGAAATATTTGATTTTTTCTTAAATTTCCCTTCTATTCGGTTCACTGTTCCAGGGCATTCTCAACAATCACATTGATCTGGAGGGCCATGGCAGTTCTTTATAACGGAAACATTCATTGCAGTCTGATCTTGTTCATGTTTCTTGAAATGACTGCTTCACTACAAACATTCACAACAGCTGGGATATACAAAACACAAATAATGGCATTGACAGCCACATATGACCATCTAACATAGCAGATGACATCCCAATTTGGAAAGGTGGGGGAATATTTACATGTACAAATAACTTCCAAGAGGATTGAAATGTGGAAGACATAATACTGGAAGAAATCATCATTCTGCATAGTGGAGTGGAAGACAGTCTTTTTAAAGATTCTGAACTGGAACTTTGAAAAAAAGTGATTTATAGTGTACATTCTGACAAGCCAAAAACAATCAGTATTGAGTAAAGCTATAATATATTTGATAAGACTACTAAAACATGCAGACACAAATTTTTAGAAACATAATAAAGAAAATTAGGTTACATTGACATGTTTTCCATTGTTATGTTGAACTACTTAAAATATTTAAAATAATAATGTTACAAGCAATATAATGTACCTGACAAGAGAGCTTTACATACCAGTTGAAAAATTTTCTGATGAATGATGCACACTACAGAAATCTGTTCAAGTAAAAAAAATTGGAATATTAAAGAGAAGTTTACTTGCCATAGTAGGAATATATATTATAAACTAATTTTTTCAATAATTCAAAAGGAAACAAAGCATCCACACATTTTGGGAAGACTGAGATGGGAAGAGGGTGGTTTTGCCTCTTTTTGAATGTCTGAGTTGGAGGAAAATCTATTTCATCATCCTTTTTCATTCCTCCCTTCGCCCCACACCCACCATCCATAATTATTGAAGTCTGGAGAAGTGCTCCTCTCATCTCTAACACACTTTTTGTTTGAATGGAATCAACTAAAAGAAAATAGAAAGTAGCAAAAAAAAAATTAACTTATGGTGGCAAGAAAAGAAGTTTTGATTATTTGACTTAATACAAATTTTCTAAAATAGTAAGAAAATTCAGCTAAATCAAGAGAATCAAGAGAACACAGAACGATGACATTTCCTAATTTTCGGTGCTTAACTACAATCTGTATTTGCAAGTACTACTATAAGACATGAATTTTTTATATTCTTTTACAATTTCTTAAAACGTTATATTATGATTCTTTTCCTAGTCACAGACATCATCTAGACAGCCTTGTGATTCATCAATATGATTGAACTTGTATGTTTTTTCCTGTGGACCTGATGATGGAATCTGATAGCCTTAGCTGGTTGTTACCCTCCCTGTGAACTAGCAAGTGAGGAAATGACTACAAGAGTTTCTTGACAAGAAAATAGAGCAGATCAAGTGTTGATTATTATTTACCCTTAGTAAGGCAACCATGAAGCCAGAAGATCGATCTGGTGCTATCTAAAATCAGTCTATTGATTAGGACTGTAAAAGCACCAAAACCCAGTAAGAGTCTCATGTTCACCACATCACTGGAGTCTTGTGACAATAATTACATAGAGGAAAGAGTACCACAGAATTTAACTTTTCTTCTTGATGGCTATTATTGCCCAAAACATATTTTAACAACTGGAGTTTCTTTTGTTAACTTTTAAAATAATAACATAAGTAATAAAATTTTCTTTCCAGTGACACAGAAAGAAATACCTTGATGAACATTATCAAAATTATTTTGCAGAACAAAATCTTCAAGTAGTTTCAAATTAAATGGCTATTCTGTTGTAAGATGTAAAGATTGATAAGACTATGCTACCCAAATGCTTATATATCCAGCCGGTTCTTTTCTTGAACTAAGAAAATTAATTTGCATAAATATCAAAATTAAAACAGCTCTCTAAAAACCTTGTGCTGATTTCCATCAGACCATCTCTAATAAAAGCAGTTTTAGTCAACCCAAGCATATCAGGACCATTCCAGGAGTGGAAAAGAGTGTACTCCAGCAGTCATTGATTCACAGTCATTTTCCCCAAGCTTGAATTTGCCTTTCTGTTCCATCCAGCTGGTATCTAAATCCATCTGTTTCTTGCCCTGGCTCCACATGACAACTTTCTGTTCAACCCTATGCAAATTACTTCATTTCTAATGCTTCATGCCTAAAGTTTTTATTTTTATCATGAATCAAGAAAAAAAAAGTGCAAACAAACCATAAAATCTTACAATTTTCTTGCAAACAAGAAAGTTTTCAACCACATTTTCAGCTCTTTCTGCCCAAAATAACAATTGGTTTTGTTTTGGAATGTAGTTCAATCCTAAGCCAAACTCAGAACTTTTTACAGTAGCCAGCACCAGACATTTTTTCCTGGCCTTTATTAACACCAAGTATCCTTCTTTTAGTCTTCTAGCCTTAGAAGTACCTGCTAATTAGTCACATCCCTCAAACTCACTCTATCTTTCCCACACTATACACGGCAAAACTATGACTGAATTATTTGAGCTAATTTTTATTTTGATGATAGATCTCTGTGACACCCAGATGATTAATACTTCACTGTATCAGCATAAAAATTGAGGACATTTTGTCCATCAGTGTGTGACATAGCTCTAAATGTCCTTCTATTTGCACTATGACAGAATTCTTGACTTGAGAACAGATGCTTCATAATAGGATAATGAGATGTCATTTATAGCAAATACTAACATGATAATGGTATTACATTTTATTGTGTAACAAAGCATTAACTTTTGAAATATTCTAAATCAAATTAATTCTCTGATGAGTTACATTTTCACATGGAAAAAAATAATTAAGTGTATTCAACATGGGCAAATAAAGATTTCTGCTAGAAATTAACCAGAATTTTATGCTAGGGGGACCAAAACCCTGACAGCATAGTTTGAAATCATATTTGCTTGCACTTACAGTAATTTCATGAATACAAGTCGCAGCAATTTGACAAAAATTTTGGTGGAAACCCGGAAGTGCGGTTAATACTCGGGGGCGGCTAATATGTGAATAATTTTCTGACATTTACAACCCCAGACGTGCCAGCCAGAGTGCCGAGCCAAGCACCTGCCAGTAAAAGCCGGCATTTCGCAATTGTTACAGTGTTACCATGTGTGCCCTGGCTCCCTGCAGGCAGCACGGGGGGCGGGGAGAGAGGCGGGAGAGCTCTCTTCTTCCCTCCTCTGCTGCAGCCCAGGGGAGGAGGGCGGGGGGGGGGGCGTGCCGTCATTGCCGCGGCCCGGGGAGCCGACGGGGGGGGGGCACCGCTGTTGCCACGGCTCCGGGAGCCGACGGGAGCCCTGTGCAGCCATTTCCGCGGCCCAGGGAGGGGGGGGAAGTGTACGCCGCCATTGCCGCGGCCCGGGAAGGGGGGAGGAGGTGCGCGTCGCCATTGCCGCGTCTCGGGGAGCCGACGGGAGCCCCGCGCAGCCATTGCCGCGGCCCGGGGAGGAGGCGGGGTGCTTTGTCCGCGCCCGCCGCCGGCACCACGGGCGTGGGAAAGCTCTGTCCCTGCCCGCCGCTGCTGCCGTAGGAGCGGGGGAAGCTCCGTCCCTGCCTGCCACCGCAGGGCAGCGCCGACCCGGGGTGACCAAGCCCAGTGGCAGTGGCGGTCGGCCCCGAGCGGCAGCACCGGGCTGGGCCACCTGGCCCCGTCAGCGGCCCCTAGCAGGCCGAACCTGCACAGCCTTAGCTCAGCCAGTAAACCCCGCCCTCCCGCGGTTCTGTTACTAATTGCACGCGGGTCCTCGCTGCGAACGACAGAGCGGCTTATATTTGGGTGCGGCTTATTTATGGACAAAAACCGAAATATTTGCCAACACCCAGAGATGCGGCTTATACTCAGTGCGGCTTGTATTCGTGAATTTACTGTACTCTTCTCTGACATTCTTCAGTTTACCAGCATCCTGTTGCATTGTTTCCTGTGGGAATTGGTGAGGAAAGGGGCGGGGGAAAGAAGGGATATTAACATTACTTTCTTTTTGGTGCTCTCTCAGTTGTTATTTGAAAAAAAAAGAAAAAAAAGACCATGTAATCCTACTTCCTCAAAAAAGATGAACAAACATGACAGGATTTTGAATGCTACTTTTACAGAGAGGACTGTGACTTTGGGAATCTCATCCTTTAGCCCTCTCTTAGCACAAATTACAGTAATTTCATGACTATAAGGCGCACTGGATTATAAGGTGCACTTCTGGGTGCCAGCAAATTTCTGAACTTTGTCCATATATAAGGCGCACCATACTATAAGGCGCAATTTTTTTTTTTCAGCAAGGATCCGCGTGCAACAAAGTAATGAATTAGTAACGGAATCTTGCGATTGCGGGGTTTACTGGCAGGTGCCCAATTTGTAAACATTTTTCACAGATCGGCATAGCCTTTAGACGCAGCCCCAGGCTCTCTCCCTGTGCCACTGGCCTCAGCACTCCCTCCCGCCCCTGGTGCCAGCTGACGGGGTTCTCGCGGCCGGCGCGGCTCTCGCAGTGTGCGTCTCTCGCAGCGTGCAGCTGGCACGGCTGGCGTGGCTCTCACGGTGCACAGCTCAGTTCGCAGCTCAGCTCACAGCTCGGCTCACAGTTTGCACTTCAGGGTTGGCAAATTTCAGAACTTTGTCCATATATAAGGCACACTTCTAGGTTTTGATCAAAATTTTAGTCAAACGGGTGCGCCTTATAGTCGTAAAATTACTGTATTTCTCTCTCTTTTTTTTTTTATATATACATATTTATTTTTATTTTTATTCATACGTACTTAAAGGAATACATGTCAACAAATTTAAACACTTCTTTATCACTCCTCAGAAATCATTCTCTCTCACACATCATGAGGAAACTATTGCTCCAGCTTGTTTTTCCCATGTTTTTCTCCATGTGGTATTTTTCCCACTATTTTACTCTCATTTAGCCAAAATGTAAAATGTGTGGCATACCTATCACCATTAACGTGAACTATGATACCTTACAGCTAAAAAGATTTAAAAGATGTTCCTTCCTCAACCAGGTGGTTGTTGTGAGCCCAGATCAGAGTTCTTTCATTAGTAATAGGAGTATTAATTCGAGCTGTGAATTCTTTTGAGAATCTGAAACAAATATTGAAACTACCAAGTCTCTTCAGCTATGCCTAAACTACAGGACTAGAAAATCTCTCAATGCCCACATTTAGCTGTGAGATCCAGTAGCATCATGATTCAAAGCACATACCAACACACTAATACATACCTTGCATCCTTGATTTCCATCTGAAGGAAAAAATCCATCCAAAAATCATATTATTAATTAATGTTGCTTTTCTGTTGTAAACATCATTTAGTAATACATTTGACAAGAAACAGTGCACAGCATAGAGAGTTTATCCTGCAGTCGTTGTCTTGGCAAGTTAATTTCCACTACTCTTGTTACTTTTTCTTCCAACGTACCACTTGCAGTTCACTGCCACTATCATAAGAAATATTAGTTGTGATAGATTTTTATTTACATGGATATAATTAGCTTATTTTAGTACATGGTTATGAAAATGTGCCAGCTTATCTTTCAGTTTACATGCAACAATTAACTGTGTAAAACATCAATTAAAAAAAAAAAAAGACTACAATAGCAGTTGGGAAATTTGAGTATCTTACCTATAACTCATAAAAGTAACCATGGCTATAAAAATTAAGCTCTCGAAACTTCTTCAAACTACCTTCTATACTTTCAATAATAAAACACTGGTATGAAATACTAAATATTTTCTACAAAATATTTACTATTGCTTAGTAAGGTGTGATTGCACATATGACATATTGCAAATTTTCTGTGGATTTATATTAAGGGAGAAAAAAATAAAGATATAGATATTTTTCAAGATATTTCAAGGTCAATGCGTATTTAATATATACTGAGATAGACAAAATGAAGAGTACAATACTACACACCATTGCATATTGTATACAGTAGTATAAACATTTTATAAATTTAATATGAGAAAATCTGTATACAAAATATTCCTCACAATATCCAGTATCTTCACCTCTGCAACGACACAAGAGAGCAGTAAAATCTACCTGATCTGTCACCTTTCAAGGAATAAAGCCACCTTAGAGGATTGAAGAAAGGCATGTTCTTTCACTTGAGTCCTTCTGAACTGAATTAGCCTTAAGGGGCTTAACTGTTTAAAGGAGAACCTTCTTAGGCTGTAAGTAATGATGTTTTGCTTTCAGTACTTACACTCTCATTGTGGTATTTCAGCAGAGAAGCACTGAATTTTCCTTCAGAAAGCTAATGTGTTACACAGGAGGAAGAGAAAGAGGCCTGAGAAGGCAGAGAAGGGAAAGGGGTTTACAATCACAGCTGTAAACCATGGTGGCCTCTGAGGCCAGACATGGATATGTCTCACTTTGAGTCCATAATGAGCCAAACCAGCTGCTTCCCAAAGAGAAAGGGGGTAGCTCTGTGAAAGGTAAGGTCTTCCCTTGCCTACAATAACATAAAGATGCAGGAGACAGGAATCTTTACTTTTTACAGAATTTGTTCACAGTGGATCCCCTACAGCATATGTCCATCATACCCCATCTTATATTCAAACTTCTGTCATATTATAAGGCATGCCTATTCATGCCTATTTGGAAGCATTTAGCTTCCAAATAAATGCTTTTTGAATTTAATTTTTATCCAGATAAAAACCCATAAACCACAACTTTTAGTCTATTCTTATTCAGATTGTGTGCTTTAATAATGCCTTTAGATGTTACCTTGTAGCGATGCTTTACCTTGAACTAAAACTGTGTCCTATTCTGAATGCAGAGGGGGAATTTCACTCTTATTCAGATGCATTTTTGTTTTTGTTTTCAAATAACACCAAATGTTAGTGTGACAGTTTACTCCCCAATAGCCATCACATTCTCATATCTTTATTTTCCTCTGTGCCAAATTCTGACATGTTCTGACATCTTCCATGGTGAGCACCTTTATGACTTCTGTAGGACTAGCTACCTGTTAAAAAGCTATCCCCTACCAATAACTGGCAGTTGGTAGAATGAACAGTGCAGAGGATACTGCTTAGTTCTATGAAAGAGGGATGCTCAGAATCATTTTCTGTCTTCCCCAAGGTTTCTAAAGATAACAATATGCAGGTTAACTGACATAGGCCAGCATTTTCATTATAATGGTCTAAGAACTCGAGCTGCTCTCCTCATTCTTCTTATCACAACTTGTCTGGAAATTGTTTGCTTCCAACAATGATTCTCTTATGGACCCCTGTCCCTCTCCATGAGGATAACTAGATAAAGTGACTTCTATATACCCAGTGATCTTCACACAGACCACCAACTTTGTCACAATTTACCCATCTTGCTCCAAACACAGATTTGACTCTTTTCCTTATAATCCAGTAGAAAGACAGTCACAAAACCATCCCTGTTCCCTCTCACTTATCTTGTATTGTCCACATTGCTGAATCACAGGACATGGGCAACATGCTTCAGCAATCTGGCAGGAGAGAAGGCAGAAGACAGCACTCTAAAGAGTGTGAGGGAGCTCCATTAGCTATAAAAAGGTACACATTTTTAAATTTCATTGGAAGTTGAGACAGATAGATGTGCCTCTGAATGCAGGGCAATTTGGCAACTTTATTTTTTCTTTTCCAGTGCCCTCAACACACAGCCCAAAATACACCTACTCATCGCCACTGTTTTATAGAGTATTACCATCTATTGGTAAAGATTAAAGATAGTCTGCAAGCACTGAACTGGAAAAAGATTGTGAGTTTTCTCAGTTTTGTGTACATGACTGATTTTCTGAATACAAGATTCTTCAGCATAAGCAGCAAGTGCCCCAATGAAATGAACTCAGTTGCTGTTCATGGATGTTGGTAAGTGCATTCAGAGTGGAACTGTAATGACTCAAGAATTACTTCAAAAGTGGTTATAAGGACTTCAAACTAAGTTAAATAATATTAAACAAAAAAAATATATATGTTATATCAACTGTGACCTTTTAACTTTCCTGGTTTCAAGTCCTTTTAATACAGCATCAACATTATTAGAATCATGCATATGCTAGCAGATACTTACATGCCCATCAACTCAGTTTGCAATGGTTCAGGTCCTCAGTTTTACATGTGGAATACATACAAGTAAGCAAGACTAAGTTGTTTTAATTAAAAATATATTGTTACTACTAAATTTTGTATTCCATGGTCTGTCTCACAGACAGTAAACAGGTAAAGGGATGCAAGTCCCACTGTGTAATGAGAAAGTTCGTGCTTCAATAAATTAAAATCTTATACTGGAGAAGGGAAAAATGAAAGAACTTCCTTGCCAAATATGTAAAGAACAGAAAGTGGGTAAAAGGTTTTATCAACATCTCGCTGTGAGTTGCTGAGTATAGCCTAGACTATTTGAAGAGTGTTTTTTAATTACAGTAATTTCACGATTATATGCCGCACCTGATCATAAGCCTCACTTCAGCAACTTTTCGTTCTTTGTCCATATATAAGCTGCACCAGATTATAAGCCGCATTTTCATTTGCAGCAAGGATCCGTGTGCAGCTTTCACAAAGCTGCCAATTAGTAACCAAATCGTGGCATTATGGGGTTTACTGACTCGACTCGGGGCTGTGCAGGCTTGGCTTACCACTGCCCCACCACCAGGGTCGGGAAGTGCTGACACTGCCCCGCTGCCGGGGCCAGGCACACTCCAACTCGGCTCAGGGCTGCTGTGGGCTCACACTTCCAGGCTGGCAAATTTCTGAACTTCTTCCATATATTGGTTGCACCTGATTATAAGCTGCACTTCCGGGTTCGAATCAAAATTATAGTCAAAATGATGTGGCTTATAATTGTGAAATTTCTGTAAGTACAGTTTATGAAATACTGCAGTAAGAATTCAACCTTTCAAAAATACTGATACAGTTGTTTAAATTTTTTAGGTTTAGGTTTTGTTTTCAATTTTATTTTTTTGTTTTAAATTTGACATTTCTCTAATACAACAGCAAAAAATAATTGCAGAAAAATAGTTTAATAACGCTCTAATTGCGTCATGCAACACCATCACTTGCTTTGCAACGTCATGAAGTAAGTAAGCATTTCTGAGAACCAGCAGATTGAAAAAAAATCTCTGTTCAAATTACTTCTTGACTGTCAGAACACTAGTTGTCTTCCGTCTTTAAGATTTGCTTAAAATCTAAGAATTCAGAAATGAACTCAAGGAACTGGTCTCATTTTTCTAAGGATTAAATGACTTCTGATTCATTGCTTATTCTATAACCAATAAATGGAAGTTCACAGCATGAATAAAGGGACAACCAGAGCCACAAAACTGAATTATTTGACTTACAGGGAAGTTAATGAATATCTAATAAAAACTTGAGTCTATGACAAGAAGGGAATAGAGGTATTATAGGTAGGATCTAAACAGATGACACAAACAGACTTTCTATCCTACTTTTTATGTTCTATACTAACATGATTGTTTTTTTGTTCTATACAAACATTTTTCAGCACATATGCATCAAATTTAAATTTTATTATCATTCTTCAGAATAGGCTGACAGGCATCTAACAAAGCTGGGACCCCTTTTAAGAAAGGAAAGCA
Organism: Catharus ustulatus; assembly: GCF_009819885.2. NCBI lineage: Eukaryota > Metazoa > Chordata > Aves > Passeriformes > Turdidae > Catharus > Catharus ustulatus. Next base: position 80,156,029 of record NC_046221.1, read on the forward strand.
CAGTCTTTTACAAAATAAAAATTTAACAAAGAATGATGCTGAGCAGGTGGTTTGTTACTCATTATTCTACTACAAAATTCTTAACGTGTATACGGAAGTTTTGTTGCAGTTCATTATACTACCATTTACATATATAAATTTCCTCATGTGTATTTTTTAATCAGCTAATTTGAGGTATAATTTTCATCATATCGACTATTACTGTTATTAATTAACCTTATACTCTATTAGAGTTTCTGCTTGAAACTGTTTAAACAAGTGGTTATCAAATAAATAACAATTTATAGTATTCTCTTTCTCAAGAATCTTACTTTCATTCTTTTCCTGAGGACTCCTCACTGCTCCATTACTCCAGCATCCCTCTATGATGATTTCAATGCTATTTTAGAGTTACTGAAAATGTTTGGGGTTTGGGGGGTTTTTTTGGGATTTTTTGGGTTTTTTTCTTCATCTGATGTCAGGAATGCTGGGAATTCGAGAAACAAACAATTTTTGTTTAAACTCATCCTAACAGAAAAATTAATCAAAATGTGCCATATGGCATCAAGAATTTAAAATGCTGACTAAAATCTAGTAGACCTCACTTGTTTTCAATACACTAATTGTCCAGGAATGTTCTCTAATTTTGACTTCGTTAGAGTTCAGTTTCTCAAATTTCTGCACATAAAAGACCGTGTTTTCCCTTGAATTACTAGGTTGCATTTTAAAGAAGCCTAACAAAGAGATCAGCCTCAGATGCAGCTTCACAGCAGCACTTAGCAGATACATAGTTTCAAGGAAATGTTTGTCATTTTTCAGTAAATGGGAGTCAATACATTCTTAAATCAGAGGTTATTTAAATTCTTGCCTAGAACTAGTGGTAAAAAAGCAGTGTAACTGGTCTAATGAAATATGCACAGTAGAGAAAAACTGAAAGCAAACTATGGATCATGAGGTATTGTTAACTGAAAGTATTGTATGGTTTTCTCTTTTAGAAGGCACCATTGTCTCTCATATGCGTACTTTAAATAAAACAAGTGGTAATAAATGATAGAGAAAGATGAAGGAGAAAAACTTAGAGCTCAAGAAGAACACAAACTTTCAAAGTAAGATACTCTGAAGTATCCTGTAAATAGGTTCCCAAGTTGCCTTGAAACATACTGTATTAAAATTAAAACCATTTTTATACCCTAGCCATGAAGGTCAGTCCTTGCCATAATATAATTTAGGGATGCAATATCTCTGTGTAACAGACTTCAGTGCTTGCTCCTGGCTGTACTATCTTCTGGCATAACATAAAGGTCTGATGTACTCAGTATTGTCAGGAAATCTGTATTGCATGAGGAAAGAGGACATCTAGACAAGACTGGTGTGCTCCTCACTGGCTGAAAGTGTACCTATCTTCTGTCAGATTTTGCAAGTTCACCTGTAGTGCTGCAGCATTTCTTCCTAGATCCTACACAATCCTGTATATGATGGTTCAGTTGATCCCTCTTTTCCCCTTCTGTCCTCAGTCTCCTATAATCCAGTGTCCAGATATGATTGTGATACTACTGGAACCAAAGCACCTGTGAGGTTCTCATTCAGTTCCTCAGGGAAAACTAAATATGGAACAAATTTAAAAGAACATAGATCAAGCATACCAGCAACACTGAAGAACAATGTCACCTAATGTCTTTAAAGCTTAAGTTTTTTGGTACAAGGGAAACTTGAGAAATTAAAGGTAAACTTCAAAAACTAATGTATGAGTTCTGTGATAAAGTTGCAGACACTTACATATGGGTTGCTTTTGGATTTTTATTAAGAACGAAAAACTAACAAATTTCTATGCTTAAAAATATAATTATAAAAATATTTTCCCTATTACCCATCTGGGTTGCAATTAATAAGATGGTTGAATTCCACAGTAAAATAGGCGAGTGACAGAGAATAACTGCTTCTGAACTCAATTGCATTTTTCAGTATTTTCCACAGACGTGCTACATGCAGATGGAGAGGCTACCCCAGTCTTAGGGAACCTCAATGTCTGAAATTAAGTAATTTGTCTTTACATTCCTTCACAAATAACATGCATAAAGGTACATGAGTTTTCCTCAGCTGTCTCAATTATGATTCCTTTTCAGATTCACAACCTATTTTTATAAACTGTCACAAAATTAATAATTTCCCACCTATGTGCAGTTTTCTTTATTTCCCACCAGCCTACCCTATAACTTCACTTTTTGTATTCTCTTCTAGCTTCTTTTGTTGATCTCCCTTTTGTTTTAGATTGCTTTTTATAACTCTTCAAAGGCCTCCCTCCCATCATCCCTTTCTCATACCTTGCTCCACTGAAAAATCTGCGACAGCTAGACTTCTTTTGAAAAAGTGAAAAGAGATGCTGCTGACTCAGTGCAGCAAAGGACGTGGTACAATGAGAGCAGAGGGTGGTTTTACAGCTTGTGTCAAAATATGGGCTGGCCTTAGTTTTCTTGTAAATTTATTTAAATGACTGGGTTTTATTATTTGTATCAGGAGAAAAAAAGTTCAGAATAAAGTTTTTTTATATTTGGGGAGAATTTTTGTCTTTCTACTGTTCTACATTTTTCTCCTAGGATTCTTACAAAATATCCTCTCTCATGAAGTTGAAGATAGCTACAAACTATGTGGACTGGCTTCTCCAAATCAAATATTTTGAAGGGCTTCTTAGCAAACATGGATTTGCTACTCTTTTACAGAGCAATCCAATAAAAAATGAGTTCCAATCTTGCTATATATCTTGCTGTATGTCAACTTTCAAAGAAAAAACAAACAAAAAAACCTACAAAACCCAGAAACAGCAATGTCATAAATCAAAAATCTTAATGGGTTGGGGTTTTTGAAATGACACTGCAGCACAAACTGCATGTGAATATCTATTGTTACTTCATGGTGTAGATTCACACACCATAGCTTTTTTGGGCAATGCATTCTGTCACTCCTATGCACATTTTTATATCCCACCAGCTGTCATTTCAATGCCATTTGGACTGTCATAGCCCTCAGTAGCCATCTTCCTTTTTTTTCTGAAATAGTTCTGCTGAGGAACAGTGAAGAACAATAGAAAAATCATTCTCTTACTCATCCAGCCCTCATATCTATAGGTTGATAAATTGGAAAGGAATAGAGGAAACAAAATCAACACATTTCTAGGCTCAGAATTCAACATTACTAATTATTTAAACAGAAGGAGTACCTATGGAGAATGTTAAAATGAATTGAGGAATTCTTGAAGTGTTTTGAGCAGTCCATTAAGAGATGCAACTACTGGGAGAAAATCCTCTAGGTCCTAAATACATGCAAAAGATTTTTAGGTATAAAATCTTCAGATAATATAAATACCAAGTTCTGAACTAATTTCTTATTCAACTACATTAAATTTCAGAACCACAAAAGATGTCACAGAGTTACAGTTCATCACAGATGAGTCACTGGGCATGACTGTGATAACGCCCCTACCTAATCCATGGCGTATGCAATGTTCCTAGGAGAGAAATTTGTGAAGAAAGGACACTACCTTAGATAGTTCTGTTTCCCAGTGGATGAGTGCGTGCATTTGAACAGTCCACAAGGTTTAGGTGAAATAGATTGTGTAAAATACCTTATTGAGATGAGCAATATTTCTATCCACCTTGGTTTACATCAGGTAGGATGCAGTTTAAATGATTGTTATATAGGGTCGCGTTTTTAATAAAAGTGTCTATACAGAATTTTATTAGTCTCATTAGGAAAGTTCTCCTATGCAAACAAAACTCACTCAGTGCCTTTCTGTTACCTTGTTGGAAAGCAGTACTTGGAAAACAAAGCAAGAATGAACAGAAGCTCACAGGTGAGCTTCATTCTTTCATAATCCATGATTAAATTTCATAGTCTGAGTTCAAAAGTTCTTATGAGACTTCCCATCTGACCCTGTTTCAATTTTTCAAAAACATTGGGGTTTATAATTTTTTTTCGTATGGGGGATGAATTGTCTTCCCTGTGTAAAAAGACTGTTGTTTCCAGCATTTTCTAGTGTCTGTTATCTATACTGGTGCTATAATAATCCTACTTTGATCTTGGCTGCACTGTAGGAAGCTGAAAATCAGAAGCTGAAATCTGGCCTAAGGAAGTATGTCTTTTATTATGAACAGGATCGGCATTAGATCCTGCTTTGCCAGTCCTTTTTTAACCTGGTCAGAAGCATGATGAAAGAAACAAAACCAACTTGTTTTAGGGTCTTTCTTAATTCATAGTATTTATAATATCTTTCCTCCTTGTCAGTGATGAGGCATTATCACGTGAGAATCACAATGTATAAATATCAATATAAATTTATTGTCAAGGTTTCAAATAACCTCATTCGTTCTGCAGCTTAGTCACAAATAACAGTTCTAATCCTCAAAGGAGCAATCTGTTTACTTCAAGTGGGGGTTAAATATCATAACTCATCCAAACATCTTTTTCATGATAACAAGAGGTATGAAAAAGGTATTTAATTATTTTTATTTCAAAATATATTTTATCCCATTCCTTGGAAAGTCTTTATTGCACATATATGTGTGGGGGTTTTTTTTCTTGTTGTCTATTAAATTATTTAGTTCAGAACATCTTATAGCTGTTGGGTTTTTTTTCCTATATGAAAGCTAACAAGCAGGGATTTTAAACAAGCAGGATGTTTTTAATGATTGGTTATTTGAATCCATGGGTGAAAGAACTACAGTTGAAAAGTGTCAAAACATAGAAGAAAAAGTGATTATCCCAGATTTATTTTGAGACTTAGATATCTGAATCAGAGATCAAAAAAAAAGAACATCCAATTTATTGGAGCAAGGCTTGAGACAGGGAAGAGGTTGAAGAAGAAAAGGAGTAGGAAAGAACTCGCTATTAATAAAGAGAGTAGAAAACAAAATATTCCAAAGCATTCCTCTTTGTTACATCTTTGTAGCATAGAAGGATATGACATAAAAGGTAAGTGAGAAAACAGAATGAAAGGCATTGGCTGAAAAATGAGAATCAGGGTTTATTATGTGAGTTTTAATTTATATATTAAACTGTACTTCAGTGGGACCCTTACTTTGTGCCCTTGAAGTGTCTTGTCCTGCCAGAGTAGTTGCCACTTAAAATACAGGCCAATCTAGTATTCATTTAACTTCTGATGTGGTTACTCTACTCTTTGTAGCTGTGATAATGCTGCCAAAAAGGATTTAGTGTTTACTGTATACGTTTAAGTATAAAAAAAGGTTTCTGCTAATTTTCTCTCATAGCATCAATGGAAAGGTCTCACATTCATGTCAGAGATGTTTCATATACTTATTCTCACTCAAGTACTTTTGAGAATCTACCATTTCAGGGAACAAGTTCTCTGTCTTTGCACACAAACCATGTATCTATAAGTGACAGTATACCAATGTACTTTCATCAACAATCAGTTGCTGTTAAAACTTGAATCTTACTAGATATCTTACTGTAATCTATCTTTCTTTAAAATAAATCTCTTTTTTGGAATTTACTTTGAATAATTTTAATAAATTACTTAATTGTCAAAGTAAATAATCCAGCTTTAACATGAGACCTACTTCCCATTATAATATAGGTAACAGGAAAACATTTCAGTAGGGAAAAAGTTCCCTACATGATTTTACCAATTTGTGACAACAGAACATCCCAGCATTCCCAATGTGTACAGTACGACACTGATAATCTCCCTAGTCTTCCAAAGTAGCAATAAACCAGTATCTCTGAATGAAGCTCTGGAGAATATGAGTATTAATTCATTTTCCTCTTTTCAAATATATCTTGTTCTGACAATGTATGACACAAAGTGTGAGAATGTCTATCTCCCTCCTAAGAAGTAGTTAAGAAATCAACATTTTCTTATGTTATTCTTACCTCTGTCAGGCAATAAGAACATAAAAAACCAGTCAATTAAGCAGATCAAAACAGCAAGTTTAAACATTTGGCAACACTTCCCTTTCCTTACTTTCTTTCACTTTCCCACACTGATGCTATTTCCTGACATTTATTCTATACTATGTATTACTTATAGAACAATTATTTAGCAAATGTATCTTCCATCAGATTAATGTTATATCGTTCGTTCTTACATACGCTTAAAATTGTCATAATTTCCTAATTGCATTTTTTCCTATTTTCTCTTACTAAAACACTTTAATTGAACTTTCTGATTGCACAGTTTTAAGAAAACTCAAGACGAAATTTAATAAAATCTTGCTGCATTATCTTGTGGTTTTATTCCCCTCTTCACTAGAGGCTGGAATTTCAATATGTGAACACTTTCTGTTTGAGTATTCAGTGATGCTGGGAAACACAGAAGACTGACCAAGACCTAAGAACAGTGTTGATAAGCTTAGCAGCAAACAAAAATTTGCAAAAAAATTTAATTTTTGTAATGCTTCCAAAAATAATATGGTATGAATGTACTTAGTAATGGACTCTATCATATGTTTTTTTCCGTAAGTCTTTCTTAGAATGTATCTTTTGTCTAAGATCATATCTGAAAAACTGATGATTTGCTAAAATGTTACTGTATTTAGAACAAATTGCATTTTCAGGTGGCAGATATCCTGAAATGCTATCTTCTTCCATTTTTTACTATAATAAGAATGTGCAGTGATAGTTTCTTTAGTAGAAAGAAGTCTAAATTCATGTAGCATGTCATATTGTCACCTTGGTAATCTTCAAAAAATAGAGATGCGTTTGAGAAGAAGTAAACAGAATGAATGTTTTCATTGGACCAGTGAAATATCCACAGGAGAAGTCTCAAAGGATCTCCAAGGTTTTTTCTTGCAGCATTACATTGGCAGGTACATATTTAAAAATCCATTTCTCCACAAACTGTGTTGCATTGCCTAGCCAGGTTGTGCTTCTACATATACTTGTACTGTTTCCAATGAAAACTAAATATACTGTAACTTTGGAAATGAGAAACAGAAGTGACCTCATCCCTGTAATTTTCTGATAGTGTTTGATGCAAGTTTTTCAATGCAAGGACTTTTTCTCATCCAATGTGCCTTGTACTTCAGCTCACTTTTTTTAGAAGCTCATGGAATGTGATGACTTGGGTTTATTATCTGCAGCTGTGGATTCATAAAATGGGGAGCAAGTAGTTCCATAAGAATCCATGGAATGCCATAATATAGAAGATTCTTTTATGAGAACATTCTACATATAGGGATATTGTCATTATGAAAGATTTGTTTTGTTAAAAGCTATGTTTTACAACAGTATTGAATAGTAGAGGGAGAAAAACCTCAAAAAATCAAACATAGGTTGTTGAAAAGACCTGTAGATTAAATCATTCTATCCAGGATCAGGACTAAGTTGGTCTCTTTGTGCTGGGGTTAAAACCTCTTCATATACTTCAGATATTTCTAGTCTTTCTGGGTGAGAATGGAAAAAATATTTTTGCAGCTGCGCTTCTCAGATGGTCTATCTAGACTCAGGTAACCGTTGTGATAGTGAAAATGTGAACAAATATTTTGGTATTTGTAATTTGAGCAAGGTGATTAAAATATAAAAGCAATATAGTTATTACAGCCAAGACAAAAAAAAAAAAAAAAAAAAAAAAAAAAAAAGCATCCAGTATCCTAGGATGTTTTACAGTAGAAATAGAAAGTGAAATATGTGGGGGGATCCTGGGGGCTTCCACTCCCTCGAAAAAAGAAAAACTATATTAATCTAAATTATCAAAGTCTTGAGTAAAGTTCCAAAGATGAGCCAGGAAAGAAAAAAAAATGTTATGAAACTGACCTCATTTCCCAAGAAGAGCAGTAAAATAAGTGATTCTACTCAAACTTCAACAGAACACTACTGAAAAACATCCCTCAATGACTAACATTGATATGACTAATGCTCTGAGCTAGATGACTGATGCAAAAAGCTTTCTGCAAAATATTTTGATAAACTTTAAAACTAATTCACAGTTTAGTTATGTTTGCTTTTCTTGCGTTCTTTTTCCATTAGTATTCCACAAAAAGCACTCAATTTTCAAAACATAATAGGAAGACAGAAGTGTTACAAAAACATATTAGTAATAGCTCCTTCATCATACCACAGTAGAACCTACAAGTTTTTCTCCCCATAGAGTCATCCCCCTCTCATTATTTAAAGCAAATAATTAATCATTACATAAGGTGAAGAAAATAAATGAATGTGGAGATTTGCATTAGGGAAATGTTACCAGTCTAAAAAATTTTACAGGGCAGAAAAAATGATTAAGATAACTTCAAAGTATTCTTATTGCTGTCAACCACCAGTCAATGGCTCACAGGAAAGAAGAGCAGGAGGTATTTTCCACCAAATAAGAAGCACAAAACAACCAAAAAGAAAAAAAAAAAAAAAAAAAGACAGGTTTAAAAACTTGAAATTTTCACTATTCACACTTCCTTTAAGAGTCCCATGTTTGAGGCAGTACTGGGCTTTGCTACTTTCACTCAGATCAAGGCAACTGTACACCAGAGATACTGGGTGCTTCTATGTATTGTTTCTCTTGGATTTGCACTGTACTATCAAGACAACAACTTGATAAGTCTAGGACATCTGTAGTGGGTCTTTCATTTCTGGATGTAAAAAAAGTATTGTGTTAAAAATGAGGACTGAGACTATGGCTTTCTTATCAGAAATGCAAAAGTCTAAAAATGAAAAAAAATAAGGATATACTGGGGTTGTAAGTTGTAGCAAACAGTTGTTCTCCATGTCTGTAATTCCAGATAAATTTTAATTTATGTAATACAAGGTAATAATTAAAATATTTTAATCAAACTATCAGAATTAGGCTATCTGGCACCAGAACATTTATAAATAATCTGTAACTAGTTCAGAGAACCCATGTGATTTACACAGACCAGAATTTGTAACAGACTAGAATTTGACTCCCAAAGAAAAATCATCTCAGTCAAGATTGTTAATGAAATAAGACAGCACATGAGTCAAAAGGCAAAATTCAGGAACTCATGGCAGAGTGCCTATGATATCTAAGTTTTGAGGAAGGTTACAGTGAGCTATTTGGCATAATAAGTCAAATAACTTGTGGATTTATTGTTGCAGAGGTCTAAATTTTCTTCATAAACAGAAGACATCTTAGTTTAAGCAGGAAGATATCTACACACATGCACACATACAAACACTGTTCTCCCAAACATGGAGAGAAGGTAAAAGAGCAAGTTTAGAAAATTAAGAGAAAGTTTCAAGAACTTTAAATTTATGAAGTTTAATCAGAAATTTAATCAGAAAAAAATATATTTTATGGACAGTTTTGGAGACTACAATAATTATTCAAAATAGTAAGCTGCTTAACATACTTAGTAATCGAGAAGTTCAATAGCCTTTGAGATAAGGGGAAAAGAGTCCCAGATAATAAAAAAAATTCTTATACATGTTCAAAATCAGAGTTCCTTAATGCTATCAAGTGATGAATATAAACAGGATGCCAGAGTAACTAGTTTTATGTTTGGGGTTTTTTCTGTTGTAATTTATTTATTTATTTAATGTTCCTCTTTCGAAATATTGCCAGCCTGTGTCACCCAGTATTGCACATCCTTATTATTATCTTTCTACCCCCACAAAAAAGGTGGGCTTTGCATTCCTGAGCTCTGAAGAGGAACCACAGATTTTGCTCAGGGAAAAAAATGGTGGAAATTGCAATTTTTTTGTGGAAATTTTGCAATTTAGTTTGAATACTAAGGTAAATTCTTGTGGTATGCTTTTTTATGGTCATAAGAAAAAATTTTTACCAGCCTTCCTGATGTTGATATTTCCTACATATAAACTTATGTGGAGACTTGGATTATTTTGTTGGGGTTTTAGTAGGAGTTGTGTACATAGACTGTAGCTTACTCAATTTCTCTGTATTTTTTCTTTATTATCTTTCATCATATGAACACCTAGAGAGTTTGTATACTGAATCGTATTTAAAAATTACTCTGGTAAATTCTTTTTTCAGGAAGAACATTGAACTCTCACATAAATTCTTACTCACTACATAAAAAGATCAAACTTCCACAGGATTAGAAGCCATGAATATTAGATAAGAGTTTCAAAACTTTGCTCACACTAGACAAGACAAGAGTTCTTTCTCCCAAAAATTGGACATTTGAGAAGAACTAAATCATTAAAAATCTTGGGTTTTTTTATTAGTGGTAGGCAGAAGAAAGAGATTTTAAAGAAGAAAAAGCACCCGTTTGGAAACATCAAAACAGTTTTATATAAACTTACCAAAATTTTCTTTTGAAAGTTATATTTTCTCCCCTGTCATTTTTTTATTCATTTGCTAACAGGTTCTGTAAGCTTATTATAGCAACTAGAAAAAAAATATAAAGTTGACTGAAAAATTAGTGTTGTTTTTTTTGATGGTGTTATTCACTTTACCAAAGATACTACTAAAAATTATTTGGTTCCATTGGAACTAATTTTGATCTATTTTGCAGTTTGACCATCAATTTGAAAGAGAACAATTATTCTTCCAACTTTACTCTGAAGCTCAGGAACAAGATAATAAATGAAATGGTTTTTAGATAGTTCAGCATTAAAAACAGCAATAGATGTTGTAAATTACATTTTTAAAAATGTAAGAATTGAAGAGGTATTGCTGAATATTCAGGGTTAATAAAGGAATAATGATGTTGCAGCTCCAACCTTACTTCAGATACTCTCATAATAGATAATAATGTGGGTTTTGCACTAGTAAAGACTGAGTAAAAACTGTAGGAAAGAAAATGGAAATGGAAATGGAAAGTCCTTTTTATGCATTTACTCCATTGAACAATTTCTAAAAAAACAAATGTCATACAACCAATGTCTATGGCATAATCCTGGGTAAAATTCTTTTAATTAGTGAAGATTTTGAAAACAGTTGATTGCATTTCTGAAGCTCACTTTTGAAATTTCATTGTTGCTAATGAAAAGACCTTTTGATGTTTTAAATTGTTTAATTTTGTTAAAGAACTTAAGAAATGTTTGGCAATGACATGACTTCAGAATGTAAACACTCTAAAAAGAAAAATGTACAGGGCTTTCAGCTTATATTAAATTTTAGAACCCATTGTCACTAGAAAATATTTTGGGGGTTTTTTTTGTTGTTATTTTTCTGTGATTTTTTTTATATTTCATTATTCATTCTCTGAAAACTGCATTTAAAGAAAAGTCTGAAATGTAGTGATCTTACAGACATTGACACTTCCACTAACAGACTTTCATGAGTTCACTGGAGTTCCAAAATCCAGTTGCTAAGTTTTTTTTATTATACTACATTTAAATGCAAATTACTCAATTTCAACTTGAATAAAACCATGTTTAAATGGATGGCAGTACTTTAGAGCTACTGTCTATAATATTCACTATATTGGAAAAGGATGCATTTGACATCCATTAAATTGTGCTACCCTGTCATTTGAATGGACATTTTAAGTATTCACTGCGTAAAATAAAAGGTAATAAAACAGTGCTTAGATGCCAAAGATATGCAATGTCATTCTACAGACTACCTCTGTATCCAGTGAGAACTAAAATTCTATTTTTAATGGTATTAGCCATTAAAATGTATACTTTCCTCTATGGAAGAGTGAAAACTTTACTACTTTGCCAAGCAGAGCTATATTCCGTCTATCCCACGTATGTCCATGCAGTATGCTGAAATCGACTGAAATATATGTCTCTCCTTGGGACTCAGATATTCATGAGGTTTCTGTGGTCAAAAAGCCAAGGGGAAAATGCATGTCAGTCAGTTGAGGTACAGGTTTAATGGACCATTGTTAAAAGTTGTCCTTGTGATCATCTTAATGTCTGAGTAGAATAATAATAATAATAATAGTAATACCTATTTTAAACCAAAATATTAGTTTTCTCTTGATTAATAAAAGATAGCACCATATAATGAAAATGGCAAATAGAAGTATTATCCCATTCATTTAAAGGGAGAATGTATTAACATGCAAAAAACATGTGGCTGTAGGTCTTAGAAAGAATAGCATTGGTTATTTACCTGGCAGAAGTAGAAACACTAAAATTAAATGGATTATATCCAAACATCATTAGAGTTTTTTTAACTAACAATATAAATTATCTCCAGGAAAACAGGTCCCTATAACCATTACTTGGGAAGTCAAACACCATAATTCCACATATTCCCAGCTTCTTCCTTGTTCCAACAACTTTTTATACACTGAGCATGATGGTACCATATGGTGTAGAACATCGCTTTGGTCAGTCTGGGTCACCTGTCCCAGCTGTGCCTCCTCCCAACCTCCCAAGCATCCCCAGCTTCCTCATCAGCAGGACAGTACAGAAAGCAGAAAAGGCCTTGGCTCTGTGTAAGCCCTGCTCAGCAATAACAAAAACATCTGTGTATTATCAACTCTGTGTTCAACACAAATCCAAACCATAGTGCCATACCAGCCACTGTGGAGACAATTGTCTATATCCCAGAAAAAAACAGCGCTCCATGGGAAGTGGATTAATTCCTTGTTTTACTTTGCTTGTGTGAAGAGCTTTTGCTGTCCCCATTAATTGTCTTTATCTCAACCTACAAGTTTTATTCCTTTTACCCTTTGATTCTTTCCCCCATCTCAGCAGAAGGAAGTGAGTGAGCATCTGCATCGGGGTCAGCTGCCAGCAGAGATTAAACCACGACAGCAGTGAATTTAAAGCATTTTATTTTCACTCTCATCTGGAACTAAGAGAAAATTTGTAATCTGTTGTGAAAAAAAGTCTGTATTCTGCAAATTTCTTTTTGCCACATGGTCAGTGGGATACAGGGTAATTTTCACTCTTGAAGGTTTAAATATTTAATTATTTCTCTTTCAAATGTTTCCTCCCAGCTCCTGTGAATGACTATTTCCCTAACTTCTTTCAGAGTTTTTTGCAAATTTTTTTTTAGGCGCATAAGAGGGAAACAACAACGGGAAAAGATGGAAAATTACTACAACTTAAACTGTAGCAGCTTTAATAACATCGTTGCATTTTAAGTTTTTTTCGGTGGTCAACCACGTTCTTCAAAAACACAGCTCAGCTCAGAGACACAGCTACTGTTACCAAAGCAAAGAAATAGCTTAGTCAGACCTCTGACAGGGGGCTACAGTGTCAGAAAGCAGCAACAGGCAGTTTTCCTTCCCAGGCTAAATAAACCTCAATGTCTAAGGGTTGTAACCTCCTGGATTACAACCTTCCACTGCCTCCCACCAAGGCAAGGCGAGCTCTCACCCACACAAGTGGTCTTTGGGATAAATTACATCTATTCCTCCAAGTAACAGATAGGGGCGTCACACACAGCAGGTCTGATTGAGCAAAGCATTAACTTTCACTACACATGATGATGCCTTTCATTTCCTCAGGCCTCTAGAGCTCTGATACTCATCTTCCTTTTCTTTTTTTAAGTTATCAGTGAAGTTGCTTCACTCTAAAACAGACCCCTATTTCCCTCAGGGCATCTCTATGGTCATTGCCTTTGAAGGGTCACTCAGTGTCTGCTGAAGGCTAGTTTGGGAAAATTGCCATATCTTCATTCTGTGTTTGCTCGTGAGGGCTATTTTTGTTAAATCCTTTTATGCAACACTAAAATTCCACTTACAGGTTGTGTCACTGCTGTCCACCACCTCCTACTCTTCTACCCTGGTATTCCTGCACAAGTATGAACAATTTCAACACAAACTCAACCAATTCAGGTTTGTCTGTCTGTTCTCGTTACGATTTGATCTGACAAAATACGTGTGCACACATCTGAGCTGTCTGGTGAGGTTCTCCCATAAGGCATTGAACTCTTTAGACATGATTCAGCTCATAATAAAATAGACAGATAAAAGAGGTCAGATGAATCTAGCTCTAAAATGTCTATTTTCTGCAGAGACAAAAGCAATTTTAGGTAACAACTGGCACTTGATTGCAGTAAACAGAAATTCTACCTTACTGTTTTCATCACGTTTTTCTTTTTTATTATGAGCTGTGTCCCAACAATGCCTACAATGTGTTAAACATACCCACATCACCCCAAAATATTACAGTGTAGCATAGCTTGCAGTTAAATCAGTTGTGCTTCTATGCATAAAGACATCAATGAAACTATTGGGCTCCTTTTAGTCCCTGGGCCTAAATGCCAGAAAAAATAAAGTGTCTAATGTCACAACTACTTAAGTGGATTTTATGCAATCCTCCCACAGAGGGAGTATTTTCCTTCTCCCAAGAGAAGCTTTTGTTGTAGGTTGTTAAAAAGAAAAAACAAACAAACAAACAAACAAACAAGACAAACAAAAAGATGAAACAACTCAACCTAAACCAAAGAAAACAAACCACAAACAAACAAACAAAACAGCAATAACAACAACAATAACAAAGCTCCCACAGGTAGTTCAGACCAATTAATTATTAAATCATGGAAATATTCTTTCTATGGTCTTACAAGTCTTTTTAGAAGTATGTGACTTCAGAAAAAATAAACAGAAGCCTGCACAGTACATAGAGAATGCACACTTTTTTGTTTGTTTGTTTGTTTGTTTGTTTGTTTGTTTGTATTCTTCTAGTTTTTGAAAGGAATGAACTGTGATAATTAATTTAGAAGATCCTTGGTTACTGCATATTTTATGATGTTGCTTTAGATTTTCAAAAATCTTATGAATCATGTATGTAAAACTGTAAGAAATCACTCTGGAAGTGAAGTGTAAAATTAAAGTGAAATTGATTAAGTTCTGCTCATAAACATTGTCAACAGAAAATCTCAGCCCTTGTCAGTGGGAAAAATGTTACCAGACTAAAAGTTACACTGCTTTTTAATTTAATAACTTCTTTTCCTAATTTTGCTATATTCCATTTAAATAGTGCACTGTAGCTGTGTCCAGGATGTATTTCTAGAAAGCCTGGCAATGATGTCTCTGTTGTTTTGTATACATTGTTAATGAATTGGGGGGGGTTTGTGGTTTGTCTGCTTGTTTGTTAGTTTTGCGGAATTCAACTGAGTATTGTATGTGACTTGTGTCTGCATAACTAGAATTTTTACAGAAAAACTGCCAAGCTATGATCACTGCAAATAAAAAAAAAAAACCAAAACAAAACAAAAAATAACAACAAAAAACCCAAACAAAAACTCCCTCTTGCTCAGCTTTTTCCGTTTATATCTACAGAATAAGCGTTGTCATGTGCATTATTACTGTGCTTAAGAACAAAGAAAACAAACTCTTTGTACTATACTTTTGTTTAATGTCCATTTAGATGTTGCACTTAAGACAGAGAACACAACAGTCCTTATTAAAGCACTTTTTGAGTGCTGTACATAGAAAATAAGGCCTCTCTGCAAGACTGAGTGCATTTGCGATATACTTCATATCTGTACTAACGCGTGCTTATTTTGTTTTCCACAGCAATTCTGTTTGAATTTCACTCTAGAAATAATGTCATAGGATTCCTAAGGATCCAGGTACATTATTATCATTATCATTATCATCATTATCATTATCATTATAATTATCCTCAGTTTTTCATTTCTCTACATACTTCCTGTCCAGAATCGCTGCAGTGGCTCCTAGTATTTATTTACTCTTTCTCTCTAAATATTTTGAGTTGTTTTCTCTACATTTGTAACTAGGAAATATTTGGATCTTTTTTACTTAATTTAATTAAAAAAAAAAAAAAGAAGAAGAGCAAGAAAAGAAAAGAAAAAAAGAAAGAAAATGTAGCTATTATATTTGGTAGGTAGATAAAAATTATTTTAGACTTTAGAACATCTTGAGAAAAGATATAACAAAGAACAGTGGCTTGTCTTGTTTCTACTGCAGTCAACCTCTGGATCTGTTCAAACTGTTCATGTTCCATTGAGGTAGGAAAGGTCCAAGAAGGAAAGAAACGAGGAAGGAGAGGCTGGCAGGATAAATAGAAATCTCAGTTACTTATGTGATTTCTAACATGAACATTGCACATCCACACATTGTACCAGAAGCCTTTATTTATCCTAAATACATGGAGAGCAAACCATCCTTTAAAATCCTGACACGCAATCTCAAAAACCTGTGATTGAAAGGCATCAACACTGAGTCTGCATAAGGTGTAACGTTTCCAAACAGCAAATATTTAGTACTGAGACAAACTATATATATATATATATGTGTGCGTGTGTGTGTGTGTGTGTGTATGTGTACGTGTGTATGAAATACGTTTCTAACATCTTTATGTTAAAATCAGGAAACCTGAATAAAATTCAGTTAGCAAGGAAAAGAGGAAGAAGAAGGTTTGGAGACTATGACGGTGTATAAATCCCAACCTCAGAAAAACCATAGAGCTTATATGAAATGGAGAAAGATATATTTTATAAATGCATAAAAATTGTATTCAAATAAGAAGGATATATATCAAAATTGAGGTTGAACTCCTAAGGACAAGCTTTTCTCTATGCCTTTTATTCTTTCCTGCAAAAGTTTTTGATTATATAAACAAATACAAGAAATACAAGACCTAGACTTTAATTGTTTTGTGAGATTAATATGTTAAAGATGAGAGATTTCTACATATGAGCCTAAAATCAAGATTTTTTTTTTTTTTTCACTGAACAAGAGTATTTAACACCAGAGCAAGGGCAGAGTAATTACAGAAACCTGTATATGTGGATTTTCATATCCAAATTGGAATAAAAACTGAAAATGCTTATCTTGGGAAAATGAAGAGAAGATAATGAAAATAAATTTTAAAAAGACAGTCTCCAGAGCCCTGGAAAAACTGGTACATTAAATGACAAACATCTCCAGCAAACATTTACATCTGTTCAATAGGGAATTAAAGTGTAGTAGCAGATACAGAAAAAATATCAACATAAGTGTAAAAGAGATGCAGGCAACTAAAAGCCTCAAAACATGCCAGGTTTCACCTAAAAACTTGGAATATCATTATATACATTGTAAAGATTGGAAATAAAAAATGCAAACAGGTTTACTACAGACAGACTCTCTGGCACCAATTCAAAGTTTCTGCATTATTTCATTTTGATATAATAGATATATATATAATTTTGATGTGAGAGTTTTTATAGGCAGGAATAAAACTATACATGAAGGGATTTTGTGGTCTTCAGCAAATCTTTGGCATGCTTAGTTAAGAGTACATTATTGGCAAAACCAAAAATAAATTGGATTACTTCACAAATGAAGCAATGAATACAAAATAATTATCACCTTAGTATCAGAAAAGACATCTGAAAAATTTTCTTTCAATAGTTCCATATTTTCTGGACAGCTTTTTACTTTAGAGTAGTTCTAAAGATAATTTTCATTGCAAAACCATTCACTGTTTGCTGGAGGAAATCTTTTTGCTCAGCAAGGAAACAATCATAGAAGACAAAATTTACTGTATCACTGCTTCAAATCTTCCTGGGGTTATGATTTCAGGAAAAGTTGGTTGTTTGTGGTTTGTTTTAAAAATATATATGCAGAAGATAAATGTTACAAAGGAAAAAGCCAAAGGGTAACCATCCCTTATGCATCCCTATTTAAAAAATTATGTCACTACTTTGTTCTTGGTATTATTATTGCCTACAGTGAAGAAATTGCTGGGAAGAAAACCTGCAGTGTTTCACGATTTCTTTTAAACTTGTTTTCTCTTGCAAAGCTGCTTGCTAAGAAGTACCTCTAAAACAAGACAAAAACTGTAAAAGAGCATATTTGGCCACCTTTCAGATCAGCTTGTTCATATCTTAGAACTGCTCAAATAACTTGCAAATTCCAAGAGATAGAATTCCAGTTTCTGACCAGAACTAGAAGTAAAAACTAGATGGAAACAAGTAAATTGAGCTCACAGAGCATTTTGTTTTTTAAGTCAGTTCTCAAAGTATGAAAGAATATATTCCAGTAGAAACTTCAGATGAACTGTCCCACATATTGTTATTTGACAGCAAGTTTTTTGTTTTTTTTTCCCTGGGGAAATCAAAATATTCTATCTCTTTCTTTTAAAACAAAGAAGGATTGGATTAATATAAGCAATAAAGTTTTAATTAAGAGAGGTTATACTCTACTACTTCGAAAAACTTTAAAAGCATCAAAATTAATCCTATGCTCTTTAGATATATGTCAACGTTTTCTAAGAAGAGCATAGTTAATGGTGATATCTAAGGAGATGTGTAAACTATCAACTGATAGCTTATGAATATATGTAATATAAATTTCAAAATAATGAAATATTTCACTAAATCAAGTTTTTGCATAGTATTTAGATTTAGATAGTATTTAGATAAGAATACACCACTCTAATAGGGGTACATCTTGTGTAATAGGATGTGCATTATACACAAAATTTCAATATTAAAGTACCACTATAAATGTAATGAATATTGGAGTAATGCTTTCCATCTTCTAGTTTTTTTCTCCTTTTTTTATAAACAAAAGGAAACTTGAACATAAAGCTTAAAAATTATTTATTATTTAAAATTTAAACTTTATTTCCAGCATGCTATTGTCTAAAGTAATGTTCAATTGGAGAAATATTCTGTGATCATTTTGAAGGGGAAAATCACTAAAGTATTGTGTTTCTAAAGGAAATTACACCACTATAAAAATGTTAACCCATACATATACTACAGAAGTAGCAACAGTCAGATGTAGTAGTAAGACAGTACAGCTCTACTCAAGTCAATAATACATCTTTATATGTCAGTAATGTCATGTTCACATCCACTGAGGTCAACTTCATCCCTGTTTATTTAACACAGTTATAAAGGAAATAAAGTAAATATTAAACTATTATAATGATGACATACTAAAAGCCTTTGCCTATCAATTGACAGTGGTAATAATAAAAAAAAAATAGTTATTTCAGAAGCACAAACTTCTCCTGTTACTGGGTTTTTAAATTATATACCAAAAATAAGGCTTCATAGTTGACCTTGATTGAGCCCTTTTATATAGGTCTCTAGTTATATGACCAGTGCCACAGACCAACCCAGTCTGAGCAAGTGCCCAGTGCTGTGGTTCAGTCCTCACTGACAAGTGGTCCTGGTTGAAATCATCACTACTGTGCAAACCTTGAGTTCTGTGCTTGTCTACCTCTTCTCAGGAACTAAAGAATTTGACTTGTGTCTTAGCAGCAGCCAACAATATGAACTCAAGCTGGGACCACAGGGAGCTAAAACTGCTACAGCTGTACCCCTGCACACACACCAAAGGGGGCAGGAGGAATATCAGTCAGAAAAACTGCAGCCTTTCTGAACCCATAGGCTATCCCATGTGGCAGCAGGCTGCATGCTGGTGAGCTCCCCTTGACAAGAAACTCCTCTCAAGGTTGTCCCTTGAGACTGAGAAGCCCCTTGCCTGATATCTGATATCTATAATGAAGTAAGTGACAGTTTGCATTAGGCCTAAATGTAGATTATATAGCTACTGGCATTTTTATACAGCCAGAGATAAACTTATCTATTAAAAGTGGAGGAAGTAATAGTCTGACAGCTGTCCAAATCATTGTCTGTCAACATCTAGTTACTGCCTAAATTATAATTTAAATAATTGTCATATTGTTGTTAAATCATTGTTTGACTTAAAATCAGTTATTGCACAACCACCATTTGATTGCCATTTGACTTTCATTCAGCCATTGATTAAATAACATCTGTTCATAGTTTGGTCATTAGTAAGACCCTTCTAGGGGACCCCCCAACTATGACTTCTCTTAATAATTCAGCTAAGCTCACATAGAAATTGAGGCCCAGAATTCTTGCCACAAGGTGGAACAGGAGGAAGGGTGGCCTAGGAAAAGCAAAGGCAACTGTAAAGAACAAAACTTTTGTCTACATGATCTATGTTGAATTCCTTAATAATGTCAGCACATGGTGTAGTTAATATGGATCAGAAAGAGAGACAAGAGAATACACAGTATTCTACTGCTTCTAGTGCTGTTCCCAGCCTGCATTGTTGTGGCAATACCACTAAAATAGTGGCACTACACTTCTACCATCAATAAGGTGATGGACACAAAGTTATGTGTTGTCTGTGTAAAACTGGTAAAAAAAAATTTATCCCAATACTGTTTATCCCTTTTAATAAATGGCCCTGTGCTGATGACTGAGAAAGGAAAAAGGAAAAACAGTTATAATCAATGATCTTCATTGATAGAGGCAATAAAATTAACTTTATTGCTAACAATAAATCCAACATCTTAAAACTAAATGAACAAACATTAGTTACATTTGAAGGGCATGACTTTTTACAGCTATACATACTTACAGTAAATTCACGAATACAAGCCGCACTGAGTATAAGCCGCATCTCTGGGTGTTGGCAAATATTTCGTTCTTTGTCCATAAATAAGCCGCACCTGAATATAAGCCGCTCTGTAGTTCGCAGTGAGGACCCGCGTGCAACAAAGTTGCCAAATACTAACAGAACCGCGGCATGGCGGGGGGTTTACTGGTTCAACTAAGACTGTGCAGGCTCGGCCCGCTATGGGCTGCTGACGGGGTCAGGTGGCCCAGCTCGGTGGTGCCGCTCAGGGCTGGCCGCCGCCTCTGGGTTCGCTTGCCACGGTGGCGGAGGGCGGGGGCAGGGTGGGCCCCCCTCCTCCCCGAGCTGCTGCAATGGCGGCGCGGGGTCCCTCCGTCTCTCCCCCGAGTTGCGGCAGAGGAGGGGAGAGTTCTCCTGCCTCTCTCCCCGCCCCCGTGCTGCCTGCAGGGAGCCAGGGCAACAGAGTAACAATTTGTAACAATCACGAAATGCCGGCTTTTACTGGCAGGTACTCGGCTCGGTGCCCTGGTTGGCACGTCTGGGGTTGTAAATATCAGAAAATTATTCACATATTAGCTGTCCCCGAGTATTAGCCGCACTTCCGGGTTTCCACCAAAATTTTTGTCAAATTGCTGCGGCTTGTATTCATGAAATTACTGTACTTTGCAGTATCTTAAAACTCCAGGTAAATAAGAAGTCTCACAAAAAAACACTGGTAATATTGGATAATATAATTCTTGTACCATACACTTCTGTCAGTAAATGATGAACATATGATTCTAATTAGTTGCTCAGCAAATGACTAAATCCTCCAAATTCCGGTTTAGAAAATCCACATCTCCCTCTGTTGGGAGACAACTCATTGCAACCACACAAAACACTGTATCTCCATATATATTTGTGTCTTTCTTAGGCTTCAAGTGTCTGTATATTCAGATACATCTACAAAGCTAAACTCCTAAATTTTGTTCTAGTTGAATCATTGAACCTTTTAGTGTATTCACTAGGAAGCCAAAAACTTTGCTGTCCTACATCCAAAGCTTTTTGTATGTCACCACTCTTCTCTCAATAGAATATATACATGCACACCCTTGGATGGAAGTGCTGTCTGGCAGGCAGACTCTGTAGTGTTACACACTGAGTCATCCCTGTAGTGCTAGATCCCAGGTATTCCTCCTCCCATGTACTGAATACCTGATATAGAGCAGAGTGAGCTCTCAGTTCCTCTCCTCCTGCCTTGAGGTTGCAAGAAACTGCATCTTAATTCAGAAGAATGAGGAAGAGCGTAGGAGGCATCGTGACGCTTTTCGTTCTCTGTATGTTGCAGACATAATCCTGAATTCAATCCTGACCCTCATCCTATTGCCAGAGTGAGGGTCCCCAGCTGTATTAAGTCAAGACTGCAGGAAAAAGGGCTCAAATTAGTGTCATTTGATGTCACCCTGAGTCACAATTATGGTTTCTTGGAGCTTAACTCAAATGATAGAAATGGAGAAGCAGCAAGGAAAGCAAAAAAATTATGCTTAATCAGGTTTAAACCTTTTTCCAGGCTGAGAATTTTGTTGCCAAGGTTAACTCCAACTGTCAAGTGACATCTTTGACTGACAGATGCAGAAAGAAGTTCACAGACCTGAACTGAAAGGTCACAGAAAAGTCCTCCAAAATTTGTGTCAAAGTAGCTGACCAAGTAGTTTCAGCTGAAATTATGAATATAAAATACTTTTAAATTTTATTTTTTTCTGATTCTGACATATTCTGTCATGTAGTATGTATACCATAAAACAGAATAAATGAAAACTGAAAAATATTTTCCAGTTTCTTAGGGGTGAATGTTAGTAATAAAATATGTGAAATCCATCAGGAAAACATACCACAAGGGAAGAGCTAAACCAGGAGCTTTCACAAGGTAAATGCAACAACAACTAAACTAGGAGGAGAAACAGAGGAAGTATTTTCAGGGTTGAATTTGTATCTCCAAATGAAACCAGTTTTTGATACACTACATGAATAAATCAACATCATGCTATTGCATATTAAGCCACTGTGGATTTAGATTTATCTCTTGTGGTTTCACCACAATGGACAGACTACTTACATATTATATAAGCAGGAGAGAATGGTTGTTTACACACATTGAGACAGAAAACTCAAATTCATATTTTTAAGGATATTTAGTTTTCCATCTGTCAGAAATTTTTCTACATCTGAAGTTATAGACTAATTATCTTTCCCCAGCGAAACGAATATTTAAATTATCCATAGAACATGGCTCATTCAAACTTCACATTTTCTTCTCTGTTTTATGCAATGTTTTTGCATTTCTCTTTCTCCAGAAATCTTAGACTATACACATTTATACAGTAACAAACTTTTTTTATTTTTTTCCAGCTCCATCTCATTTGTTTATACCCTCCAGGAAATACATTTTTCATGTGAAGGTTTTTGTGGATAGTCTGCAATGAGAGATTTTAACCATAGGAGTGCCTGACTAACCTGACTTTAGCATAACAGTTTGGATAGCAATGAAAACTATATATTAGTAAAGATGCCTCAAAAGAGGAGATGGTAAAAACAGTTTTGGCTCTGAAACTCCCAAACTATGAGCATATGTGAATTAAATATATCCACATACAGAAAATTCTTATATTTGACCATTAGAACTGTATTTTGAGATCAAATTCTTATTTATAATCAAATTTTCTACTAAGTTGGCAATGACTACCTGAAACTTCAGATTCTAAATGGTAACCCATACATGGTGAAAAGGAAATCCAGCAAACTCACTAGACAGTGGTATAAAAGAACAGCAAATTCCTATAGAAGATAATGGTAAGATAATTATTTTGAATTTCCTTTCTGGAGATATTAACCTCTTCCTACTGAATCCATATGAACTCAAGGGAAAATCAATATTCAAAGGATGAAAATAAGATGTGTACACCCTTCTGGAACTGCCACATACGTACTTGGAACTCTACAAGGCCTACAAGTGATGCTTTACTTCTATGAGAAATCTGTGTGCAAATTGCTCTCAAATGTATAAATTACTCTCTAGCTGTTATTTAAAATAGTAACTGATTTTGTGCTCCGAAAATTCACATTAGCAGCTGATGAATTTGGAGAGGAAACAAATACTGGTGTAGAGATTTTTCAAGTGCTCCAGAAAGGAGTGGCATTGATAGATTCCTGTTTGTGCTACTATTCCTATCACCTACGAGAACAACCTATTCTTATATTATATATTACCTTATGAAAATAAAAAGACCATTGTCGGTTTGACATATGGTTATCACAAGCATTTGTCACATTAAGGTATACCTAATTTGAATAACCAAGTTCTGTACGATTTCAGTGAGAATTGCTTATTTATACAGGGGAATATGATTCCTCAACTCTTCATGCCTGTTATGTTTTAACATTTTTCTTTATGAAAATAACAAATGAATAGAACAAAAGAAGGTTAAACAAGAATGGAAGTCTGAGACTGAGGTCAGAGTCAACTTTCACTGCTTTACTATTATATATAACCAAAGGTAAGATAGATTTCTGTCTTACATATGTAGTTTTTCTAATGAAACAATGAAACTGCCCAGCTTTCTTTTTTTTTTTCCGTAATAAAGCTTCCTAAATCTACTTTCTGATACTAAAAAATAAATAAAAATCCAGAAAAAAACCCAAAAAACCACCAAAACCTAACCAAACCAAACCAAAACCCAGAAAAAACAAAAAATATGAAAAACACTATTAAAAAGAAGCTTGGATTCCCATAGTTATTGAATTCTGAGAATTCTGAATTCTCCCTGGATTTTTATTTATGTCTTTATTTTGGATACACAGAAAGTTTTGGAATTTTACAATTGAATTGGTTCTGTTTAGAATCATGAGTGTTAGAAGACTTCTCTTCAGTCTCCAAAACCCAATTAATCTTTTAATAACTAGATTTTTGTGTTTTTTCAACAAAAAGAGACCAATAAACATAAATCTCACAATTTTTGTGTTTGAAAAATTTATTGAACAGTAAGCAAGTAATAATAATAATGACGTAGAGAGAAGTTCAGTCTACTAGATACATTTTTTCAAGGCATTGGAAAGAGTTTTTCCACAAGAGATACTTTTCCAGGGAGAAGGACAATGAAAGAAAAACGTTACTAATCTTTGTAAGAGGAGATGTGTAAATATTGCATATGTTCATAGCAAGATGAAACATTTTCTGAAACTCACCCTGCTCACTCACTTGACTCTTCAAGTTATATTTCATTATGTTTTTCTCCAAACAGCTAATGTTTTTTGGCTTTTATTTTAGCCATTTTTTAAATTTCCACTGAAAACTTTGTCAGAGGCGTTCACTTTCATGCACTTCTGACAGAGATATCTTGATCTTTGAGAAGAGTAATGTTTCGCTTTTACATCACCAGGAATTTGAAGGCATTGCAAAAAGAGAACTTATTACTTTTAATGATTAATATACTGGAGTCAGAAAACATTAAAAAAAACATAAAATAAAGAAAAGGTCCTTAATGTATTAAGATCTACCTTAAAGTATTTGAAGTAAAAACTAAAAAAATATACCAAAGAAATGAATTGTTGTACAACTTTGACAGACACAAATTGGAGTCTGAGCTTGCAGACTAAATATTAAATCCTAGCTCCTTAATCAATGCTTTAGTCCAGAAACAAAAATAGTGGAAAACAGAAAGGCATGGTTCATGGACCCTGAGACTCAAGAAATATCTTCTATATTTTGCTTATATGTAAGAGACAATTTCTGATTGCTTAAAACATGTTGTGCTGTTTTGTGTTTTGTAGTCCATCAACTGAATAGCAGTGCTTTAAAATGAGGGAAGTTGGAGGTATTACAGAGGTAATACCTTAACAAACCATTTTTTAAAAAATTAATTATCTGAGTTCTCTTCCAATTTGGTTTTTCTTCTGACCTTAATAATAAAGTCATATAATCTTTAAAGGCTTGGTTTTTTGTGTAAACATAACACATTCTTTAAATTTTTTTTTTGCAGTACAGAGAATGTAATAAATTAACTAGAAAGATCCTTGTTTCCTTCTGTTACCTTGCATATTTAGAAGAAATATTTTTGTATATTTGTATCGAAAGACTTTTCACTGAAGCCAATCAACAAGTAACTTTTATTTTTTTTCATCTTCATAGTTTGCAATAAAGGAAAACGCATAAAGGTATTTCTTAGGAAAAAAAACCAAAACAAAATAAAACCAAAAACATATGACATACCTGAAAAAGTTTAATCAAAAATGCGTCTAGATGATAACTTTATTTTCCAATTTTTTTGTTTACCAATTTTTTATTTACCAAACTTCTTTCTTGGCATACAAGATAAGCTTACAGAACTCAAAAACATTTCTTATGTTGCATTAGATTTGTATAAGAGTCTTCATGAAAAATCAGAATTTAAATAAGTTTAAAATTATAGCAAACAAATCCTAGGTGAATGACAGCAATCTGTAAATTTTTAATATATCAAAAAATCTATGTCTTAAATACTTAAATACTTTTCTTATAAAGTTCAAGAAAGTAAGTCTTAAGGTAATTTTAGTAATAAATCAGGCCTGAAATATTACCTGCTACACTTATTTCAGTCAGTGGTTGCTAATCATAAACATCAGTATGAATATTTTTATAAACAGACAATGAGGTTTTTTTGCATCTTCTTAACTCAAAGTTCTGACATGCTAAATAAAATATACACATTTCAAGCACTTAAAACCATATTTTTTCAGTTTCACTGAAAAAAATCCCTTTTCTTTCCAACACATCTGCAGACGAGTCAGCAGTGCTTTCTTGTGGGGAGCAGGGCACTGGGACAGGTGATGGAGACTCTGTCCTGAGGACTTTCCAGCACAGTCAGGCACTGTCCTGCCTATGGTGCCCACCCTGACTTGGAGGACAGCTCCACTCTGTGCAGACCACAGGAACAGGCAACCTTCAGAGAGCTCCTCCAAACCAAGCTTCTCCACTTGTCTACAACTTCAAATGTAGCAATGGCAGGACCAGGAATTGACAAATCTCATTGAAATTTTCTTAGTGGCTTGTGTCTACTGGTCTTCACATAAGAGAAGTGATCAGAAGTGCATGAATTGTTAATTCAGAAACTTTGAAGGTACTGTTTGTTCTGCTTTTTCTTCAACCATGAAGGAACATCTCTGCACTCATTTAAAAAATCCAAGAGACAAACTTCTGATGAGCCCATCAGTGCAATAGATGTGAACTTGGAATTTAGGATGAAATTTGCTTGTGTACTGTAAATAGGAATAAAGGCACAAGAACCTTATAATTTTCAGAAAATCAATAGTCTTTGAAGAAAGATGTCCCTCTCAGCTTAATTCTAACACAGACACTGAAGAAGAAAGTTATTATAATCTTGTTACCTTTTTATCATCCTACTGAAAATCAAATTGTCAAGCTGAAAATACATGTGCATCTTTTCAGAGCATATGGAAAATATTTAGAGCAAGAGGTTTAAATATATCTTATCTAGAAAACTTCCAAAGACACCTAAAACATTAAAGTAGTTGTAGCGCTAGATGGGTACATATGTGCCCAACTGCCCTGATTCCAGATATTAGAATCTAGTCCAAAATGTACATGAATATTTTTGTAGAGTATCTGCTTTCCTGATTCATTAGAACAAAGCAAGATTCCATCAGCTCTAGATCTTATTCTTTATAATTCCATGTATTATATTTTCTGAACTAAAAATGGAACTTTTGGGGAGGCGGTTTCTGCTGTTGCTATGAAGCAAATTGACTCTGAGAGCCTTTAGCTGCTGGCTAGTTATTTTAATCTGGAAATTTTAGTTAATGAAGAAAAAAAGCCCCAAAGAGGTCTGCTCCCTCATACAGTTCTATGGACTCTCCATCTGACTCAGTCTGAGCTATTGAAACAGGTTACAGTAATTTTACGATTATAAGCCGCACTGAGTATAAGCCGCACTTCTGGGTTTCAGCAACTTTTTGGTTTTTTGTCCATATATAAGCCGCACCTGATTATAAGCCGCAGGTTACAATACAGAGTGTGATAAAAGGTTCTATCACCATCTGTTGAGGGTGGGGGCAGTGATCCTTATCTCAATGGAAGATAATCTGCTAATGGGCCATCCATTGAAACCAGGCGGGGCATTGTTCTTTATCTTTTTACACCCCATCCTTCTTCCAGGGAGTCATTGTCTGCTAATGGCCCATTGAGTCCCACTGTGTGACTGATAAAATTACTGCATCCCATTGGAAGTTGCTCCAGCCAGGGGGAAGAGCCCAACATTTCTTACCAAGATAAAAACAGAGGTTTTGGGACACTAAGGTAGCCCCTTTCTCCACTGGACTCCAGTGGAAAATCGGATTTCTCCACATCACCACTGGACCTCCAGAGGGAAACTGCATCTTCTGCAGGAGCACTGCTCCAACTGAGCCACATCTGTCACTGCAGGAGGATGCAGCCACCATTTAATGGGATTGCTGCCAACACCCTGCCTGACGGGGTGTCAGGTTGTACTCTGACTTTGTCAGGGTTTGTAGTTTGTTTCTCTGTAGTACTGTATTTCTATTCTGATTTCCCTAGAAAAGAACTGTTATTCCTAATTTCCATATTTTTGCCTGAAAGCCCCTTGATTTCCAAATTATAATAATTTGGAGAGAGGGGGTTTACATTCTCCATTTCAAAGAGAAGCTCCTGCCTTTCTCAGCACACACCTGTCCTCCAAACTGAAACAGCAACTTTTTGTTCTTTGTCCATATATAAACCGCGCCTGATTATAAACCGCACTTTGGGTTCGGACCAAAATTTTAGTCAAAATGGTGCGGCTTATAATTGTGAAATTACTGTAGTTCCCTACCTGAGGTGTGAGTATCATGTAAGGGGAGACAATCAATTACAGTAATTTCACGACTATAAGGCGCACCCTTTTGACTAAAATTTTCCCTGGAACCCGGAAGTGCGCCTTATAGTCCGGTGCGCCTTATCTGATGGACAAAGTTCAAAAAAATTGCCTACCTGGAAGTGAGAGTTGCGAGCCACGGGGGGAGCCGGCAGGGCCATGGCTGCCAGGTGGAGGTGGGGCGGAGCAGGGGCGGGCACGCCCCGGCCCTGTGGAGGCGGAGCCGCCCCTCCAGAGGCACGCCCCGGCCCTGTGGAGGCGGAGCCGCCCCTCCAGAGGCACGCCCCGGCCCTGTGGAGGCGGAGCCGCCCCTCCAGAAGCACCCCCTGGCCCCGTGCAGGCGAAGCTGCCCGTCCAGAGGCACCCCCCGGCCCCGTGCAGGCGAAGCTGCCCGTCCAGAGGCACCCCCCGGCCCCGTGGAGGTGGAGCCGCCCCTCCACAGGCACCCCCCGGCCCCGTGGAGGCAGAGCTGCCCCTCCACAGGCACCCTCCAGCCCCATGGAGGCGGAGCCGCCCCTCCACAGGCACCCTCCAGCCCCGTGGAGTCGGAGCCGCCCCTCCACAGGCACCCACCGGCCCCGTGGAGGCGGAGCCGTCCCTCCAGAGGCACCCCCCAGCCCCGTGCAAGCGGGACGGCCCCTCTAGAGGCACCCCCCGGCCCCGTGCAAGCGGGACGGCCCCTCCACAAGCACCCGCCGGCCCCGGTGCAAGCGGGACGGCCCCGTGCAGAGGCACCCTCCGGCCCCGTGCAAGCGGGACGGCCCCTCCACAAGCACCCCCCGGCCCCGTGGAGGTGGAGCCGCCCCTCCACAGGCACCCACCGGCCCCGTGGAGGCGGCACGGCCCCTACAGAGGCACGCCCGGGCCTCGTGGAGGCAGAGCCGCCCCTCCACAGGCACCCACCGGCCCCGTGGAGGTGGAGCCGTCCCTCCAGAGGCACCCCCCGGCCCCGTGCAAGCAGGACGGCCCCTCCACAAGCACCCCCCGGCCCCGTGCAGGTGGAGCCGCCCCTCCACAGGCACCCCCTGGCCCCGTGCAGGCAGCACGGAGGGGCGGCGGCCATAGCCCGGCCCCGGAGAGGCGGCACGGAGGGGTGGCTGCCATGCCCCGGCCCCACCGGATGCAGGCGGGCCTGGGGCCCCGTGGCACCGCCATTGCCAGGTACAGGCGGGCCCGGGGACCAATGACTGCCGGGTTGAGGCGGGGCCTCGGCCAGCAACCGCGTGGAGGGAGCTGGGGGCGGAGCCTCGCTGCAAAAAAAAAGTGCGCCCTATAGTCCCGTGCGCCTTATCTGATCTACAAAGTTGCGAATTTTACCAACTCCCGGCGGGTGCGCCTTATAGTCCGGTGCGCCTTATGGTTGTGAAATTACTGTACTTTACATGCAGAGTCCAAAATCTTTCATCACTTTAGCTAGAATTCCTTATCTAACCAGAAACAGGTATAAACAAGTTAGCTAATTGATAGAACCCTATCATTCTGGTTAAGAAATGAATTGTCCTTTATTCTTATAAGGACACAAAAATCTCTGCTTACATGCATCATTCTGTTCAGACTTTGGACAATAAAATAGGCTATTGTACAATGGATCAGAAAATATTTGTGATGATTTGAGGATTTTGGGTGTGTAGGAAATAGCATACAAGTTCAGAATTCCTAAAGAAAGGACATTAGACCTTGTAGAGGCCTAAAATTTCATTGTGACAAGAAAGTCTCACTATCTTTTTTATAAACTGTATCAAAAATTAGAGTCACCAAATTGAATTGAACACAAAGATGAAGCAATACCATAATAGAGGGTTGTTGTAGACTACCGGACTGCAGTTTGAAACTGACAAAGAAATTTCAGTGCAAGAAAATTTTACTGAATAAAATAAGAGAAAATTAATTGTTCTGACCATAATTATTTTCTAGAAATCCTTAATTTACAGTAATTTCACGAATACAAGCCACACCAATTTGACTAAGATTTTGCTCCTAAACCGGAAATGCGGCTAATACTCAGGAACGGCTAATATATGAATAATTTTCTGACATTTACAACCTCAGAAGTGCTAGCCAGAGTGCCGAGTTGAACAGCTGCAAAGCCGGCATTTTGCGATTGTTACAAATTGTTACTCTGTTGCACCGTGGTTGGAGCCTGGCACCCTGCAGGCAGCAGGGGGGGCGGGGAGAGAGAAGGGAGAGCTGTCTCCTTCCCTCCTCTGCCGCAGCCCAGGGGAGAGACGGGGGGGCCCGTACCGCCATTGCCGCGGCTCTGGGAGGTGACGGGGGACCCGCGCCGCCATTGCCGCGGCTCTGGGAGACGGCAGGGTACTCCGTCCCCGCCCGCTGCCGTGGGAGTGAGGGGGGCTCCGTCCCTACCTGCCACCACAGGGCAGCGCCGGGCTGTGGTGACCGAGCCCAGTGGCAGCAGCGGTTGGCTCCCAGCGGCCCCGCCGAGTGGCAACGCTGGGCTGGGCCACCTGACCCCGTCGGTAGCCCTGAGCAGACCGAGCCTGCACAGCCCGAGCCGAGCCAGTAAACCCCGCCATGCCGCGGTTCTGTTACTATTTGGCAACTTTGTTGCACACGGGTCTTTGCTGCAAACGACGGAGCGGCTTATACTCGGTTGTGGCTTATTTATGGACAAAAAACAAAATATTTGCCAACACCCAGAGATGCGGCTTATACTCAGTGCGGCTTGTATTCGTGAATTTACTGTAACTTGGATGCATGTAGGAAGAGCTCACTTTTATCATCATTTTTTGTACCATCCATTTGGAATCCCTCCATCTCTTTCATTTTGTTTGGCTATAGCCTGCCTTAACCAATTAAGATCCAAACAAAATCACTAACCTGAGCTCACAAGGTAGCAAAAGTGATACTTTAAACAACTCATAAGTGGTAGTTTTCTATATTTCCAAGTGTGATATAGTGAAAATACAATATATAATTTTAATTTTAGTGATAGACAAAGGTTCATATCTGCTGTTATTCCTTCTGAAGATGCAGTTTCACACACAATAACATCTCTAATACACTTCATCATCTACACTGGCCTGAAAGAAATATTCAAGGCTTAATACTAAAGAAAAGTAACTGGGAAGGTTTACCCTACAAAATTTGTCACCTGGTAAAGGAAAAAATGAAGAGAGACGTTAATAAAAGGAAAACTTTTTTACCATTTTCAAGTTCTAATTATTAAATTACCATCTCTTCAAAAGGTTTAAAACTCTTGGTTGTTGTTTGCCATGGTATCAGGGCAAAAGATAAGTGGAAGATAACTCTGAAGACTGCAGCTCTAGGCAAATATGTGCATATTGCAATACTGCAAAAGAGAAATTCCTAGTAATAGAGACATAAGGCAAGTCTCTTCACAGGAAAAAAATTACCAAGAGGAGCTCCAAAGGGATTAAACTGTATTGGTCTCTGACTGTGACATGGAACAAAGTTCAAGAAAGCAAAGAAATAAAGATCTCTCAGTACGATACAAGTGGAATTTAATTTCAAATTTTGAAACACGAAGGTTGTTAATCAGAGTAACATTCCACAGTTAAATACAGGAAACTCCATACCCGGTATGTATGAGACTGAAGATCCAAAGACTACTCTTTCCACTACAGAGGAGTGTGGGTTGTCCACAGCACAACACAGTGTATTCAGAAGTGGGAAGGTGAATACCAAGATTTTATACTGATTTATCTATTTCACACTGAGCACATCTCAGGCATTGAAAAAATACATTGCAGTCTTAGACTCTTAGCCATTTGACCATATTTCCAGGTACCTTTTCAGCATATATATATGTGCAATCTGTATTGTCACAAAACAGAACAAGGATTAACCTGTACGTATTGGTGGATCATAACTGCTAAGAGCAACTAAGATTAACATTTTGAAGTTATTAACAAATCAAAATTTTTTTTGTTGTCATTTAGCATTGTTTGGGCTCTTCCTGGTCAAATGCTATTTTGCTTTGGTAGTGGTATTACAATCTACATAATATTATATTAATTATAGTATTATGGTATGATGTTATGATATTATATAGTTTCTCCTTCTTTCCCTCAATTTTTTGTCCCTTAGACACATAGAGTAATCAAACTTCAGTAAAAAATTCCCTGTTTTACATTTTTTTTTGTAAAATCATATGACAACAGAGTATTTTGCACTGGAAAACTGTTAATATATTATTTCAAGTTCAAGGATGTTCAAGAAACAGGAGAAATATTTGTTACTCTGAAGCTAAAATTTAAGTTTTAACAAATTTTCTTTCATATATGCACACAGAGAAAACTACAAAGATACAGATGGCCCCCACTACTGCAGACTACTGGAAAGGAAGAGATTACATATTTGAATGCACAGTTATTCAGTACCTTTATCTTTTCACACAGCAAGGTCAGTAAAAAGAAAATCAAAGCTGATCTCCTAATGACCATTATTACTTTAGTTCAGCTATCCCTATACTTGGTATTTAGCAATTAAAGTCCTTCAGAGGGTTGTAAAAATGTTTAAAACTTTAATTATTTCAGGTTGCCAAATTATGGCTAGTAAAACATAAATTTTATGCATTTTTACTTGAATCTTTACTATTTCACAGCAAAATCCTCCAGTTTTAGTGAAAAAACCAACCAACCAACCAAACAAACAAACAAACAAACCACAACAACAACAGAAAAAAAACCCAGAAAAAAACATTTCAGAGACCTTTTTAAATTAGAAAATTAATCAATCTGGGAAATGTATAATATGTTATTTCTGTGAATAAATAAATATTTTTTTCAAAGTTATGGGTAATATATACAATAATACGAAGTAATTTTATAGTAAAATTAATTTTACTCTGCCAACAAGAACAAATTCTACCAGATTTTATTTAACCACATATATTGAGGCTTAATATCCTGTTAAAATTATGTTAATCTGTGGTTGCTTCAGGGTCTAAAAAAAAATAAACTCATATGTAAGTCTGTCAAACCCCAACATCACCAAAAAAACCACTAAAAACAGAGAGCTAGTACACCTGTGAGAAAGTCTGAGAACCTCACTCTAATGTATAAAATGAGCAGAACTGAAAAAAAAATAAAAACTGAAATGAACTCTAATATTATATTACCAGATACCTTTGTTGGTATTTGTTTAAGAAATGATTTGCAATGATGAAAGTGCTCTTGTGAGTGCTTGAAAAAATCAAATCTAAATCAGCTCTTTTAAATCCATTTGTCATCACTTCCCCATGTGCAATAAAGACCTCATAAGTTTTCCCTCCCCGCAAAAAAGATAAGTTACGGAGTTTCTGACAAAAGCAAATTACTTTGCCCTTAGCTCAGCTGTTGCCACTGTGTCTGTATTCTGTGTGATTTCTTAGGGTGTAATCAATGTAGTAGCATTCAGACACATATATATTTTATGAAGTCATTGACATTTATACTAAGATCTATTCTATTTGCCCCCTTCATTTAGAATTATAATTAATTGTTCCTTAACTGGCACCTAAACTGTATATCTTGAGTCATCTTCAAAGGCAAATGACTGCTCACTCAAGCTTAGAAGTGAGTTTTCCATCTCAGTTCCTTTGCTTTGATGCGATGATACTTTACACAAATCTCAGAACAAAACCAGGGTTAGCAAAAGCAATTACCAATACCTCTTCACCAAAAAAAACCCCCAAAAATCTGTATGAGTATTCTTATATGTATGCACCTTTTTTATTCTGTCTACAGTCATATACAAAGAGCACATTCACACAGATCTGAGGACTCAAAGAAGGAAGAAAAAGTAGTCGACATCGCTGGCCCACTACCCGAAAAACTTATGCTTTGTTTGAGCAGTCCTATGAATAATCAAAACCCTTTTTTTTTTTGCATGAAAAAATATATTTTTTTCATAATATAACATTCTTTTGTGCAACCATTTGCCTAATCCTCCTCTTGACAATTTTCTCAAAATCTTAGCAGCTTCAGAGACTGATTATGTAATTAGTAAATTATATATGTCTAGTTAGTTGCTTCACACTTAGTTATGTCTAGTCCTTCTACAGAGTTATGGTTAAATAGTTTGTCATTAGGTCAACATCACTATGTCACTATCTTAATCCTACAAAGGTCACTAAGATAAACACATATAAGACCTTGAAAAATGAACAGAAATCCATTCTTTCTCCCTTGTCCTAATAAAGTCAAACATTTAGGAAGAATGTGGATAAGACTGTAAGCTCCTTCAGACTTCTTTTTCAACAATTTCTCTGAATTGCAGGACCTTTTCTGACCTATTTGATTCTGTTTATCCTCATCACATAGTTGACATATTGATATGTTAACACCTGCCCTCAGGCTGTATTAACTGGTCTTTAGATTTCAAAAGAGAATATACTCAGATATTTTCTATGCTGCCCTTAAAACAGAAATGTGTTCCTCTCAACATTTTGAATGGGAGATTTTGTTAAATAAATTTGTAAATGGTTTAACTTGCATCCCATATATTGTGGCACAGGACCTTACCATGGTAGATAGAACTTGCAGCAGATTTAAAGATGGTGTTTGAACAGGCAGGGTGTAGAAATCATAAACAAAGAGAAGGAGATTGCTTCACATTTCTGAAGCTTCCTAAGTAAATCCAGATCTGCCTTGTTCCTATATTCACTTTCTTCTTTGATTTTTCCTAGATTTAAATGGGCATTTTCCATCTCTTGCTTATCATTTTTATTTAAGTAAATTTAAGCTATCTTTTAGACATATTTATGCTTCATCCTGTGGTAATTGGAAATATTAACAAATACACTGTATTGATTTCAGTGCTGTTATCTTTCTGTGTGCATTAAGCCACAACTGTGCTCTGCAGTGCCAGCAAAACCAGGGATTCTCTGTTACTTAGCTGCAATTCATCCGTGAAATGCTGGGCTACCAGACATCATCTCTCTGTTGATCAGTGCCATAGAATGACTTTCTAAATCCTCCCTTTCCTCCTAGAATTCCCTTTGCTACCCCGTTCTCTGCCCTGCTCACCCAACTGCCTTTGGATGAGCTGGTAGGACTTGGGTGTGGACTTGTGGGCAGTCTTCACAGGGAGCACATGAGGTTTCAAGGGTACCCTGCTACTGCCCCAACCTGCTAGTTCTCAACATGAAAATTCCTGACCCCTATTTGGCTGTGTTGAAACCACTGGATAAACCTATTTAGAATTTTTTATCTTTCTTTATTTTTCTCTACGCATAAGCTGACAGCTAAAAAGACCCATTTGTAGGTATAATCCTAGCAGAAACTCCCTTTTATTATTCCATTCAGTTACATTCAAGCATATAATAATTCCTCCTCCATAAAGTACCTGTACATACTTTGGTCCTGTATTCACCCGTTACTAATAGCTGTACAATCTTATTTTGTTTATGACAGAATATGGTCTTGGTTTTTATGCTCCTGTATTATGCAAATAAATACATATAATCTCTCTACCTTGTAGACTGAATACAAATTATTTCCCTGTCCTTGAATTCAATAGATGTTTTAAAGAGCTTTTATGAAGACATATCATGTAGATATTCATGGCAAAGGAAAAAAAACATTTAAAAATCTTATATCTTAAAAATGCAGACATATGTCCTTTATCTTAAAATATCTCCTGTTTCAATGTTGCTGATTTTAAATGTCTGATGGAATAGACTATCTGAACTTGGAAGGAATTAAGCTATTTCTTCCTCTATGTTTTATTTAAAAATATTTTTTGTTTTGGTTTGTTTTTTTTGTTAATTCCTTGTATTCAGCATTGTGTCTTCACTAGAAATACTCAAATGAATCAAGAGCACGAGAACATTTGCATTTTTAATTGCACATTTTCCTGCACAGTAGTTCAGATAATAAAGCCTCCTCCTAGGAGAATCACTGCTACTGGACTGGTTACTTAATTCTTAATGACCATTTTTAAATTAAGCACGCAGCATCCCAAAATGATAGCAGTCTTCAAATCACTTAACCTGTGTCTTTGCTTCATTCCAGAAAAGGTGCTGGGAAGTTGACACTAATGACCATACCCTTATTCTGATCGTTCTTCAAGAGCCCACTGCAGCCTCAATGCTCCATCCCCTTTATCTTTCACCCTGGTGTTAACACTGATTTATACCTGAACCATTGCCACTGACAATTCATCCAGATAATTTCAATTTGCTGCTAATCAAATAACCATTAGTGTGAAGTGACATGCACTTTCATGATGGATGCAGTGATTTAAACATGGGAAGCAGGAATAGGGAGAACATAAATACCCATAAGTATTTGTTCATGCAGCTTCAAGGTCACTTACAAGCACACAAATTTGGTAATTGGGTGACAGTAACAAAGAGCAGAAACTTAGGCAAAATAATGCACATAGTGGGGTTTAGCGAGTTCTGTGAGTCTTTTTCTTTAGCCCTATCAGTAAGCAGCGAGGAGAGGTTGCCCTGTAGAAGGCAAGATAGGAGCTGAGCGCCACAAGGCAAGTATGGACAGCAGCCACCCTGAAATGGAACCCGGAAACCAAGTCAGTAAGCCAGGATCCGCATCAGGCTCAGTGATTGTACAGTAATTTCACGAATACAAGCCGCAGCAATTTGACAAAAATTTTGGTGGAAACCCGGAAGTGCAGTTAATACTCGGGGGCGGCTAATATGTGAATAATTTTCTGACATTTACAACCCCAGACGTGCCAGCCAGGGCGCCGAACCAAGTATCTACCAGTAAAAGCTGGCATTCCGTGATTGTTACAGTGTTACTCTGTTGCCCTGGCTCCCTGCAGGCAGCACGGGGGGTGGGGAGAGAGAAGGGAGAGCTCTCTTCCCTCCTCTGCCGCAGCCCAGGGGAGAGATGGGGGGACCCCAGCCCGCCATTGCCGCGGCCCGGGGAGGGGAGGGAGAGCCCGCGCCACCATTGCCGCAGCCCGGGGAGGGGGGGGAGAGCCCGCGCCACCATTGCCGCGGCCCGGGGAGGAGGGGGGGCGTTCTGTCCCACCCTCCGCCACCGTGGCGGGAGCAGGGGGTGCTCCGTGCCCGGCCGGTACCGCGCCGCGAGCGGGACGCTCTCTCCGTGCCCGACCAGCGCCGCGCCGTGAGCGGGGCGCTCTCTCTGTGCCCAGCCGGCGCCGTGGCGGGAGCGGGGTCGGGGCGAGCGAACCCAGAGGCGGTGGCCAGCCCCGAGCGGCAGCGCAGGCCGAACCTGCACAGCCTTAGTTGAGCCAGTAAACCCCCCGCCATGCCGCGGTTCTGTTAGTATTTGGTAACTTTGTTGCACGCGGGTCCTCGCTGCGAACAACAGAGCGGCTTATATTCAGGTGCGGCTTATTTATGGACAAAGAACGAAATATTTGCCTATACCCAGAGATGTGGCTTATACTCAGTGCAGCTTGTATTCGTGAATTTACTGTAATCAGGATCAACCAAGATCCAGAAAACACCCATCAAGTCCAAAGCCAGGAGAAAAGGCCGAGGTCAAACCAGAAACGAAGTCGGCAGGTTGGGATGAAGATTGGGACAAGGCAGAAGGAAGACGGGTACAGACGGAGCATCAGTGTGTCCGCAGTCTAGTTAAGAATGGGGATCAAGTACAGTCTTGTCCACAGCCCCAAGCACAGCTGGAGGCAACTACTGCTAGCTCTTCTGACTGTTCCTTCACAACAGGTCTTTTCAGTGAGACAGCCTACAGAAATCAGCCATACTTACAGAGGAGAAGGGGACCATACACTCAAATACACTTCAGGCATCACAGAAATGCATGAAGTATAAGATCATAGAGCAAGAACACTCATTTCCAGATCTCTTTTCAGGTTTTGTAGGCAGCTGGTACCTTAATTAAAAAATGAAGACCAAACAGACTTTTAGAAAGGTGGAGCTTTGCTGTAGCAAAGTTGACAAGTTTTGTGCACAGGCACTCCATGTAAATACAAGGTACAACAGATGAATATCTGCATATATCCATGTTTTAATAAGACAGCAGCATTTGGCTGTTGCTGTAAAACTGTTAGATTTAAATTTGTATAAAGCAAAATAAACAGTGAAAATACATCAACAGACATTCCTCTCCATATAAACTAATTTTGGTTACTGAGACTAGGTACAGTAATTTCACGAATACAAGCCGCAGCAATTTGACAAAAATTTTGGTGGAAACCCGGAAGTGCAGTTAATAGTCGGGGGTGGCTAATATGTGAATAATTTTCTGACATTTACAACCCCAGACGTGTCAGTCAGGGCGCCGAGCCAATCACCTGCCAGTAAAAACCGGCATTCCGCGATTGTTACAGTGTTACTGTGTTGCCCTGGCTCCCTGCAGGCAGCAGTGGTGGGGGCGGGGAGACAGGCGGGAGAGCTCTCTTCTTCCCTCCTCTGCCGCAGCCCAGGGGAGGACGGGTGGGGGGGCGCGCCACCATTGCCGCGGCTCGGGGAGCCGACGGGGGCCCTGTGCTGCCATTGCCGCGGCCCGGGGAGGAGAGGGGGGGGCCGCACCGTCATTGCCGCGACCCGGGGAGGACGGGGGGCGGGGCGCGCCACCATTGCCGCGGCCCGGGGAGCCGACGGGGGCCCTGCACTGCCATTGCCGCGACTCGGGGAGCCGACAGGGGCCCCGCGCAGCCATTGCCGCGGCTCGGGGAGGAGGGGGAAAGTGTGCACCGCCATTGCCGCGTCTTGGGGAGCCCACGGGAACCCCGCGCAGCCATTGCCGCAGCTCGGGAAGGAGGCGGGGTGCTTTGTCCGCGCCTGCCGCCAGCGCCACGGGCACGGGAAAGCTCAGTCCCTGCCCACCACTGCTGCCGTAGGAGCGGGGGAAGCTCCGTCCCTGCCTGCCACCGCGGGGCAGCGCCGACCTGGGGTGACCAAGCCCAGTGGCAGCAGCGGCCGGCCCCGAGCAGCAGCACCGGGCTGGGCCACCTGGCCCCGTCAGCAGCCCCTAGCGGGCCGAGCCTGCACAGCCTTAGCTCAGCCAGTAAACCCCATCCTCCCGCAGTTGTGTTACTAATTGCACGCGGGTCCTCGCTGTGAACGACAGAGCGGCTTATATTCGTGTGCGGCTTATTTATGGACAAAAACCGAAATATTTGCCAATACCCAGAGATGCGGCTTATACTCAGTGCGGTTTGTATTCGTGAATTTACTGTAGTTATTTATCATATCTCCAGAAGATTTAAATTCAATGTTTAAAGAAATATCTGTATTTGAGGAAATAACAAAACTCATACTAAATATATTTTAAAAATAAAAAAGTTAAACTTTCCAAACCAGATGCTTTAGTAATAGTGCTCTAAATAAAAATACTGAAATAACTAAAAGCAAGATCTGCTCCAAAGTTATTCACAAAGTGCTCTAAATTTTGGTAGGAACCTTTTTCTCTCTATAAAGCAAGGCCTTGTTACAAATTTTGAAGGTATGACCATAATGGACATTCTTGCATACAGAGGAAATATAGGTGTTTTTGTGGAAGAAAACACTTCAAGTTGCATCTCAAAATTCGATACAAAGAAACACACTCAGTTTTACCTGGAATGAAAACCAAGTCAGAGATATGCTGAGGTACTGTTTTGTGATTCTCCTGAGCAGGGAACTCTTCATCAAAGTGTAGAGACTAAAACTGCATGATGTTTCTTGCCTAATTCCCTGACTATTTATGTTTAAATGTGCAGATGAGCTGAATTTCATCTTTCTCTAGGTTTTAGGCATGTTGTGGAAAAAGGAAAAAGAAAAAATGTCTTCATTGTGAAACCTTTTATTCAGTAACTACATATTTGAAGTGATTTGTCATTCCCAACATGGTGTTGTAAGCTCTTCCTTCACTTTTTCCATGTATGACTGGGAAGAAAAAAGTCTACAGCAGAGAAAGAATATCAGTAACTTCCAACCTTGCACAAAGATTCATAAGAGGGATACTATGAAAATTTAAAGCTTCAGCAGCATTATTTTCGGTTACACTGTAAACCATCTGTGTTTTTTTGAAATAGTTTTATACAAAAGAGGAGAAAACAAATTTCAACTAGGAGTGGCAATAAAAACAAACAAAAAAACAAACAAACAAACAAACAAAAAAACACCCAGAACAATTCAGGATTTGCTTTTTTCCCATTGCAGCATGCTGAAATTTTATTACTTTAGAAGAAAGTGGATTTTCCTTTCACAGCAAGATTCTATTATGTATATTCTTAGAATTATGTCAATTAACATCACAACCTTTGTTTTTATTCTAAAACTCCTTCACTGACAGCACAAACCATCTGAAAGTCCTTTGTTCTCAGCCATATCTTAGTCCTGCCTTAGTGGTAGTGCTCAACCATTTGTGGCAGATATACGGCAGAGCCTTTATTAAGCCCATCTGTTCAAATCTTTCTGAGAAGTCACCGTTTTAATAAAGTCATTGTTGGGATGAAGATAAATCAAAACTGAATGAAATCATGTTTTTTAAATACATAATACTTTTCCCCCTCATGATGCTGTATTTTTCCTTTAACAATTACAAACAATAATTATTTTAAACCCAAAACAAGCTATGTATAAATTATATATATAAACTACAGTAAATTCACGAATACAAGCCGCACTGAGTACAAGCCGCATCTCTGGGTGTTGGCAAACATTTCGGTTTTTGTCCATAAATAAGCCGCACCCGAGTATAAGCCGCTCTGTCGTTCGCAGCAAGGACCCGCGTGCAACAAAGTTGCCAATTAGTAACAGAACCGCGGGAGGGCGGGGTTTACTGGCTCGGCCCACTCAGGGTTGCTGACGGGGCCAGGTGGCCAAGCCCGGCGCCGTTGCTCCGGGGGGGCCGCTCGGCGCGATCACTCGGCGCCGGCCGCCGCTGCCACTGGGCTCGGTCACCCCAGCCCGGCGCTGCCCCGCGGTGGCAGGCAGGGACAGAGCTTCCCCTGCACCTACGGCAGCGGCGGCGGGCGGGGACGGAGTTTCCCCACTCCTGCCGCGGCGGCGGCGGGCCAGGATGGAGCCTGCCTGCTCCTGCCGCGGTTGGTGGGGACGGAGTACCCCCCCTCGTCACCGAGCCGCGGCAATGGCGGCGCGGGGCCCCCCCGTCTCTCCCCCGGGCTGCGGCAGAGGAGGGAAGGAGGGAGCTCTCCCGCCTCTCTCCCCGCCCCCCGTGCTACCTGCAGGGATCTAGGCTCCACCCGCGGCACAACAGAGTTGCAATTTGTAACAATCGCAAAATACCGGCTTTGCAGCTGCTCAGCTCGGCACTCTGCCTGTTACTTCTGAGGTTGTAAATGTCAGAAAATTATGCACATATTAGTCGCTCCTGAATATTAGCCGCATTTCCGGTTTGCGAGCCAAATCTTAGTCAAAATGGTGCGGCTTGTATTCGTGAAATTACTGTAGTTGTCTTCAGCAGCACGGTAGATAGAGAAGTATATTATAGTATTTTTTTTGTTAACTTCTAATATATTTCATGTATATTGGAAATATATGATATATATACATTTATCATATTATTGGAAATAACAAATTTGTAAACATAGTTATCAAAATGAAGTAACATTAGTGAACTAAGAATCACACACACTCCACAAATGCAGTTTGAAATTTCTCATCTTTAAAAATTACACAAATGAGAAAATATTCCCACTGTTACTGCTCATAAAAAGTGTTGCAACTGTAAGACCAAACTTTATTTTCTTATTCATCACTTTCAAATTAACAAGCAAAGAAAAATACAATGGGTTCTACACAAGTAAGTTGCAGCAGGGATTAGAAAGATTTTTATGATTCAAGCTATGCATCTCATCTTTATTTTATGCACCAGCAATGACTCAATTCTGGAAAATAATGTGCATACTTACTCCTATTAATATATATAAAGTTCACAGTAGGATTAAATTATTCATTAAAGTTCTAAATTTGTAGGGTCAGCTAAATCCTAGTAACCAAAAAAATCATGGAATAGAAACCATCTAGTGAATGGAGCATAAAGTATGAATATCAAACACAGGAAGGCACTCAAAAAAACTAACAAAAGGATCAGCCCATGAACAGCAAGGAGCATAAGGATAATTTTAGAAATGAAGCATTGTTTGCCAAGCTCTAAAAACTAACATCAAGAAAATTTGTCCTAAAAATATCCAAACCCTCAATAGTGCCCATTCTCAGAAAATTGAAAAATAGGTCTGAAAGTAGGAGAAAAGTAGCAGCTGAGAAACCTTCCACAGTCTTCACTTGTGAAACCTGGGGAATAATATGAAGCAGTGCTCTTGAGCAAACACTAAAACCTGATGATAAGAAATTAGAAGGAGCCAGTGTTAATATGAAAATACCATCAACAAATGCAGACATTGCT
This sequence comes from Catharus ustulatus, assembly GCF_009819885.2. Lineage (NCBI taxonomy): Eukaryota > Metazoa > Chordata > Aves > Passeriformes > Turdidae > Catharus > Catharus ustulatus. Next base: position 80,198,377 of record NC_046221.1, read on the forward strand.
TAAATACAATCTTGTCAGCAACAACAAAGACAGAAATATATAATGTGTAAGTCTGCACATTTAATGAGTGGTTTAGGATATAAAATTTCCTTTTAAATTGATTTTTTGGACAGTACGTGATGTCACTTTTGCTGTGATACCATGACAAATGCCACTGGTGAGTGTATCATGGTCTAACAAAATGAAGACCATTTGTGAGATGATCAAACTTACCCAGTATATTGGAAGAAAAGTCATTTGTGAAGCCAGAAAATTGACAAGATACTGGCTGATACAAGCAGAATGTCTCTGCAGTCTTCTGTCCCTTGAATAAATATAGAATAGCAATAAAAGTGGATGGAACCAGCTGTTGTCAGAATCACACAGGAAATGTCAGGTTTGTACAAGATGGAGAAGTGACCCAAGAACTGAAATAGGCCTGGTTTCCCAGAGAGGAAACAATTATTTTCATGTCTGAGAGAGAAAACAATACATTCAAGAAATACTTTTGATGAAATCTAAAATTGTGGAAGAGCAGAAATGTGAATGAGCAGTGTAAGACATGCAAGGTTAAATATATAAATGCTTCAAATTTAGGACTGCTGTAATGCTTGCTTTGGGCAAGGTGTCCACTCATGCGCTTTACTTTCTAGATGTGTTTTGCACTCTGTAAAATAAATGCATGAATTGCTTATAAAAATAGTATAAATAATAGCAACAGTAGTATTTAGCATTACAGTCCATGACAGTTGGAAAGAAAGACTTTGAAAATAAGAATTAGAATATTACCTACCCTTAGGAACAACTTCTCAGACTTACCACTTTATGAGATTTAAACCTGGTCCATTTCTAATACTGAAATTGTTGATTCAAACTTCAGAAGGAAAAACAGATTTTTCTTCCTTGTTAACCTTCTTAAGCTGCTATTTACAGAAATACTAGAGGCATATTCTTGTATTCTTAGGTTTTAAAGTAGGCTGGTGATCCAAGCAAATGCTGCGTGATCCACTTTCTGCTTAGATCAGACCCTAGTCTGAAGTTTACTAAGTGCATTGATAATTAAACATTAGCATTTTCATCATGTTCCATGAAATCAATTGATTTGTTATCTCTGCAGGTCTATCTGATAGTGAAACTAAACCCTTTTAAGTGTTTGAGTGATCTCATTGTGGGATTAGTTAAACAGCAAGTGGATGCTGCAAAGGCGTGCCCTGAGAGACAGGAGTATCAGCAGCGAGTTCATCACAAGGCAGAAGCACACTTACTGGAGCTAGGGAAGAGTCAAGGTCAGGACAAAAAGAGAGAAATCCATGCAATAAGAGATTAGTTCCCGGGGCTATTCCTTTCTTTGCAGATTGCAAAAATTCTTTATAGGTGTAGCTCTGGGGATTTATATACAGAAGACTTTTCATTTTCTTTATATTTTTTTTTTTCTTCTGTCAGAATCTTTGTGAGCTCCACATTCAAATGAAAAACTTTAACAGTACAGAATGGATTAATCCAGGATTACAAGAAGAAGATTATATTTCTGGGTCCTCTCATCTCTTTTTTTTATTATTTATATCCCAATATTACATTGCACATATTCAAAATGACCCCTTTATGCAGAGCCATATGTTAAAATAACTGTCAAATAAAAGTAATTTTTTAAAAGTAGCTGAGATTTGTGAAGAATTCTAAGAAGATTTACTTAGCTTATAAAGAGTGTTAACAGGGCTATTCATTAAAACTCTAGAATAATTTAGGATTTAAACGTCTTCACATCGTGCACACTTTCTTTTTGGCTTTTAGATCCAGTATTACCTGACATTATATTTCTTTCTTTTCCTTCTTCAAATACTTCATGCCCTCTGACATTTTTGTGTAATAGAAATTCCAGCACAAAATATCACAGACTCTCCCTTCTCCTTTTATCCTAAGAACATTATTTCTCTAAGCTTTTCCAGTCACAAACATTTGGTAATCTGAAAGGTCTGATTTTGCTCCTACTGAGGTTCATTGAAAAACTTCAAATAACAGTCAAACAAGCTTTCCAGCTCTTTGGAAAGCCTTTAATCCAGAATATTTTTTAAAGGAAAAACTCCTGTGTTCTTAACAAATATAAAATGTTAGTGATTTTCATAGAGTTAAGACTCACAGGAATATTACAAATGGTGAAATAATTCCTCTGCTTTTGCATGTTATATTCCACTTAAACACAACAAACTGTGAATTCTAGTTTTTACCTAAGACATGCATTAAGCCTCATAACAGAAATGGTTATTGTTACGGTCTGGTTAGATTAGTTTCTCTCTACAAGGAACTGGATTGAGACCCTTGTCCTTATTCCCCTGTCCTCTACCGCCAGTTTGAACACTGGTATCCAAAAGTTATACTTTCTTCTTTTTATCTTCTCGTCTTGCCTGAAGAATTGCTGAATTTAAATATCAAATATACTTGTTTTCACTTGATCCTCCAGAGACAACTAAATCTAAGAACTCAAAAAGAGGAATAAATATCAAATTCTAACAACATAAATTTGGTACACTCTAGCAGAGGTTAGACCTAATTTTTCTTTCTCACTTCTGGGTAGAAGAGCTATTAATGTAGATATTTTCTGTGGTAATATAATCAGTCATTTTTCATAGAATCATAGAATCGTAAAGTGGTTTTTTGTTGGGTGGGACCTTAAAGATCACCTATTTTGAGACATGAGCAGGGACACCTTCCACTAGGTCAGGTTCCTCAGAGCCCCATCTAACCTGGCCTTGAGCACTTCCAGAGATGAGGCTTCCACAACTTCTCTAAGTAGCCTGTTCCATTGTCTCACCATCCTTTCTTTCTAATATCTAATCTCACCATTTCTTTCTAATATCTAATCTAAACCTATTCTCTCTCAGTCTATATCCATTCCCCTTTGCCCTGTCACTAAATGCTCTTGTAATAAATCTCTCTCTATCTTTCTTGTAGGTTGTCTTCAGTACCAGAAGGCCACAACTGGTCACCCCAAAGCCTTCTCTTCTTTATAAAGGAAAGAATGAATAATCAGTCACAGAAATAAAGGCTTTATGGAAAGTTCCTGACGTTCATTTTGATGATACATACCATGAAAGAGATGTGCAAAACTGAAGGTCAGCAGTAAAAAAAGGTAGAGAAATACATTCACTCATGTAAATACTGCGTGCCACACGTCTCTGCATCATAAAAGTATCAGGATAAAAAAGTTTCTTTTTGTGATAGAGAAATTCAGGGAAAATGCATACACACACAAAATTTTTTTTTAGCTCTTGCAAAATTCCTTCTGGCTCTTGCCATTATTTTGCCAGTTTTCACTCAGACCTTCTCAAACCTGAGCCCATCACTCAGGGATCCTGCCAAAGATGCTGACTGAGAGGGAAGTAGTTCTCTTCTTACACAAACTGTTCCATATCCACAAATAGAGAAAAAAGTCTTCAATTACTCCCCAACATTAGGGAGTAATCTTAGGGATTATGAGAACCCCTTTCATGTGCTGTACATAACCTGTGTTCCTCTAACTCCAGTTTGTTGCACCATTGCAGAGCAGGAGAAGAGGAACTGTGACTCATCCACTTCACCTTTCCAGAGGTCAAAATAAATGTAACATAAGTAAGCAAGACCATTTAGGCTGTACTCCATTTTTCTGAAATGAAATTTTTCTGAAAAGGGTTTTAAAGCCTTTTACCAGGAATAATATGAAAACAGTATCTTAACAAATAAGCACCATTAAGTAGTCAATAATTCAATTAATCAACTTCTGCAATAATTCAAATATACTAATAATTTATACACCTACTGAAATGTGCAAGGTCAGCATAAGAGTGATATGAGCCCTATAGAAAGATTTTGAACCCTATCTGTTATATTTCACACTAACTCCTGGCACTCTGTATCCTATTAAGCATAAATGATATGGTATACAAGAGCCTCAGGCATGATTCAAAAGGTATGACAGCAGTACCCCTGCATGCAGGTATCTCAGCTAATTCCCAGATTCCACCTCTTTCCCAGCAGCAAGAAAGTTGTTTGTCTGTTACTGTGTCCTTATGTGGTTAAATGATTCGTTGTTTATTTATGTTCACTGACCTAAATGATTTTTTAAGGAGGTGTGTATCTTCTTCCCTCAGGATCTCAAATTCCAGTTGACTGGAAGAGTGTTGCAATTTTTCCTATTGGGTTAACTCCTTCCATCAGTAGACCTATGTTTTTTGATGTTTCTAAGCAGATAGAACTCATCTTTTAAAATTGGCATGAGTGTAAGCCTTTACTGACTTCCCTGTCACCTCTGTTTGTGCAGAAATTAGGCCAGTGCTTGCTTTATTTCAGGCTCTGCAAATTCAAGCAGAAGCAGACGCTTCATTTCACCTATCTAATCATGGCTCACAATTTCCTCTTCACGAAACATTCCCTTGAGGTGGAGAATGCTTCACTCCAGAAGTTCTGGATACTTCAGTCTATCTAAATTTTTTTTTCAGTTAATAAGGAAGAGTATGTGGAATGGAAAATACTTATATACAATGAAGTTTTCTTGCAGAGCTCATTTTAGTGGAGTTCTAACTGGATAGGCAGAAAAAGCCTCACGGGCGATGCATGTGAGGAAAGAGACTGCTGGGGTTTGAAGTTAAAATTTCCAATTCTTTCACCAAAACTGCTGAACAAATCTGACCTGTGGCTCAAACACATAAGGAGTATAAAAGTTTGAGGTTTAGCTGTAGCAGTTCTATTTATCCTGCAAACATCAGGCTGGGAAATAGGTCAAATCATTTTACTCTGTTCTCTTTCACCACTGTTCCTCAGTTCTGAGGTAAGGGAGATTCTTAAAGGTATAAGGGCGATCCTTATTATCCTTTTACCTTTCATTCCAGGCTATCTAGACAGAGACTTAATAACAGATAACAGTAACCAATCATTTTAATGAAGGCAGCTAAGTCTGCTAGGAGATAAAGTAAAAGCAACAATTAATTTCAAAGAGACTGAATAAAGGAATTTAACACTTCCACTCAAAAATTTCTCTCTTACATTAGATTTAAAAAACAAATAAAATAAATTGAAATAAAATTAGTGAAAATACACATTACATTAATGATGACACCAGAAAGACTCTTATGTGAATCATTCTTAATTTACCTGAGCCTATTGCATGGTCCACACCTGGATATTTAAACCAGGGAAATTGAAAGGTTTATCTCCTTTTATTAAAATCCTGACCGAAGACTTCTAGACAGGTATATCAGTTTTTAAAAGCAAACAAAAAAATGCACAAACAAACCAAAACAGCCAAAACACCCTACCAAAAACCCAAACCAAACAAATGCAAAACCTGTCTGCTTCCACAGAGTTGAGAGATTTTACTGTACCAGATTCATGGCAGATTTTTTTCTTCTTCAAGGAGAGCTGGACCAAATAAACCAAGTACAGTAATTTCACGATTATAAGCCGCACCATTTTGACTAAAATTTTGGTCCAAATCCAAAGTGCGGCTTATAATCAGGTGCGGCTTATATATGGACAAAGAACAAAAAGTTGCTGTTTTAGTTTGGAGGACAGGTGTCTGCTGAGAAAGGCAGGAACTTCTCTTTGAAATGGAGAATGTAAACCCCCTCTCTCCAAATTATTATAATTTGGAAATCAAGGGGCTTTCAGGCAAAAATATGGAAATTAGGAATAACAGTTCTTTTCTAGGGAAATCAAAATAGAAATACAGTACTACAAAGAAACAAACTCCAAACCCTGACAAAGTCAGAGTACAACCTGACACCCCGTCAGGCAGGGTGTTGGTAGCAGTCCCATTAAATGGTGGTTGCATCCTCCTGCAGTGACAGATGTGATTCAGTTGGAGCAGTGCTCCTGTACAAGGTGCAGTTTCCCTCTAGAGGTCCAGTGGTGATGTGGAAAAATCCGGTTTTTCTCTGGAGTCCAGTGGAGAAAGGGGCTCCCTTAGTGTCCCAAACCCTCTGTTTTTATCTTGGGAAGAAATGTTGGGCTCTTCCCCCTGGCTGGAGCAACTTTCAATTGGATGCAGTAATTTTATCAGTCCCACAGTGGGACTCAATGGGCCATTAGCAGACAATGACTCCCTGGAGGAAGGATGGGGTGTGAAAAGATAAAGAACAATGCCCTACCTGGTTTCAATGGATGGCCCATTAGCAGATTATCTGCCATTGAGATAAGGATCACTGTCCCCACCCTCAACAGATGGTGATAGAATAGATACCTTTTATCACACTCCGTATTGTAACATGCGGCTTATAATCAGGTGCGGCTTATGTATGGACAAAAAATGAAAAGTTGCTGAAACCCAGAAGTGCGGCTTATATTCAGTGCGGCTTATAATCGTGAAATTACTGTATATAGCTTAATGTATTTATTTCCAGGTAATGATCAGTCCCATTCTTTATCTATATCGTTATTGTATAGCATTAGAAATGTATGTGCTTGTGTAAGAACAAGATTGCATTTTGTCTACAATACTTAAAATATTTTTCAGGCAGTGTTTTTTTCATTAAAATTTATTTTAGATATTTTTACTTTGAAAAAGTACTTTTTAATATCTTAGGATCAGTCAATTACACATATGCAATATTTTACTCTACATGTACCAACACCAATGAGACCACTAATCAACAAGAAACTTGTTCAGCTTTAAAACAGTGTAATCTATCTGGATTCTTCTAGTCTGTATATGTTTTCTTTCCTTTTCTAGTGTCTTCTCACTCCATTTTCATTCCTTCTGTGTATGAGTGGTTTAAAGACAACACTGTAATTAAAACCATATTTTTAAAACCTGACTGTGTTTAAGATTTCAAAATAGCTTTTTTTTTTTTTTTTCATTCCATAAGGATAATTTTACCTTCCATCTCCCCCAAAAACATCTGATTTCTTTTTCTTTATTTTGTAGTGTCTTCCTCTTCTAATTTCTCCCTTCACAATAGATCCTCAAATTATACAGGCACTGATCCTGTCCTTACTTTTTCCTATGCTACAAAACATAATGTCACTGCAATTGCTGTGCACATATTCCTTGCCAAATAATTACCATTCTCAGAGGAATCTGTGAATCCCAACAGACAAAACGGAGTATTGCATCAACCATGATAAGAAATCAGATTTAACAAGATTGGTGTAAAATAAAGGGGCATTATTTGTGCCCTGCATCTAAGAATTGAAAACAGTATAAAAAAAATGTATGCAGAAGAAAAAGAGTTTTGTCTGGTAAATTTAACCATTTCAGAGCAAGATAATTACATTTTAGTTTTACTGATGGATTTCAGTGAAATTTTTTCTAGTAATCTGCCCACAGTGAAGTGTTTTCAAAAAGAAGACATAATCTTGTGGTTCAGTTGGTCTCACTTCTCTATGGGAACCAGCTTCTTATCTGCTCAAGTTACAAGAATTGTGGCACCTCTTATTATCATACCTCATCTAATATGGGCTAAACCAGTGGTTCTTTTCAGTGACTTGGGGGAGTGGTCAATTTGTCATGAAACTACTTCTTTTTCTTAAAACTCACCACTGCTCTAGAGTTTTCCTCTGCATGCTTAAACTATTTGACTGTAAATATGAGGAAGACTTTAATGTTCACAGTTATGCACAGAACAAGACTCATTCTTTCAACTGATGCTCTAAGCTGTACAGAGAAATTTATAGGAAGAGATGAAGAATTATTTCCATGTTTTCACTCTACTTAGAAGTTGGATCCTTCCAAGAGAAATGTGGACTTCCAAAAGTTGCCAAGGAAACAACAGCGAGAAATCCTTCTAAGCTCCAGTAACATATAAAAAAATACTTCTACTATGTTCATTTCTCGAGCAGGAGTTCCTTCTGGAAAATCATAGTCTTCTATTTGCCTATGTTGCATGGCAGACTTTGGAAAATTGCACAAAATGTCTGATGCATATACTGAAGTTCTTATTTAGTTACAGGTTCTCAGCATAGCTATACAAAAGAAATTGAGATATTTCTAACTTGTTGCTATGTTTCTAAATCCTATGGCAGTGGAACTAAGCAGGTCCAAGTGCTGGTTAGGAACTTGTGGTGCCAGTTAAAGTTCCAGTGGCTCCTCCATCACATTCCACGATCTTCAGATTGGTGCTGTGTACAAACTATTCTGCTGAAACTTCACATTCTAACTCAAACAAACTCCGATAATCTAAAAGTCTTCATGTCTATCGTGTCTATATAATATTATGTCTATATTGTGGGAATTGAATTAAAATTAGCCCTATTATTTATTCACAGTAGCAGTTATTAGATCTTTCATGCTGCTGAACTTAAAAAATAAGTTTAGTTGATAATAGTGATATAAAACATCATTCAATATGTACTTTTCATGTAGATATTCCCAAAACACTCATTAAGATTTTGGATTTTTTAATGATTATGTCCTACTCAGCAGAAGAGTAAGGTAATGCTTATATCCTAAAACTGACTTGCTGTCTCTCTTCTCTCATTCTACTGATACAGATAACTGGGTAAGTGGAAAGGGCACGATTGCAGCACACATATTTTTGTTTCTGTTTTTAGATATTACTGTTTCACCCAAACAGTTTTATATACATTGGAATTTAGACCTAGCAAAAAAAAAAATCGAAGGGATATATAAGTTCTCAGGATGAAAAATTTCATGCATATTTTCCAGGATATTCATATACTCTGGTGAAAAAAAATAGCTTGAAGAAAATATTTTTCTATTATTTAGGTTGATTTCTTTTTCTATCCCATACAAATAGTGGAAGCATTTTGAAGGTAACCATTTTAAGGTTCCCATAAGAAAGGACAATGAAAAGTTTTTTTCTCTGATTAGAAACTATTGTATAAGCTAAAAAAACCCCCAAACCTGTGATGTTCAGAGCACATACTCACTGCTTCAATATTTTAAATGATGCAGTTTTGATTTGTATTGTAGAAAAGATCCAGTCTCTAAACAGGATACTGAGGCACAATTATTCTTCATTTCACAAGAAAAATCTCTTTTAATTTCTATCCACACTAAACAGGACCACCTGCTGTAGATCATGACTTACTGCGAATGGAAAGCAACTAATTTTGTAGTTGTCTGGTTTATGTATTGGTATAAAATAGTGATGGGGCTATTTTCCTCATGTGTGTTCCCTGCCACTTTATGAAATAAGTCCCGTGACATCAGAAGTGAAGAAGTAAGGGTTCCCTCATGTAGAAGTGTTAGGACTGTTCCGGCATGCAAAGGGAACAGGGCGAAGGAGGAAAGAAACTGAAGTTCTCCTTCTTCCTGTTTTTTTCTTCATGTCTTCCATTGCTAGTTATAGGCATATTTCATCTCAAAGAGATTTGGAGTTAAAATTCATTTATTGGCATCCTAAAGAGAGAATTCCTAACCAAAGTACCATAGTTTTTATCTAATATTCTTTTTGACCACACCCAAATATTATCTGTGGCAATTCTGCCTTCCAATCTCAGTTTTTTTCTGTTGACTATAGTGACATCAGAAATTCAATGAAAGGATAGACAAGATGAAACCACATACAACCCTAAATTACAAGGCAATTCAACAGCAAAATTACCAGAATCTTTAGAGCAACCTAATCTACTAGAGTAAAAGGAAATTTCTGAAACTAGACCAGGAGGTCTAAAATAACCTCCTCTGAAACATATAATAGTAAATATTTAATAGTTTGTTCAGGTTACATTGCAGTATACATAAAAGAAAACAGCAACAAACAGAGCTTTTTAGATTCCTGCAAGTCTCCTGTAAGACAGAATAACTACATAAAAAAGTAATTCAAAATATTACCCCAAATCTAAATTTCTGACAGAATCACAAAATCTTGGGATAGGTAATATTGGAAAGGATCACTGGAAGTCATCTACTCCAACCTTCCTGCTCAAGCCATCTCCCTTGCAGCACATCATATCACATCACTCAGGATTGTGTCCAGACTATCTCCAGGAAACAGACTCCACAACCTCTTGGGACAGCTTGTGCCAGTGTTCTGTTACTCTCTAATTAAACAAATTTACCCTCAATTTAGGTGGAACTCCCTGTTTCTGCCCAGTGCCTCTCATCTCATGGCTCAGCAGCACTGAGAAGAGTTCAGTTCCATCCTCTTGATACCTGCCTTTTCAATATTCACATGCACTGATTAATAAGAGTCCCTCTCAACCTTCTCCAGGCTAAACAGTCCAGCTCTCTCAGCCTTTCCTCATGAGAGGGTCTCCAGTCCCTTAATTATCTTTGTAGACCTCTCCTGGACTTGCTCCAGGAGCTCCATGTCTCTCTCATACTGAGGAACCCAGAACTGGACACAGCACTGAAGACATTGCCTCACTCAGGGTGAGAAAAGGTAAGGTGTAGGATCACCTCCCTCAGTCTTCTGGGAATGCAGTTCTTAATGTACCCTAGGATACCTATTGACGTTCTTGGCCACCAGGACACACTGCTGGTTCATGGACAACTTGTCTGTCAGGGCTCCTAGCAGTTCTGCTAGGAACAGAGCTGCTTTCCATCAGGTCAGCCCCTAGCCTGTCCTGGTCCATGGGGTTATTCTTCCTGAGGGGTGGGAACCTGGTTTTGCCCTTGTTGAATTTCAGTATGTTCTTATCTGCCCATCTCTCCACTCCGGGGTCCCTCTGAAGGGCTGCACAGCCCTCTGGGGTATCAGCACAGTTTGTGGCGTCAAGGAACTTGCTGAGGAGGCACCTGCCCCTTCATCCAAGTTATTGGTGAAGAAGTTAAACATTACTGGACCCGTCATTGAGCCTTGGGGGATACCACTAGTGGCAGATCTCCAACCAGACTCCATGGCACTGATCACAACTCTCAGGCATGGCCATTCTGACAATTCTCCATCCACTTCACTGCCCACATATCCAACCCACACTTACTGAGTTTACATTTGAGGATATTGTGAGATAGTCTTGGAAGCCTTGCTGAAGTTGAGGTAGAAAAAATCCACAGCTGTCCCCTCATCTATCCAGCCAGCTGTCCTGTCAGCTATGGGAGGCAATAAGATTGATTAAGCCTGGTTTAATTTTGGTTGGCATACGTGTTCACTACTGCTGACGATCTTATCTTCCATGCCCTTCAAGATGACCTCCAGGACTAGCTGCGCCCTCACTCTTCCAGGGATTGAGGTGTGGCTGGAAGGCTGGTAGGTCCCCAGGTCCTCTTTCTTGCCCTTTTTGTCCATTTGGGTAACATTTGCTTTCTTTTAGTCCTCAAGCAAGTCTCCTGATCACCATGACCTTGCAAAGACGATTGAGAGTGACCTAGCAATGGCATCCACATTTTTGGGTACATCCCTTTTTCCTGTGAGGAGTAAATAATATAAATTGGTATAAACATACATGACAAATACTGTAAGAAGTTATGAAATGCATTTATTGAATCAGGAGATTAATGGAGAAGTGTAGTCTGAACTACGTCTTTCTCAGTGAAAGCAAACCTTCAACAACATCAGACCAATGCACAGTTTTCATCATTCTCTAGTGGCAAAATCTTTTGGAAGGTCTGATTTTAGACAGACAGGCTACCACAAGCATAAAAGAATGGAGCTATGCTATAATCACTTATTCTAAATTAGCAATTCTAAATGTTAAGAATTGTAGATTATTTTATTTTAATGAATTTCAAACAAGAAAACCACTAATCTATATCCCAGTTCAAAGCAGGAGACTGACTCATTTTAGAGAAATATATAAATACAATTTCAAACTAAAATTTCCATTTGGAATTTCTATTTCTATGTAAACATAGCAAATATTTATGGAATCATGGTTCTTTTCAAGCAGTTTGCTGACTTGCAGGGAACATACCCACTCTGCGAAACACAATTAATGTTATTGTACACTCTGGTATAAATTCATGCTAGCCTGAGTACCTGGTTGTATTCTGTGCTTAGGAATTTGAAGATGATGAAGTATCTCAGATACCTCTTGGGTGCATTATTATTCTGAAGCATAATTTATCTTCCACTCTGTGGCACCCCATTTCTCCTCAAATAATATCTTCCCCAAAGACTGTTCTAACGTTTACTGCTCTGTTTCCCATATCCATGTGTCTAAAAGTAAGTGGTAAGGAAAGTCATCATCAAAACAGATTTTTTCTTTCTTATATTTGAGATATATTCCAGATAGCTTGTATAAATCCAGGATGTACAGAAGAAAAATATACTCACTTTCAAAATACTGCCAGAATCTGGGTCATTAATGTTGTGACAGGATAACTCAAGACAGACAGTGTCTGACTGAAAATGTTCCAATTCAAAGGTTCAGCTGGTAGAGATAAGTAAGCCAGTAAAACCAAAACACAGGAGGTGACCAAGTATATCAAGTAGGACTTGATTTATTCATTTAGGAGTCTTTCTATTTAAATCAGTGAAGTATTGTGAACTTTTGAATGAATAGCTTTTAGTTTACTAAATTCAGTAGCTAATCTTTGTTACTTCTGTTGTTTTGACCTAAAATGACATGAGAAAATGTCTTGTAATTTTTCAGTGGAACATAATGACTCCATATTAACAGATTTTTAATAGACCAGGGAAAAGTAGAAGTTAATATTTTCATAAACACTAAGTGAAATAGCACCTACTATGTGGTCATTTAAATATGGAATTAGCTAACAGTTAAATTTTTTTTTAAATACAGGATGACTTATTAGTTTGAGTCAGGTGTCAGAATGTGTTAAAAAGACCTTTTAAAATAGAAAAAACCCAATGTTATAACTTGCTCCTTAGCTAATACTGTGTACTTAATGCCTAATTTCAATGACTCCTTGGACATAGCCTGTCCTTCCCTGCACAATTAGTTCTTTTATCTTATTGTCTTCTCAAAGACATGGTAGCATATCATTGCCCTGTATGTTCAATCCTTCACACTTGTGCACTAGTAGATGTTTACAGATTAATTTTAATTACATGCTACCTCAAAGTACAAGATCAAGTCTTGTTTGATAAATGAACCACAGTGCAGAACCTGGTACGTGGACCCAGTGTGGGTTCTCTTCTGGCAGGAGTTTCACAGGACAACTGAGCTGATGAATCTCACTTGAATTTAAATCCAGAGGTCACAGACTTAACCTTGCCAACTTCTAGGAGGCCATTCAATGTAAAAACTGGATAAAAACTATGACTGTCGGTCTTAGAAAGTAGAAGAAATTCTCAACATGTTACTCTATCCTCCTCTCTTCCAAACCAAAAAGATAATAACAACAAACCATCTTGACACCTCACTGTAAAGCATCTAGCTTTCAGAACAGAATATCTGCATTGGAAACTATTATGCATTAGCAGAATATATCCAGACAACTCTTATTTTCAGGGAAATAACCTGACAATCCACTTTGCACCAATTTTAGAGCTAGGATGCTAAGCTAGGGTTATTCAGTCAACAGTTTGAGGGTGAATGATACAGGCTAAAAGTAGAGTCTCTATTCAAACAGTGGCAACTGAAGAGAATTGATGCATAATACTTATTTTTTATACCTGAATTTGCCATCCACTGTACTCAGCTGCTGACAAAAATGGAATTTCTATTAAAAGGCATGAATGCAAATATTCAGAGTAAACATGGCTCTTCATGTGCATGGAAACCACTAAATACATTTATTGTGTGCAGGAACACCTAATCACTTAGGTAAATCTTGAGACATAAACTAAATTTGCAAACTTTATAATTTACAGATTTAGTTTGGCTTCTTTGGCAGGCAGGCAGGCAAAGATGGCTTATGTCAGTTCACAGAGAGGTCAGCAGTATTGATTTTGGTATAGGTTAAAATGTAGACTATACAAATATTTTATTGCCTATTATCCAGTAAAAAGTCTTGGAATAAAAACTGAGTGAACAGCTTGCTTACAAAGATAATTATTCTTTTTTTCACATGTGCAATAATACTTCCAATACAATTCGGATAATGTTTATATAATAAACCATGATCAAATAAAACAGAGATATAAAGAAATATTCAGACTAAATGTTTGACTAGATGACAGAGGCTGCAGGAGGATATAACTTTATTAGTACATTATATGTGGTCTGCACACACAAACCCATTAATAGTTCAATACATAATAAAGTTATTTGATGCAATTTTTTGAAATACAAAATAGCTTATTTGAAATAACCCAGTATATGATAAACAAAATGTAGGATTAAAAGCTATGCTAAACTGCATTATTTATAAATAAATTAGTAATGTGAAATTTATTTCTTTTATATTTGATTTAAAGTAAGTAAAACAAGACATGGTTAAACTTATGAATTTACTAAATCATATAATACAGTTCTTTTGGAAATGTTCATGGTAAGGATTGGTTTCACAATGTAGACAAATTAACTGCTGTCCCTTAGATAACAAGATTAACATCAAATCTGCTTTTCTAGTAACAATATATTGATTTTAACTACTGAAGACCAATTTTAAAAGCTTTCCACAAACTCACATCTACTGATAACAGAAGACTATGTGAAGACCATGTGAAACAGTGCAACCAGAAAACTGACTTTAAGCTGCAAATCTACCACAATTAAAATTTCTAGCTAAATGACAGATAGCATTTACTTCTCACAAAAATGCTACTTGTTGTGCGAAATAAGTAACACCGCACAAAGAAAATGTTGTGGGGTTTTTTTCTTTTTTTTCCTTTCTTAATTTTTTTTTTTTTGAAGATGCAGAGATTTCTATACAGAGACTATTGATGTGATTCTGCACCCCAAGAACCTAGGAAGGTCAAGTCCTTATACTACAAAGAAGTTAATACAAAATGCATTGATTCAAATTAGCACAAGGAGAACATAGCAGAACAAGGCTGCTTTACTTTTCTTCCTGGTAGAAAAATCCTTTCTGTACAGCCCCCTGTGAAAAGACAGAATGCAGAGAGTGGGTGTATTAGTTGCACATCATAAGGATGGATTTTACACTGTACCTACTGACACAATGATAAAGCTACAGCTGTTACAACTTATTCAAACATCAATTTTTTGTTACAGGCTTTTTACAATTCTTCTAGAAGCATCTTGAAGACAATTGCAATTGTCACTGCAGGTGCAAAGAGTACTGGCAAGTATTCATGTACTCTAGAAATGATAACCAATAAAATACTTATTAAGGTACCAATAATATTCTCTACTATCCTGACTATAATAGTAGTATTTACTAATAAGATAGAGGAACATAATCACTATAAATAGGAAAATAGGTTATAGTGTTCGTTTTAACACATTTTCAAATCTTAACAAAATCAACTCTTATTTAAAAACCAAGTGATAAATTTAAGAAAGGAACATGGCAGGTGTTGCATAGTAACAACAATCTCCTTTAAAAAGAAAAGGTTATTAAAAATATGTATATTATTTTGTGAAAATTTTAATCTTTATATATTTGTGTCTTAAGACAGAACTACATCAATGATAGGGTGATAAGAAGGGTAATTAGGAATGGAATTAGAAGTGGAAATTTAAATCCTGCATTATTACTCATTTTGCATATTTACGCAACTGTTTTTCTACTTCCTAGAAATTCCAATCTTTAGACATATTTAGAGAATAAGTGGTTGGGTGGTTTCTTCTATTTTTTTCTTCCCTTCTTTATTTTTAATAGACTAATAAAATCACGGAACAGTTTGGGTTGGAAGGGACATTTAAAAGTCATCTAGTCCAACTCGCCTGCAGTGAACAGGGACATCTTCAATTTTATGAGGTTGCTCAGAGTCCATCCAACTGGACCTTAATGTTTCCAGGGATGGAGCATCTCTGGGCGACCTGTTCTCATGTTTCATAACCCTCATTGCAAAAAATGTCACTCATATTTAATCAGTGCAAGTACATTTACCCTCCTTCAGTCTAAAGCCATTACTCCTTGTCCTGGGTGAGTAACACTGTGACAATGGTAATAAGAAATAAGACTGGAAGCAAATCAAACCTCATAAAATTATAAACATACTGACTTGATGTGAACAGTGTAAGTTGCAGAAACTTCACAAAAGAGATCAATGGAGAGCCAAAGTTGCAGCTGAAGACTATGCTGCTTCTCAGGTGAAACTTTGAGAATGCACTGGGGGGAGCGATACCAAATACACTCTGAATGCCAAATTAATTCAAAAGAATCCACTGTTTTGTGGGGTTGCAGTTGAGGGCAGGGGAAGAATTTGAAAGACTGCTAAAATTTCAAAGCTGCACAGCAGAAGATAAATCCCTTGAAAAATAATGTGGCAATTGAAGAAGAAACACTAAGGAAAAGGATAAACCTTCTGTTATTATGACTGTAACTCTGTAAGAAATTTTAGCCAGGAAATTAACTCTACCTCACGCTGAAAACTACAATGAGGCCAAAGGGAAACAACTCAAACAGCTGTTTGCCAACAGATTGAGTTCAGCATTGTTAACTTCTTTCAAAGATATGTGTGAAAGATATGAAACCATTCATTAAAGTCATAATAGGAATGCAAAACAAGGCCATTTGTAACTCAAATAGAGCTGGATGAAAGAATAAACTCTTTAGAAAGGACAGAATTAAAGTTACGTGCTGGTACAGTACTGTGTACTCACAAAAATGACTGATGAAATAAAGATAATATTCCTCATAAATTAAAAACAAAAAACAAACAACAAAAAAACCCCCCCAAAACCCCAAAAACGACAAAAAACCCCAACAAAACAAAAACCAAGCAAATAAAAAAAAAAACCAAACACGTTTTTTGGGAAAGACTTCTCAGGTATATGCTAATACTTCTGCATTAGGGTTGGAAAATGGTTAATTTGGTTTTACAAGTTTATGTGATATATAGTGTTTCTTTTATGATTCTTACTGTTTTCTTACCATTTCTCTTCAAACTATATCAATTCGCAATGGCAATTCTCAGGCATGTTTTAATATAAATAAGGAGCAAATTCCTAAGTCAAGTCACCCTGCCCTGGTAAATACTCCAGATACTGTGAAAAGAAACACCTTTTGGTTGAGACATCTCAAGATAATTAATTTTGTTTCAAATTGACACCAGAGAAAGAAACAGATAAAAACCGAAGGTACTGGTTTTATTAGTATGGCAGACAGAAAAATTAGGACAATGATAAAAAAGATCAACAGAAAGGTTTGATTGTGGAAGTAGAGGTACTTAATTTAAATAGAAGTATAATATCTGGAGTCCTGACAAAGAAAAGAGAAAATCAGAAGGCAGACAGTCTGCTTGGATAAGTAAACAGAAAAGTCAGAATTTTAAAAGTGAAAACATCTCTAAACATATGGATAAAGGATCAATGAGTTAAACAAATCAAAGTGAGAAATACAAATATCCGCAAGCACATTTGAACTTCAGTTTTCTAAGGAATTTAAAATAACACGAAATTAGTTATCCAGGGGTAGGGTAATGGAAATGACTCCATCAGTTGTAGAAGCAAGCTATTTTGGTTAAAACTGAAAGGAATTAAAATCCATAAACTGGGATATTTATAGATTTCTGGTATCAAATATTCAATTAATCATTCATGTAGAGGTTGTAACCTGGGACTAATAAACGGAAACCCACTACTTTTCTTACTGTCAAAAGTATGTATGGGGGGCAAAAAAGGAAAGAAAAATGCCTCAACTACTACAATCCTGTTTGACTAGTGTTCAGAAACAACTCAGAGAGGAAATTGCAGAGAAAAGGTAATTGTATATGGAGGGAGTGAACTAAAATCAACATTTTTTTTCAAACATGAAGATGTGCCTTTGTTGTTTTATCACTTTTCTTAGACAATTGAAACTAATCCATGCTAATTTATCTAAATTTAAGCAGAATCTCTGATAGAAATGCCTCATGGAGAAATATTTTATAATTCAGAAGAGACTAGGTTTTATAGAACTGACTAACAGCAAAAAAAATTATATAAACTGTAAAATAGCAACAACAGAAACCCTTAAACCCACCAAAAATCCCCAACAAGAGAAAAAAATACTTATGTTGAAAGGTAGGTTATCACACGAGAGGTGCCAAAGATGTTCTTTAATAAAAGACCTTGATACTGATCCCATTTATCATTTTTACTGGTGACTTTAATATGAGGAACTCTAGCAAGACAAATTTCAGAGGCAGCATTACTATTGAAGACTGCATTACTGTCCTTCAGGAGTAATTAGATTTCTCTGTAGATAAAACTAACCAACCAGTCAACCAACCAAACAAAAATCACACACAAAAACCCCAAACCTCCAAAAGAAAATTTCTTGTACTTGGAGACTAAGAATGCACGTCCTAAAATGAGAAAGGCAGTATTCTACTATTGTAGGCAATTATTATGACTTGAAAAAGACCCAAATTAATTTCTAACATGCAAGAACTGAGAGGCATTCAGTAATGGGGAGCTAGTTGTTCTTATCTACAAAGCACCAAAGATGCCTCCTAGATAATCCTTTACAGACATCTGATAGATATTTAAAAATACAAGATTTATTTCAAGTAATTTGATGTGGAGAAGAGTTTCTAGACTTATTTGAGTAAAAACATTATTTTAAAACAGTCTCATTTTTTGTGTTAGGTATACAAAACTGTAATGACATTTAGTTACTATTTATGTTACTCCAGAGTGCTAAGCTTTTTTGTGTCCAGCAAGAGCAAGTTTCCTCTGTTCACTGTGGCTTTAATTATTCGCTGGTTCAAAGAGTTGTCCTGAGAATCTTCATGGGTGAAGATTGGTTGTGGTTGTGTGAAGGTTGGTGTGGTTAGATGGGGTATTAGTAGTTTTATAACCATCAGAGGTTCAAAGATCTTGAAAAGGTCATCATCTCAGAGGTTACAGTAATTTCACGAATACAAGCCGCACCAATTTGACCAAAATTTTGGTGGAAACCCGGAAGTGCGGCTAATATTCCGGGGCGGCTAATCTATTAACAAAATTCTAAAAGCTGCCAACACGGAAGTGAGAGCCCGCGGCAGCCCCAAACCAAGCTGGAGCCCGGCCGGCCCCGGCAGAGGTGGGAAAGCCTGGCAGAGGCGGGGCCAGCAGTGTGGGGGGCGGGCGGCTGAGCCTGAGCCAGCAGGGCGGGGCAGGGAGGGCTGCAGAGCCTGAGCCAGCAGGGCGGGGGAGCCCGGGAGAACTGGGGCTAGCAGTGCAGGGGAGCATGGCAGAAGCAGGAAGGCCGGCGGGTGGGGCTGCCTGGCAGCGGGGGAAGCCCAGCAGAATCGGGGCCAGCAGCATGGGGGAGCCTGGCGGTGCGGGGGCCTGCAGTGCCGGCCAGGGCGAGGAAACGCGGCGGTGGTGCAGACGGGAGGGGGCGGCCGGCGAGCCCGGCGGCGGGGCTAGGGAACGCGGCGCGGCCGGCGAGCCCGGCGGCGGGGCTAGGGAACGCGGCGCGGCCGGCGAGCCCGGCGGCGGGGCTAGGGAACGCGGCGCGCCGCGGCCGGCGAGCCCGCCGGCGGGGCTAGGGAACGCGGCGCGCCGCGGCCGGCGAGCCCGCCGGCGGGGCGACTACGTTAACGCAGCGGCGACGCGGCCGGCGTGCCTGCCAGTGGCGGCAGTGCCTGGGCCGCCGGCAGGGCGACTACGTTAACGCAGCGGCGACGCGGCCGGCGTGCCTGCCAGCGGCGGCAGTGCCTGGGCCGCTGGCAGGGCGACTACGTTAATGCAGCGGCGACGCGGCCGGCGTGCCTGCCAGCGGCGGCAGTGCCTGGGCCGCCGGCAGGGCGACTACGTAAACAACGCAGCGGCGACGCGGCCGGCGTGCCTGCCAGCGGCGGCAGTGCCTGGGCCGCCGGCAGGGCGACTACGTAAACAACGCAGCGGCGACGCGGCCGGCGTGCCTGCCAGCGGCGGCAGTGCCTGGGCCGCCGGCAGGGCGACCACGTAAACAACGCAGCGGCGACGCGGCCGGCGTGCCTGCCAGCGGCGGCAGTGCCTGGGCCGCCGGCAGGGCGACTATGTAAACAACGCAGTGGCGACGCGGCCGGTGTGCCTGCCAGCGGTGGCAGTGCCTGGGCCGCCGGCAGGGCGACTACGTTAACGCAGCGGTGGGGCGGTGCTGACGGGAGAGGGGGGCCAGTGAGCCCGGTGGCGGCTGCAGCACCACCCGGTCGGCCCCGTCAGCAACCATGAGTGGGCCGAGCCTTCCTGGCCCCGCCCCGAGCCAGTAAAGGCCGCTATGCCGCGATCCTGTTACTAATTGGCCAATTTGTGAAAGCTGCGCACGGATTCTCGCGACGAACGAAAGTGCGGCTAATATTCGGGGTGCGGCTTATCTATTGACAAAGACAGCAACATTGTCGAGGCACCGGGGGTGCGGCTTATAATCCGTGCGGCTTGTATTCGTGAAACTACTGTAATCATTTTGAGATGGGATTTTACAAGTTCATGAACAGTAAAGAAGAGTAAGAGGAGAATATGAGGTTAAATAAGTAATATTCCAGCATGAAATTCTAAAAAAAGAATCATATCTTAAAATGATATTTAAGATGGCAGTGGAATTCTGTGCATTGTGGGTTTGTATTTAGTAGGCTTTAAGCCTCTATGGTTACCAAGTAATACTGAGAAGTTCTTGACATGACAAGACAAACATATAGAAAAGGAGAAACTGCACAGATACAAAAGTTGGGAAAGATTCCAAGCCCTTACCTCCCCTTTCAGATCAGCAGCAGTATTGCAGTGGGAAGTGCACATGTATGTGATTCTTCAGTTCACATGACAGCTGACACCTCTGAATGTTTCTTAGTGTACTAGATGGAGGAGTCTGTGTCTGCACACAGCTGCTGAGGTACACACAGAAAAGAAAATGTCTCAGTAGAACTAAAGATTTATGGATAACTGGAAGACATAGGAGAAATTTCAAGTCCCATATCAATGCAGTAATATCAGTTATTTGATACAAGGCATAAAATCCATAGCAGACTCAGGGTAGCTGACTGATTCTTTCCAAGAAGATTATTTGCAGTTAAAAAAGCAGAATCTCTATTTACCAATGTCTTCAGTATTTCCTCTTGTGCATTCTGCCTTCTATAATTTATTTAAAATAAACTTACATATATAATACAATTCATAACAGTATCAGAGAAAGAAAAAAGAACATTCTGAATTCTTCACTTACTGTCATGACATGGCTCAGAATCTGTTCCACATTAGCTCAATACTGTCCATGCCATAATTTTAGGGTGACTTTTCATGGCTTTTCTAGAAGCTCAGGCTCTGAAGTCCTGAGGAATGATCATAAAATACAAGGATGGTGGATAAAACTCCCTTAACTTTAAATGGTGAATCTAAGTATCTACAAGTTATTACTTGTGCTGGTTGCACACCTGATCTTGAGCAATACAGGCATACATAACAACCTGGTCTATGTAACAAGATGAAAAATGTAACTAAATTAAAAGCCCTATTCAGTTTATCCTTAATGTAGTTCTAAACTCACTCAATAATTCAGGGTGGAAAAAAAGGACATTAAAAAAAATGTATTAATCAGTTTAAAAATAACAGTGAAACATAGTCAAGATTAATTCTGCCCCAGATGTTTGACTACATTCACTACTTAAGGGCAATGAAAGCAAAGATTTTATATCAAAAAGGTGAAATACACCCCAGAATTTCAGTAATGCACAGACTGCATGGCACATACAAATGTGTTCAAAGTTCAAATTTTACGTCTCAAATGATAGAAACCTGTAGGTTTCTTCATAGTTACATATGACCTATATGCCCATTAGTGGTTGAATGTACACTGGACCTCAAATGTCACCAGCATTTTAGGAGATATTTTTATACAGGATTCAGGAGTAAATTCTTATGCAGGAGAACAGCTCCATTTCTCTCAGGCTCCAATTTTACACCTAGCAGAAACAGAAGGTACAAAGTATCAAAATAACTTTAATGGTGTAATTATTTTAAAATATTTGGTTCATCAGGACTTCTGCTGCTCTAAAGAACTATAGCAGTGAATTTCATAATGACAAAGTGTTTTGCAAGTGAGTGGTCCAGACAGTTTTACACCTTCTCTGCACTTCTTACTCTAATTGCAAAAACAGCTATAAAGAAAATCCCTGAACATCAAATGCCTTCCAAAATAAGATATTGATACTGGTAACACAACAGCAGAATAAAAAGTAAGCTTAGGATAAGCTCTTAGGTATGTTTGTAGGAAAAAAGGTTAATGCCTATTGGCACCAATCACAAAATTTGTGAGGGTGGAAAGAAACCCTTGAGGTCAGCTGGTGCAACCCCTTGTGTTCAAGAAGGGATTCTTAGATCTGGTTGACCAGGATCATGTCCAGGTGGATTTTCAATGCCTCCAGGGAGACAGCCGACTACCTCTCTGGGTAACCTGTGCAGTGCTCACTGACCATCAGTATAAAAGTGTTTCCTGACACACAGAGGAAACCTCCAGTGTTTCAGTTTGTGCCCACTTCCTCTGCTCCTGCCACTGGATACCTAAAAAAAGAGACCTACTCTGTCTTCTTTGTGCTCTCCCTGCAAGTATTTGTATACATTAATAAGATCCCCCTGAGTCTTCTCTTGTCCAGGCTGTGCAGTCCCAGCTCTGAGTCTTTACTCGTGGGAGAGATGCTGCAGTCCTTTCATCATCTTTGCAGCCTTTTGCAGGACTTTTTCCAGTTATGTCCATGCTCTTCCTGTCTGAAGAGCCCAGAACAGGACATAGCCCTCCAGATGAGGTCTTCCCAGTGCTGAGTAGAAGGGAAGGATCTCCTCCGTCAGCATGCTGTAATACTTTGTCATCTAATGCAGTGCAGGAAGGATACCATTGACGTTTTGTGGCATGGGCATGTTGCTAGCTTGTGTTCAACTTGGGTGATTGCCAGGTCCTTCTGTCTGATTAGATGCTGTACAGATGGGTTGACCCCAGTATATTCTGATGTGCAGTGTTCTTCCCCAGGTACAGGACCTGTCGAAATTCATGGGTTTCCTTCCACCCCATTCTTCCAGTTTGTTCACAACTGACTGGATGTGATCACAGCCTTCAGCCTGTTAGCCACTCCTCCCAGTTTTGTGTCATCAACAAACTTGCTGAGGATACACTCTGTGCCACCATCCAGATCAGTAACAAAGATATTAAACAGGACTGGACACAATTTTACTTCTGGGCTCCTTCTGGCCTATCCTTCCTAAAGATCCTGTATCGCTCCATTCAAGTCTAGTCATGGGAGTCATCCCACCACACCACCACGATCCCATCAAAATTGTTGCCTTGCTGCTGGTGTTACCAGAATTCCTTGTGTGTGGATCATGTTTGTCACTGTCCAGCATTGAACAGAGTCTACTGGATGAGCTGTTCACTTGAGGGAAAAAAGAAAAGTCAAAACCATTATTGTGTCTCATGACTGTTTTTTCTGAGAGAATAGCTATAAGTGGCATCCCAAAGCATGAAAACTTGCACCTGAATGAAGAAAATCTAAATATACTTAATCCTCCTCATTGCAGAGGCTTTGCACAAAAGCACTGTAAATAAAACAGCCAGACTTTAGCAAATGACTGAATTAAAGAGCTTTAAAATCTTCATCTTCATTGTGACATTAAGCTCTGAAACCATATGTATGTCAAAAACCCATAATTTCACTTTACAGTAACTCAGAGTTCGGTTCAGCCTCTTCTTACACCTACAAATAGCTCATGATTTATGCTTTATGGTCTACCACTTTACCATAACCAAAGATGATAAAATTATTATAATGAGCATTTGTGGATGCTTCTCTGTCTAGAAATATTTCTTTCGAACAGATTTTTATAACACCTCTCTTCCTTTTGCAAGCATTTAGAAATCAGAGTTGGGTCAAAGTCTGAGTCACATTTTTATCCTTTGGGAACTTTATACAATATTTAATCTTCAATTCCCATTTGAATCAAGGACTATAAAATGAAAAAAAAATCTCAGAAGTAGTCCATAGCCTCTAATTTTCCTTTTCCCTTCCCATCCCTGATTTTTTTTTATTAACAAGTTAATTCAGACTATGAAAAAAGAGAAAATACTATGGTTAATGCTTGTCAACAAAATGACTGATTTTTGTGTTAATCACTAGTGTATGACATCATTCTATACAAGATTATGTGATGTCAATAAACGTCAAGCAGACTTTCTGATGAAAGCTGATGGTGTACAATTTACCTTCTTAATTGTCATCAAAAATAACCAAAAATAAGTTTCACGAGGCACCATTATTTGAAACCCATAATGTCTGTCTTCTAGCTTATCTATCCCAAGTAATTTAAAGACCACTGTGACTGGAATCAGATTTCCAGTCTATCTGGGTTTCTTCCTTACCTGATTATTATATTGAATATACATGCACTAGTATTTTGGAGAAGTCTATTGAGCGGCCTTTTGTGGAAAAATAACTAGGGATAAAAAGAAAGTGGTACAACAATTATAGGGGAAACTATAGTTGCTACTCCCTGGATGGAACATGGTCAACATATCTGACCTCCCATACACAATACAAGGAGTTCTAAGGAGAACAGAACAGAGGGCAGAACAGAGTGGAAACACCATGTCCAGACTATGTTGAAACCATTGCAGTGGAGGGAACTCCGTGGTACCTTTTAGCTGATAAGCTGCACAGCAGCTGAAAACCAAGAGAGATAAAGGAAAATTCCTGCTGCTGAATCAGCAACCATGGTGAAATCATTCTCCTTGGAGTGATGCATGTCCCCATCCCAGGGTTATCTCAGATACCATATTGAGATATCCACCCTCAAGGCACGGTCATTTCTCACTGAGTCAGATGCATGACTGAAGTAACTTAAGCTCCCCCTAAACATAAATAAAGAGTATAAAAGCAAGTTAAGAATGGGCTGAACCAGTCTTTTTCCCTACGGGAACAAGACCTGTACTATATGTGTGCTGAATTATTATCTTGTGCAAACTTTTTTTAGGGATTAGATCTTATTACCACTTCACTTTAAATATGTTTTTGCAGTCAGATACTATCACCAGCAGTCTTTGAACTTTAACCTGCCACAGTTTTACTAATTAAGAGTGTCATTCTGTAAACTGTTAATATGAGTCCTTCAAGAGCATTGGTCGTCTCTGGCAGTGGGTAAAGGTGTGAAGACTCCGGTGGGGGGTCTCTCCGTTTGGGGTGTCACCCTGAACAAATTGGTTGAACCGCTCTCCAATACAGTGAACTGCTCAGTGAAGGCTCCCCATAACAGGGCAATGAGAGACTGGAAGGGCAGAAGGGTCTCAGATTTCTTGGGGCACTGACAGATTAATCAAAAATAAAGGTTTTAAGTGAATGTCCCCTTTTTACATGATACTGTTGAAAAAAAAAAAAAGGAAATATTTAGACCAAAAGTTAATATTAGATTTTTACTTTGCAACTTCTGTATAATTTGGGCAATTTACTTAGGTGTTTGTTGGTTCATCAGATACTTCTGAGTTTATGGAGACTCATGAATCCATAATTACTGGCTCTTTCAAGCACTGAGCATCATTTTTCCCACCTTTTGTGGCAATAGCTCAAAATCAAAAGAAACTATGCAACTCTGTGATTTAATTACAGTAATTTCAAGATTATAAGCCACACCATTTTGACTAAAATTTTGCTCCCAAACTGGAAGTGTAGTTTACATTCAGGAGTGGACAATATATGAACAAATTTTGGAAATTTCCCAACCCGGAAGTCCGAGCCAGCAGCAGTCCTGACTCGAGCCGGAGCCCGCCAAGCCCAGGGCAGCGGGGCAGTGGTGGAGTAGCGGCAGCGCTGACCAGCCCCGGGGGGCGCGGTGACGGCACCGGTCAGGCACGCCCCTCTCCTGCTCCCCAGCAGCACCAGCCGGGCACGCCTCTCTCCCGCCTCCCAGTGGCACCGGCCGGGCACGTCGCTCCCCTGCCTCTCAGCGGCAGCAGCAAGCGGGGTCGGGGCTGCTCCCTGGTGGCCTCCCCGAGCAGGGCCAAGCCAATAAACCCCATGATCACTCAATTCTGTTACTAATTGGCAACTTTGTGAAAAGTTGCATGTGGATCCTTGCTGCGAACAAAAGTGCGGCTAATAATCTGGTGCGGCTTATATATGGACAAAGACCTAAACCTTGCCGACACCTAGACCTGCAACTTATAACCAGGTGTGGCTTGTAATCAGAAATTACTGTATTTACCAATATAATATAAGGAGTTCTACAACAGTTTGGTTTTTGTTGATTTTGAATAACAAGGTGTCCTTATTTAGGGCAAATATGGGAGGAAACCTCTGAATGGGGGCCTTCAACTGGTTCAGGGAAAAAAATATTTCTTCAGAGGGAAGTGGAAATAAACCTATTTATTTAACTGACAAAGCACTTCCCAGCACAAAATTTAATAATACCAACAGCAAAACCTCTCGCCGCTCTGAAGGAGTCAGAAGAGTCCCTTCTGTGGGTGCAGCCTGGCTCACTCAGGCTGTTTTCAGTCCCTCCAGCCTGGGAAATGCCGTGACTCAGGCCAGGCCTGGTGGGCCATAGGTGTGAGCTCCCAGTGCTCCTCCTGGGTTTTCAGTCCAGAGCAGGTTCAAACAGTTCCAGAAAAAAGAAAAAAACAAAACAAAATGAAACAAAACAGTCCAGGAAACTTTGTTGCCTCAGCTAGTGAGAAAAACTAACCAAAAGCAAAGACAAGCTCTCTCCTGCTCTCCACTGCAGACAACACAGTCTGTGTGAAGGATGTGGTAGAGCAAGTGCAAGTCTTTGATAACAAACTCTGTACCTCTTCTCCCCCCTTCACTCCTTGAACCAGTCTTAAAGCTGCAGAATACAATATTCCATACCAACAGATGATTTAGGGATACAAGCATCATAAAGTCACCACAAGACACAAGGTTACAGTTAGGTATCAATTCCCGAGAAACCATGAAGTCATCTTTTATTTATGTCAGGAAACTACAAACTCACGCCCAAATTTTCTACACCCCAATTATGTGTTTAATATCTTTCAGGATTTGATGCTTCTTTTGTTTTTTCTCCCCAAGTAATTCCCTTTTTATTTTCACCTTTTATGTATTGATGTTTTAAGAATCACACTTTTAATTTGACATATAAGTAAATAGGAAGAATGTTCTGAAATAAAACTAGCATTGTAGCAATCAAAGAATGATACCGGCCTTGCTACAGCTCACTGCTCATCTTTCCAGAAGTGGATGAAAAATTAACTTTGTGCATCCTTACATACTGCAGAAGTTAGGTTCCCCTTTCATTAGACAATAGCCCTGAATACTGAAATCTATTCCCTTATGCTGGGTTTCTGTACACATGCAAATAAAAATGCTCTCCTCCACAAGGTCATATTCTCCATATAATTGCAGAGGCTGGACTTTATAGCATTATACAATAGCGAGGTGCTCTCTCAAATATTATCGTTTGATGGTTCAGTGCAGCACTTTCATAACATACACCTTAATGTAGCATGTAAAAGTGTAATAGACCATTACTGCATTCAGACATACCTCCAGATCAGTGATCAGGGAAAACCTTAAATGGAAAGAAAGGCTGTTCAAATAGTTATAACCTACTTGTCTTTCTGCAGCAACAAAAATATTAGTGAGCCTTCAATATACAGTTTCTCAATTCTTTCTTTTCAGAAAAGAATTGCCACCTGCAGAAAGCAAATGAATAAACATTTTTCCAATACTCATTTGTACCCTGTCAGATATGACAGCAGGAAAGGATTTTGAGGTGTTGAATTTTTGCTTATTTGTTTGTTTATTTGTTTGGTTTAAATTAAAGTGCATGCATCTATGCTGTTTACTGAGATTTGTGCGTCTCCAGGCTTCCTTCACCTCATCAAATGGGAGTATGAATGATTATCAGGAAGTTGCTTTTAAATAACTTTTGTGAGATAGCATTTTTATTTTTATCAGGAGGCTTATACAGAAAGATACTTGCAAAATAAAGATTTTTTTTTTTGAGGACAGTGGACTTGCATAATTTTGAGAACCAAATCTAGTCACTCTTTTTTCTCAGTTCACAAATCACAGTGATGGAAAATAACCTCAAAGTTATAAATGAAAATAATGAGAAACAAAACAATATATGAATAATTCACAGTCTAAATACTACATAAAACAAAAGGGAAAGAAATCTGGGAGGAGTGGCTGATACCCCAGAGGGTTGTGGAGCCTTTCAGAAGTACCTCAACTGTTTGGAGAGATGGGCAGAGAAGAACCTTCTGAAATTCAACAAAAGCAAGTGCAGGGTTCCTCCCCTGAGAAATAATAATCCCATGCACCAGGACAGGCTGGGGGCTGGAAAGCAGCTCTGTGGATAAGGACCTCGGGGTCCTTGCGTCCTTGGGGGCAACAAGCTGTCCATGAGGCAGCAGTGTGTCCCCATGGCCAAGAAGGCCAATGGGATCCTGAGATTCATTAGGAATTATATTTTCATCAGGTTGAGGGAGCTGATCGTGCCTCTTTAATGTGCCCTGGTGTCACGACCCGCTCACACAAGCAAAGTCGTGATGGCTTGTTTGACCTCAAGGTGCAAAAGGACACACAGCAAGGGACTAAAGCTCTTATTCAACAGCAAACAGCAATGAAGTTTATTGAGTGCCAACAACTCAGTTTTGCAATAGAGGGGAGAGATATAAACGAAACAAAGTAAAGGGGGAGAGAGAGAGGGAGATGGGAAATATTTACCAACAGATGGGACATTTCCTTGTGGTCCAGCCAATAGACGTGTCTTCTGTCCATGGGGAGATTTTAAAAGTCTTCTTCAGAAAGTCATCTTTTATTGTCTTTTTCCTACGTGAGCAGCCTCTGGCCAAGAAAGGGGAGATTTATGGACTATTGCGTGCGAAGGCCTGTTGCTTTGAGAAACAGGTGCAGAAACACAGTGCTCTCATTGAGGTACCTGCTCAAAGGCAGTGTACCGTGGCGATACAGCACGTACCTGCAGAACAGTCCCTCAGCAAGCATGCACCTCAGCCAGGCCAGAACTCCTGTCCAGAATGAGTTGGGGGTCCCTGGGCTCTTAGTGTCAGTTCTTACGACGGTCATGAGGCAGATCAGGGAATCTTCAGACCAACTCATACACCTGGTGAGGCACATCTGGAGTGCTGTTTCCAGTTCTGGGCTCCTCAGTGCAAGAGAGATAGGGAGCTTCTGGAGTAAGTCCAGCGGAGGGCTACAGAAATGAACCTGTTCAGTCTTCAGAAGCAATGACTGAGAAGAGGTCTTATCAGTGCAAATAAGTATCTGAAGGGAGGCTGTCAAGAAGATGGAACCAGGCTCCTCTCAGTGAACAACAGGAAGGAAATAGGCAGAAACAGGCACAGGAAATTCCACCTATGAGGAAGAATTTCTTTACTGTTCGGCTGTCTGTGCCCAGAGAGGTTGTGTAGTATCCCTCATCTGAGATATTCAACAGCGTTCCAGACTTAACTCCATTCAATGTGCTCTAGGATGGTCCCATTTGGCCAGGGAGGCTGGACCAGATGACTTACTCTGGTCCCTTATAAATTTAACAATTCTATTTGAAATAATATTATTTTCTACCATCGTTTTAAGCTGATAGGAAATTGGACTTCTCATGCCAAGGGATATACTTCAAAAAATGTTAAAAGCATAATATGTCTGTTTATCACTATATTGACATCATGTATCTTTTAATACTGTAAAATAAAAAACACATAAAATATGTTTATTATGTTATTTATGTTATAAAATATGTTTATTAAACATATGTTTATAAAATTAAAATATTAATTTGAAATATTTCTAGGTTTCTGTCAGTAAACACGAAAACTTGAAAATAATAATGGAAAAATAGAATGTTGAGGATTGAAAGGGATCTTAAAGACCATCTAGTCCCCTCTAATTGTGTCATATCCTGGGCATTCAGGTGTCACAATCTGATTCTTACTAAGCGTGAAAAGTGTGGAATGAAAGAAGCTAAAAGGTTGGAAAGGATTGAATAGATACCACAGCAATTATTCTCAGATTTTTTACTTCATCATTCAAAGTCCTGAGCCCTCTATGTTGTGTATTATTCTGTCTTACAGTAATTTAAATACTGTATTTTTTTTTTTTAAATCCAGTACAGCAAGAAAAACTGGCTTTGATAAAAAGATGGTTTCACACCAGGGAAGTTTTAAGAAAACTGCACAGACTCAGAAAAAGAAAAGGTAATTCAAGACAAGCAACTTAGTTACATGTGCACTTTCCTAGATGTGATTTCCATAGTATGCAGTAACATAACCCTTTGAGTTCTTTTAAATTCTGTGAAGGACTACTGGACCTACCACAACTCTCTGTAAACCAAACTATACTCTAAGTCTCTTTGGAATTATTTGCAACTATCCACTTGAACCAGACTATGCTACAATGAAAACTAGATGAAGTTAGTATCCTTCATTTGAAAAGCATGAGAAGTTGAGACTCTGTAATATATTTGTAGGAAATGAAATACACAGAATGTGTAGCTGTAAGAACACTCATGCCATGCATAATCTTTTAGTGAGCACAAAACAAACTGAAATATAAAGAAGTGAAGAATTCTATATTCTGTATCTCCCGGATCTGAATGATCAACTGCAAGCTCAAGCAAATCATCTTTGACAAAAATTGAAAGTGTCTATAAAATATAGTAACTGTTAGTAAAATACTTTAACTGTATTATCAACTGGAATATGCTAAGTACAGTAATTTCACGAATACAAGTCGCACCAATTTGACCAAAATTTTGGTGGAAACCCGGAAGTGCGGCTAATATTCCGGGGCGGCTAATCTATTAACAAAATTCTAAAAGCTGCCAACACGGAAGTGAGAGCCCGCGGCAGCCCCAAGCCAAGCTGGAGCCCGGCCGGCCCCGGCAGAGGTGGGAAAGCCTGGCAGAGGCGGGGCCAGCAGTGTGGGGGCGGGCGGCTGAGCCTGAGCCAGCAGGGCGGGGCAGGGAGGGCGGCAGAGCCCGGGCCAGCAGGGCGGGGGAGCCCGGGAGAACTGGGGCTAGCAGTGCAGGGGAGCATGGCAGAAGCAGGAAGGTCGGCGGGTGGGGCTGCCTGGCAGCGGGGGAAGCCCAGCAGAATCGGGGCCAGCAGCGTGGGGGAGCCCGGCGGTGCGGGGGCCTGCAGTGCCGGCCAGGGCGAGGAAACGCGGCGGCGGTGCAGACGGGAGGGGGCGGACAGCGAGCCTGGCAGGGGCGGCAGCGGCTGGCCCGCCGGCAGGGCGAGTACGTGAACGCAGCAGCGAGGCGGCCGGCATGCCTGCCAGCGGCGGCGGCGGCAGCCAGCGAGCCGGGCGGCGGCAGGCCGCCGACAGGGCTAGGGAACGCGGCGGCGGCCAGCGACCCGGGCGGCGGCAGGCCGCCGGCAGGGCTAGGGAACGCGGCGGCAGCCAGCGAGCCGGGCGGCGGCAGGCCGCCGACAGGGCTAGGGAACGCGGCGGCGGCCAGCGAGCCGGGCGGCGGCAGGCCGCCGGCAGGGCTAGGGAACGCGGCGGCGGCCAGCGAGCCGGGCGGCGGCAGGCCGCCGGCAAGGCTAGGGAACGCGGCGTGGCCAGCGAGCCGGGCGGCGGCAGGCCGCCGGCAGGGCTAGGGAACGCGGCGGCGGCCAGCGAGCCGGGCGGCGGCAGGCCGCCGACAGGGCTAGGGAACGCGGCGGCGGCCGGCGAGCCGGGCGGCGGCAGCCCGCCGGCAGGGCTAGGGAACGCGGCAGCGGGGCGGTGCTGACGGGAGAGGGGGGCCAGCGAGCCTGGCAGGGGCGGCAGCGGCTGGCCCGCCAGCAGGGCGAGTACGTGAACGCAGCAGCGAGGCGGCCGGCATGCCTGCCAGCGGCGGCGGCGGCAGGCCGCCGGCAGGGCTAGGGAACGCAGCGGCGGCCAGCGAGCCGGGCGGCGGCAGGCCGCCGGCAGGGCTAGGGAACGCAGCGGCGGCCAGCGAGCCGGGCGGCGGCAGGCCGCCGGCAAGGCTAGGGAACGCGGCGTGGCCAGCGAGCCGGGCGGCGGCAGGCCGCCGGCAGGGCTAGGGAACGCGGCGGCGGCCAGCGAGCCGGGCGGCGGCGGCGGCAGGCCGCCGGCAGGGCTAGGGAACGCGGCGGCAGCCAGCGAGCCGGGCGGCGGCAGGCCGCCGACAGGGCTAGGGAACGCGGCGGCGGCCAGCGAGCCGGGCGGCGGCAGGCCGCCGGCAGGGCTAGGGAACGCGGCGGCGGCCAGCGAGCCGGGCGGCGGCAGGCCGCCGGCAAGGCTAGGGAACGCGGCGTGGCCAGCGAGCCGGGCGGCGGCAGGCCGCCGGCAGGGCTAGGGAACGCGGCGGCGGCCAGCGAGCCGGGCGGCGGCGGCGGCAGGCCGCCGGCAGGGCTAGGGAACGCGGCGGCAGCCAGCGAGCCGGGCGGCGGCAGGCCGCCGACAGGGCTAGGGAACGCGGCGGCGGCCAGCGAGCCGGGCGGCGGCAGGCCGCCGGCAGGGCTAGGGAACGCGGCGGCGGCCAGCGAGCCGGGCGGCGGCAGGCCGCCGGCAAGGCTAGGGAACGCGGCGTGGCCAGCGAGCCTGGCGGCGGCAGGCCGCCGGCAGGGCTAGGGAACGCGGCGGCGGCCAGCGAGCCGGGCGGCGGCAGGCCGCCGACAGGGCTAGGGAACGCGGCGGCGGACGGCGAGCCGGGCGGCGGCAGCCCGCCGGCAGGGCTAGGGAACGCGGCAGCGGGGCGGTGCTGACGGGAGAGGGGGGCCAGCGAGCCCGGTGGCGGCGGCAGCACCACCCGGCCAGCCCCGCCGAGCCGTGGCGCTGAGCTGGGCTACCCGGCCCCGTCGGCAACCATGAGCGGGCCGAGCCTTCCTGGCCCCGCCCCGAGCCAGTAAAGCCCGCTATGCCGCGATCCTGTTACTAATTGGCCAATTTGTGAAAGCTGCGCACGGATTCTCGCGACGAACGAAAGTGCGGCTAATATTCGGGGTGCGGCTTATCTATTGACAAAGACAGCAACATTGTCGAGGCACCGGAAGTGCGGCTTATAATCCGTGCGGCTTGTGTTCGTGAAACTACTGTATATCTAATAGTAGTTTAATTCCCTTCTGGGGAATTGCTCACAGGTTTTGAATAATGTTAATGAAGACACAGGAGATGTTTTTAGCAGTGGCATAGTGTCTTTGCAAATCTGAAAGACTGGACTTGTATCCTGGGATTGGTCAAATTCTGATCATTTCAAAATATGCCCAAATTACTATCTGAAAATGTATGAAGTGAAAACTATCTACTGAGAGATTTAAGGCTTTTAAGTTTCTCATTGAAGCAAGGCATTAAGAATTGCAAACACACAGAAACTAAGCAATTGCCTCAGGGATCTGAGGTTTAATCTACCTTCCACAATTTTGTTCCACTTTTCCTTTCCCCCCTTCTTTGTTTGCAAGGAAATTTAAAATGGATATGGGATAGAGTGCAAAACTTGTCTCACAACAAAAAAAACTATTTTATAATTGTTGCAAAGTTATCTATACATCTTGAAAAATTAGTGGAAAGAATGTAAATAATGTTACAGCAAGTACTAAATGCATTTGAATAGGCACATACTTAAAAGTCAGGAAGACTTGACAGAGGTGTCTGTAAGATTGAATTGTTGTCTTAAGTATCTCCAGCTATGAATGTATGAAAGTGCTTCTGGTGTCTCAAGACAGACTTAAAAAACATTTTAAATTCTGTTTCAAATATACTCTACCTAACCAGGTTTTTAAGCTTCGTACATCACTCAGAAAATCACCCACTGAAACACTCCTGAAGGTAATGTGAGAATAAAGAATGACTTAAAGTGTGAATCTCAAGAGAAAACTACATTGAATCTTCTAGAACTAAATGTTACTTGAACTATTCATTTTTATTTTTTTAATTATAAGGAATTAATAATGAGAACTATTTCCTAGTTCTGTTTACTCGGCAAAGTACTAGCAAGGTAAAACCAGAAAATATCTAAGACATTATGAAAGATACAGATGTCCTTCAATCGATAAGAAATTTTAAATATTAGGATTTGTCAAACAAATATATTCAAATAGAAAACCAAAGGAAAAACAAAAAGACAAACAACAAAATTTATATAATGACAGATTGCTACAGTGGGTCTTTGCAGATTTCAAGTGCAGTCACACAGATATAGATACCTATACAGGTCTGACCTGAGATTCCCAAACCAGTTCTTGATAACTGAGTAAAAGTAGACATTATGTATTGGTTCAGGAAATCATGCTAGCACAAGGATTTACATCATTGAAGGTTTTCAAGATGTGGTCCCTGTCTGAAAGTCCTGTGTAGAAGGCATTGTTATCAACTGCATTATATCAAAATAATGACAAAACATATCACTGAACTATGAACAAGACCTATGAAATCCCCAAAACTCCATATACGTGAGCCCCATATTTGAGATGTGAATTATATCACCAAATACTCTAGGTGGAAAAATGGTAGATGCCAGTATTTTATAAAGAAGCTAGTTCTTTCTTTTGACTAAGCGTGTTTTAAACATTTATATCACAAATAGCAACATTTCTAGGTAAGGTTCAAAAAAAAAAAAAAAACCAAACAAAAAAATAGTAAATTATACTGAATACTGGTACATGCCCTTGAGATCTTTTCGCCCACTTTTTTCTCAGCCAAAAATGTCCAGTCATGATTGCTTTATCCAGTTCCTAATGTGGTTGGAAATTTTAGCTAGAGGGCTGTTAAAAGCTCAGTATCACAAAACTAGTTTTGATACCTCTAAGACATTATCAGAAACTGAAATAACTCACATATTTAGAATCATGTTCCTCTGAATGCAAACTATACTGTGAAAACTATATTAAGTTTGTATGGGTAAATCTATTTTTTACCAACTGTATGTTTTTCATTTTTCCCCCCTCAAATTTAGAATAAGAGCCCTTAGTAGAGAAGGATTACAGTAAATTCACGAATACAAGCCGCACTGAGTATAAGCTGCATCTCTGGGTGTTGGCAAATATTTCGTTTTTTGTCCATAAATAAGCCGCACCCGAGTACAAGCCGCTCTGTTGTTCGCAGGGAGGACCCGTGTGCAACAAAGTTGCCAAATAGTAACAGAACTGTGGCAGGGCGGGGTTTACTGGCTCAACTAAGGCTGTGCAGGCTCGGCCCGCTAAGGGCTGCTGATGGGGCCAGGTAGCCCAGCCCGGCGCTGCCGCTCGGCGGGGCCACTGGGGGCCAGCCGCTGCTGCCACTGGGCTCGGTCACCACGGCCCGGCGCTGCCCTGTGGTGGCAGGCAGGGACGGAGCCCCCCTCACTCCCGTGGCGGCGGGCTGGGACGGAGCCCTCCGCCGCCTCCCAGAGCCATGGCAGCAGAGGCCCGGGTCCCCCGCCGCCTCCCAGAGCCGCGGCAATGGCAGCGCGGGACCCCCCTGTCTCTCCCCCGGGCTGCGGCAGAGGAGGGAAGGAGAGAGCTCTCCTTTCTCTCTGCCCGCCCCCTGTGCTGCCTGCAGGCAGCCAGGCTCCACCCGCGGTGCAACAGAGTAACAATTTGTAACAATCGCAAAATGCCGACATTGCAGCTGCTCAGCTCGGCACTCTGGTTGGCACTTCTGAGGTTGTAAATGTCAGAAAATTATTCACATATTAGCAGCTCCTGAGTATTAGCCGCATTTCCGGTTTAGGAGCAAAATCTTAGTAAAATTGGTGCGGCTTGTATTTGTGAAATTACTGTAACTAACATTTCTTCCCTCCAGCAATTTCAACATTAGGTTAAAATATATATCAGGTAGCTAACAGTTGTCATATTTTATATGTACATCAGCTAAAGTCAGATCATCATTCTAATTTCACTGAGTTGAGTATTGACTGAAGTTAACATTAAGTCACTCTCTTATTGATTTTTGTATTACATAGCAGAACACAGATTAAATCCAATGCTAATCCAATATAAATTCAAGCTGGTGGAGTCTACACAGTCCAGTGAACTGGGAAAATACTACCTCTGATTCTTACAGAAATGCAGCTCCTTTAGCATGGCATCAGTCCTGGACTAGCTATACCTTGCACTGCTGGTTAACCAACTAAGACCCAGCATAATGCAGCCAGGAACTTCAAATCATAGTCACAGTTCATGCCAAGAGTTCAGAGACTGGGTCCATCGCATGGTATGATAAAGTGAAGATGTGCTCCACTACAGGAATACAAAACTACAGTGATAAAAGATGCAAGAAATAGCTGTTCTAAAAAAGATATGTTTAGGATATAAACCATATAGGAAGAATACCTTTCACAACCTCATTAAAAACTCATATGAAAGAAAAGCAGCTCCTTATTAAAATCTGTACAATCATAAATAATTTCCTTACAAACTGAATTAAAAGTACTATGACATTTTCTAATCCTTTGACTTAAAAAAACTTTGAGACTGTGGAAAAAATATATATAAAACCAAAAATTATTTTTAGAAACTTAAAGATTTTAATGATTTGGTCTTTATTCAACTCTTAGAAACAACTACTTTCTTTTCATTGAGATAACTTTCTCCACTTAGAGATTTCAATCAAAAATAACCTTTTTAAAACTGTTTTGTTTTTCAGCTTGTTCCCTTTAATTAAACTGCACATTCCAGAAGAAAATGCAGCTATTTTCTGAATATTAATTATAATTCCCTTGAAGTCTCTTAGGTCATTAAAATATGATTAGCTGAAGGCTTTTCCTAGGTGGAATGAATAATAAACTTCAAATATACAGATCCATTTCAAGTCTACAATGATTATCTTGTTGGGATTCAGTTAATGAGAAAAATCCATCTCTGTTGGTTTAGTGACATGGATGAATATTTCAATTCCCAAAGATGCACAGCATGACAAACATAAATCACGACACCTGGAGTATCAAGTTAGCCACCCCACACTGAAGGGTCTGCAAACTACTAAGAATGACACAAGTATTCCTGCTGAGTGTATTACCTAAAGTCTCCTCTCCCTTAATTATTTTTATCAGATTACTTTACTGTGCTGAGGCTTATTAAAAAATGAATCCTGTTTCCATGACAATAAATTTGTTTTACCAACTTGTAATAAATGGATACATGAAAGCATCTGCAATTTTTTATTTTTTTTTTTTTTTAAATCTTAAATCTAAGTAGGAATCAGATAAATCTTTCCAGGAAGTGTGATACGCAACATTTCATCACTTCTTCCGTATTTCCAAATGCTGCTTCTGGGGTTAGACATAGTTCCAATTAGAAAGAAATGTTGCAATCATCATTATCAACCTTTATGAGGTTTAAAGGACATATTTGCATAGTTATATTCAATTAACACCATCAGGAAATATGGCAATGTTAAATTACCCACTGTCTAGGGAAGCTTTTGAGGAATGGTCTGAAACCATCTCTCCTTCATGAAACTTTGACCACAGCAACACCTGTAACAATGATGGAATGTACCCCTATTGCTGAAAGTTGGCTGATGTCACTGTCAGGCCACTCTCAGATGTGTTGTTAATGTCATGACAAGAGGGGGAGATAGATAGTCAGGGACAGGGAGAAAGCAAATGTCACAGCCATCAGCAGGAAGGTTAAAAAAAGTAAATTAAAAAAAAAATACAGGAAAGCAGAGGCCAGTAGGCCTCCTGCCCATCCTTGAATAGGTGGTAGAGGAGGCAGCATATCTGGAAATGGAATATCTTTCAGTACTAAGTACAGGAAAGTGGATTTAAAAAGGAAAAATCATGCTTAACCATCTGATAACCTTCTTTGAAGACAGAACCGGTCCAGTGGAACAGAGTAGTGCATATAATTTACCCCAATTTTAGCAAAACTTTCAGTAAAATCTCCCATAACATCCTCACAGACAAACTGATCAAGTGCATACCAGATAAATGGACAGAAAGGAGGGAGGGCTGACAGCACTGTAAACTTCTGGGCTCAAAGGATTTTGTCAAATGGCATATGGTTCATCTGGAAGCCAATCACTAGTGGCATCACTAGCCATTGATATGGCATCTACTACTGTCTAAACTCTTCATAATGACCCAGATGATTGGCCAGAAGGCATCCTCAGCAAGTTCAGTGATGATAAAAAAACTAGGAAGAATAGCACGGGGTGGGTGTGTTGCCATTCAGAGGAATCTCGACAGGTTGGAGAAATGTGCTGACTGAAACCTCACACAGTTCAACAAAGAGATGTGCAAAGTCCTGGTGACAGAATAGCCAGCACCTGGGGACAAATAACTCCACAAAACACTATAGACTGGGGCTGACTCAGCGGAAAGCAAGCTTGCAGAAAGGGATCTGGATGTCCTGGTGGACACGGAGCAGAACATGACCTGGTGATAAATCTTTGCAACAAAGACCATCAACAGCATCCATCCTTCACTGCATTAGTGGGAGTATCCCCAGCAGGCTGAGGGAGGTGAACCCTTCTCTCTGCTCAGCCCTTGGGAGACAAGGTCTTAAGACCTATATTAAGGTCTGGGTACCTCTGTACAAAAGGATGGTAGTACACTTACTGGTGTAAATGCAACAAACATCCAACCCAGATGATTAGAAAACTCATGTTTCTTACACATGAAGGAAGGTTGAGAAAACTGGGACTCTTCAGCCTGAAGAGGCAAAGTATCAAAGGAATCTGATCAATGTGTTTAAGTACCTGAGGAAAGGAATAAAGATGGTAGAGCCAGACTCTTCTCAATGATGCCTAGAAGAACATCGATGTGTAATCAAAATTATCCAAATTCTAAATCCTAAAGCCACATCACTTTACCAGCTATTGTGAAAAAAAAGGAACTCTGCTCCAGTTGAAAAGAACACAGTGAACAAGCAGCAGTGGGTACAAAATGGAATACACAAAATTCCACTTAACTGTTCTGAAAAAAACAACTAACCCTTTTTTTTTATTTTTTTAATAACTCTGAAGTGGTCAAACACAAGAAGGAAGTTATTCAGTCTTTTTTCCTCAGAAGATAGGCAAAACCTAATAAGAAACAGTCTCAAGTAACTGCAGCAACTAGGTGACATCTAGATGTTCCTTTCAACTTCGATGACTGCTTGATGGTGTTCATCTAATCACTTCATAAACACAGAGACAACTTTCTCACTTGAAAACCAAACTATCAGATGAATAATTATTCCTCTGCCCTTAAAAAAAAAAAAAAAAAAAAAGGTGGATAAATAGGATATTACAATGGTTACAATGGCTACATAATTTGATTATCTATTTTAAAGCAACTCTATCATGATCATTTTCTGCAGAAAACTTCTAGACAATAATTCAGTTAGACTTTACAAAATGCAACATTTTTCATGGTTGCAGATAACAGATATAAAGTATATAAAGTAGATATTAACAAAGTAAATAATAATTAATCTCACATTTCTGCCATATTTATTTAGAATAGCTATTGAGGTAGGTAAAGATCAGACCAAGCTGCTAATCATTATACTGCTCTAGTTTGAATCTCTGCATTGAGTGTGTGCACCAACACCAAAGGCGCACACATACAGAGCAATGTTATTTAAGTTTCAGGTAATTATAGCCTGAAACAGTCAGAGAAACAGCACCTACGTACAGGTAATTAAATCTTCAACAGAGAGCCATTACCACTGCAGGTGGTTTGTGCAGGTACCCTGGGCTGCAGAAGGTAGAAAGAAAAGTCAGATCAACAGATAGGTTGATACAGACACATACACTTATGTATACAAGAAATACACCTATTGTCTACCTTTTCAGACTGAAACATGAGGAATGAGAATCCACCTACATACGAAATGACTCTCAGAACTACTAGTAACAATTAATGAAAGTCAACTGCTTTTAACTTCCTTTTTTGTACTTTCTTATAGTTTTTATCATTCTATTAGCAGCAAAAAGCAACTAATTGAGTCTACACATATAACTTACTTTCAATGCTAAAAAGAAGGACTAGTAAGTGACTGCAGTAGTAAAGAAAAAATCAAGTTCTGATGTCATAATTATGTATAGAAGGGCTGATAGTTGTTTAGGCTATTTTTTCTTTTTTAAATTTTAATTAAAAATGTCAAAGTTGGAAGAAAACCAAATATATATATACATATATTTATATTTATATTTATATTTATATTTATATTTATATTTATATTTATATTTATATTTATATTTATATTTATATTTATATTTATATTTATATTTATATTTATATTTATATTTATATTTATATTTATATTTATATTTATATTTATATATCTGGCCAGAATACTATAAGAAAAATAGGGAAACATAACTACGCAATGATGCATCATTACATGAATCAGAAAATATCAAGTATCAGCAGCAAAATACTACAGAATGTTGAAAAATCATACTTTTTTTCAAAACTGCAAATGAAAGACTTGCTTTTCTTCATTGTAAACAGTAATTATGGTCCAGACTCTAATGCTGTTTTCTCTATTACTGGCTATATTGAGTAACATTTCATTTTAAAAGCTGTCTCATTGGCATAAATAGCTTCTTTAAATTGAAAAGGTCTTTCCAAACTGAGAATGTTGATTAGTAGTCAAGAATATTTGAGCCTTCTCTAAAGATACACAATGTCCTATTTTTATCTTACTATGAAAATATCTACTCAAAAACATATGATTCCTTAACATTTTGGCACACATCTCTGGAGATTACACAACACATAAAATGGTTTGCAGTACTTTTTATTGATGAAATGTGATACTTTAAAGGTTTGCTCATATACTAGTTTCATCTTTCTCAGTAGCTGTCTTAAATACCAAGCACAAGAATGGAGAAGAGGTATACTTACGATTCAGTCTGACATCACAGTAAGACAAAAACAATTAACAGGCGAATTTTGGTAGCTGAGCTCTGCAGGGTTTTTGTGTATGTTGCCCAATGTCATTCAAGTTCTGGTTAACATAAAAAGGAGTCATCTGTGCTGGCTTCTCTTTCTGGAAAGGACAGTAATTTGACTTGTCTTCAGTTGCACAATAAAATTTTATCCAAATTCTATTAAAGTTTTCATAGAATCAGAGAGTAAATGGCAGATTCCTTTCTTTTAATAATGAATGTTCTGGTCTAAAATCCTGACGTAGGACATTGTGTGTCAAATCAAGGGATGGCAGGATACAGAACTGGTAGGATGTAACCATGTCCTTAGCGAAGCTGGTGCACTTGCCGCTGATTTCTCTGGGGGTTAAGATTTCATTCTCAGACAGGGAACAGTAGAATGGAAAAGCGTGGTAATTTACATAGACAGTGCTAGAGGAGTGGTAAACGAATAGGTATGAAAAGAGGAGTCAGGATTAACAAAGAAATCTAAATTACAAGCCATGCTGGTTTACTGGAACAAATGTGAAAAGAAAGGCAGCTAACGCTTATGATTTTAGACATGTAATTAAAGGCTTATCCTCAAATGGTTAAGAGAGCAGGAAGAAGCAAATAAAGATCAATTATCAGTGTTGAAGCACAACACTGACCCTCAGTTTCTTTACTGTAAATGCTGCTGTTCAGTTTAGACAATTTAAGCAAGAATGAGAAAAATACTATCTTCATCTTACTGACAATTTCATTAAATGGATTTCTTAAAGAAATGCCTCAAACTAACAGTAAACTCTAACAGTGTCCATGGGAACTGCAGCTGCACAACAGTAAGACCATGAAAAATGGATATGTGTGTGTGCCAGCATGTGTATTTATCAAACATGTACATACCCCATGTGTTATTTTCATAACCTATTGTTTAAACACCTACAAAATATACAGTTAAAGTAGATATAGATAAAACCTTCTAGAAACCTGTCAATAGAATTACAAGGCTACTGAACACTATGCTGCTTAACAAGGAAGGGTTCTTGCAATAAAAAATAAGAATCAGGTAATAAGTCATCTGGTCACTTCAAATGAAAATTAGTGATATCTGAGTAAAGCAAAACACATTTGAGTGATAACATAGGTAACACCCACCCCCCAAAAGAACCCTAAAACACTAACAACAGTGCCAAAAATTCTTGATAGAGCTAGGAAGTCAGAATTATTATTTTTTTATACTTATTACCAAAGAAGCAACAAAACTGAAAAGGATGAGATACATACTAGAAACTGGTAATGACAGTGCTATTCACAGCAGGCAAACATAAAATCTGACTGGCAGTGCACCTGCAAGCGTGGAGCATGACTTTCTGAGAGACTGCTAAAATGCCTTCCTTAAATAATCTTTACAAGTCTGCACAGTGTGTTCTCCTCAGTTTACAGTCTCTGTTGCATTACAACTTTATGACTGCTACCTGTATGTGTTTCTATCTACTTCAACTTTGCTTCCCATGAAAAGAGATGTAAGAAAAGTATATGACTTTTTTCTAACAACTAATCTAAGCAGAAAGGTAATTTTTTCAGCTTGCTCACATGGCAACAAATCCAACTGCTCATGAGCTGGTTGGAAGTCAATGGTATCAGAACCAGGGTTTTCACACAGCTGGCCATTTAAAAGACAGTGACATCAAATCTTTGAAAGCAAGGAATCAGTTACAATCTGTCTCCCTCAGCCTTATTACCTGGACTGAAAGGAAACTGGGGGGCTGGGAGTCTTTGTGTTTTGGATACTTAATTAAAGGGAAG
The DNA here is from genome assembly GCF_009819885.2 of Catharus ustulatus. Taxonomy (NCBI): domain Eukaryota; kingdom Metazoa; phylum Chordata; class Aves; order Passeriformes; family Turdidae; genus Catharus; species Catharus ustulatus. Next base: position 80,240,769 of record NC_046221.1, read on the forward strand.
GTGAAGGGACAGGGGTTCATTCCCAAATTCCTCAAACTTGGTAATCATCACTTGCAAAATTCTTTGTCACTTGAGTGAAATAAACTTGCCAGCAAATGTTAAATTGCTTAGCAGATTAACCTCATCAACAAATCTGGTTAGTCTGCCATTGCTTGTACACAACACGCAGTCTGATAGGAACAAAAATTTTGTCTGCTTCAGAGAGCAGCTGTATGTCTTCCTTGTTTACATCTCTACTGCAGCATGGCAGATTAATCCAAACTTCCATTTCTGTATCTCTAATTTTGCAAGAAAACTCCTGGGTAGACAGGTATTTATGTGCCTGATTTGCAGACTCCTGTAACACACATATAAGCCCTTCTGCTGACAGCAGTATCAGCAAGATTTATGTAGGTAGCTACCATACAGATTTAGGAGTCTGCTTGCACATATTGCACAGTACAATCAATGCCAGGCATATATTTAGACAACATATTGGTCACACAGATAAGTGGGGAAAAGTATATTATTTCAGGAAGTTTGATCCTGAATGTCAATATTTAAAGTGGCAATATCATAGAATATTAACGCACCTACAGAATTTTCATTATTCTAAAAAGTCAAATCTCCATGAATATTTTTATTATTATTATTATTAAACATTCATACAATCTATTAACTTTGCATGATCCTTGAATGAGATTGCAGAAGGACAAAGTCCTTTCTGGAATATGTTAAAATCCAAATAAGCAAAGTTGAGTAAGAATAAGCATAGAACAGGGGAAAAAATTAAAAAGAGAAAAGAAAAAGAAGGGGAAAAAAAAGAGAGAGATTTAGAAAAGAAGATTAATACAAACTGTAAATATTTTAGGGACAAAAACCTGTTAATATATTTCATTGCATGGAGTGACTTATGGTAAGACCTGAGATACAGCACAGAAGGAGAAAATCGTGACTGTACCTAAGCAGAACTTAGTAAATTGGTGACAGGAAAAAGACTCTTAGAAAAGTGTTTCACAGAGGAGTAGTAAAAATACCAAAATATATACTCTGAAGACACAAATCAATCAGACCAACCAAAAAATCAATACAGTCCCAAAAGTTTTAAACAAAAAAAAAAAAAAAAGCAATTAAGGAACTAAGAATTACCTATGCCTCTTCAACTGCTACAGGAATCTGTAGTAAGAAGGCTGTTTTTCTTTCCCCATAGATAATATCCTAAATTTACCATTCCAAAAAGGAGAAAACTGCACCATGAATATCATGTGATATTTCAGAGACACTTCCTTCATTGGGAAAACAGCTTCTCAAACAGTGCTGGTACCACATACACTGCTTTTTGCTGACTTCATTTTCACTGAAATTTTCTTTCTGTGCTTCCCCCAGGCATCTGACTTGAGCCAGATGTTTTGGAAAAGATACAGAGCTTAAAGAAACTTTACCTGGATTCTACAGACCTTTTCTTCTGTCAAGTCTGGGAACTAAAAATGAGAGCAGCCATCCAGTACAATCACAAAAATGAGATATTTTGAGCAAGAATATTTGTTGTGTTACCTTCATTCTTCAGAAGAATATAGAAGGCAATAGATTTACTTCTCTAGCCTGCTGCAATGCGGCAAGCTACTTAAAAATCATATATCACAAGAGGATAAAGGATGTCAGGATTTGAGTGACCATTTATTGTTGAGAGCAAAGGCCTTAGAAATCTCTTGATTTTTGGCTAATGTAAATTTTTTCAGCTGGTTTATCATGATACACAATTAAATATTAACTATGAAGGTTGTCCACAATGAGAATGTGTCTCAGTAAAGAAGACATTCGAATAGTCCTGGAGGAGCAGAGATGACACAAGTTCAGGTTTGTTGCAATGAATCACATTTCTACGTTAGTGCACAAACGTGCCCTTAGGGACAGACTCATAAAGAGGGGACATAGCTGAATGACTCTCAGCTTAGCACCAGTATTTTATGCGAGTTACCAGTCAATGTAAGGATAAACACTTTACACACCGGTGTGGAATGAAATTCAAACGAAATACACACTGCCTTGTCAAAAGTAGCTATTCCCACCCAAGCAAAGCTGGAGTTAAATGCTTTGATATGTGTTTTCTCAATGTAATAGATTTCACCTACCACCCAAAAAAAAGTGGAAAACAGTTTCACAATAAACACCTGAGAAGCCTTAATTTTATTAATTTTTGTGGGTTTTTTAAAAGCAACTTCCATTGCTTAGCAGGGCTGTTACTAATAGAAACATCACAGTGGTTTAAGGTTTTCTAAAATTTTCTTAAGGTGCAGTACGATTTCGAATATCCTTTAGAACTCAGCACATTTCTTAAATCTCACTGAAGCGTGTACTTGCTTTCATTTTCCACTGTCCCTCAACTCTGTTTATGTTGTTTCAGCCTGCCTCTCCCCCACAATGTGTTTTCATTTGAAGGCTAAATATTATGTCCTGTACCAGGTACGATCAGATGGATAATGAAGAGTTTAATTTATACAAATGCAGGTGGTTTTGTGGATCCCAGTGAACTTGCTGACTAACCCTGTGATTGATAAGCCCTTCTGAAATGTGAACAGATAAGGACAAGCCCACTACACTGTGCAGCACATTCAGTTGAGGCTTCCAGTTGGAATCATATACTCCTGCAAAGAGAAATTTCTCCAAGTACATCAGTCTTGTCTCAGACACCTCAATTTCTAAACCTGACATTTGCTACGTATTGCCAGGAAGGGTCCATTCCCATAGTAATGCTTTCGTGGGCACAGAGGGTGCAGAAGACTGGAAAAGGGTAGGGTGTTATGGGTCTCATGTGCTTAAATACCATTCTGAATTCCACTCTGAACACTAGTTATAGGGGAAAAAGAGAAAGGTTGTTACAAGGACCACATGTAATACACTAATCAAGAAAGTAAAAAAAAAAAAAAAAAAAAAGGCAATACATGTGTGCTTTTTTCAGGTACATGGCAAAAGAACTTGATGAAAAGTTGTTCCTTTCTCTTCTGTCAGAATGGAAGTTTTAGCTATCCGAAAATATGGGCTATATTTTCAACAAAGGTAATAAATATTTTTGCTACTAATGCAGTTTGATTTTTCCTGGTTTCCAAAAATATATAATTCACCAAATTTGGTTCTCAAGCAAATAGCTCGTTTATGTAGCTTCTTCAGTGTTCTATATTTACAAAGGCATATACATACTACTATGCACCAAAATTAAGACTCCTAAACCTTTGCCTTTCTACTTGACACTGAGTTTGTATGGAATCCATATGTGATGTCCAAACACCAGAAACCAGTGATTTCTATGTGGATTTCTCTGATTATGGAGTTGTCCTCATCCCCACTAGAGGGAGAAACTGTCATACAAGGCCTTCTGAAACATAAATGCAATTTCACCAGACTGAGCATGGAGAGGCTGATAAATCTGGTCATGGAACAACTGCACATGCACCTAGTTGCCCTACAGAATATTACAGAATTAGAGTAGCATTCCTTGGTCATCAGTCTCACTAGCTTTTGAGGAAGTGGCTTACCTAATATATTCTAAGATATGCATATTGCATCTTGACATGCAGCAAAAAGGTTGTGTGAATTTTTTTCCCCCTTATTTCAAAAGTGAAAATATTTAATGTATAAAGAATCTACTTCCAACTAAACAAGATAAAAATTACTGAAAAGTAACTGGATTCTTCTTTAACCTAGGACTCAAAAATCCCAGTTCATTTGTTCCTCCCTGAACATATATATTTACTAGTGCCATGTGTAGGTGGAATATTATGCCAAGAATTCTGTAGTTGCAGAGAAGATACAATAACTTCTTAAAAGTGAATATACTTCCAGAATATTTTTAGCATGTTACATACTCTTAATTACACAGAAGAAATTTTATGCAGGTAGTCCAGAACTCTGAGCCGCTAAAATACAAAACCAGTAGGTTAGTGAGTAGAATGTTATTTAGGATCTCCAGAAAATAAATTGCATAATCCATTAATTCTCTTAGTTACATTAAAAAGCATAAAAATATTTTTGTAAGGAAGGTTTGTAGTTTTTAAAATAAGTTCTTTGTAATTTTAATTTTTTTTAAATGTCAGATATGCATAAAACAGGGAGAAATTTGATTAGCATTAAGTGGACAACCCTCATGGTCCAGAATAGTCTAGGCACATAACACAAAGTTTTATCTTATTAACGACAGGAATTATAGCTCCTTACACCAACAAGGACTTTGAGATTTATCCTGACTGACCTTCTGTTAAGAAGAATCTAATCCCCACTTCTGCATTTACTGTCTAATGTCCATCTACTACTTCCCCAAGACCATTCAAAAAATGTGAAGATTTTTTAATATGCTGCTTTGTTTTCTTTTTGTTCAGATTATATGATTTTCATATAATAGACATGCAGATGATGGAAATTCAACGTTCCAAATTTAGCCTTTTATTTATATAATTTTCACAGCATTTAATTTGGAGGAGAAAAAAGAATAAAGCAATCTTCTTCATTGTAAGTAGTGATGTATTATCAGCAAGTCAATAATCTATAGCAGTCACTAGTATAAGAATCTATTAGTTATTAAATTTATTTTGAAGTATGTATATAGTATAAATAAGTCTTACGGTGTACATCCCTGGTGGATCCTTATCTGGAACTCATATTCCACAGTACTGAGCTTTGCTGCCTGTTATAAAATATGTGTGCCTTGCTGTTCCTGATAGATGCACCTTAAACCCCCTAGACTTGCAAAGAAAAAGCCATTTCTTACATCCAACGATATCCTGTGACTCTTTCAGGCTTTCTAAAACCCATAGGATTTTAACATACTTCCCCATGCCCCACCAAACTCCACAAAGCCCTGAGTTGTCATCAGCAGCTGCTGGACCACATTCTTGCTGCCCCTGGCCCCTGAACCTCCATCTGGTTTACATAGCAGAAGTCATGGTGGGCACCTGGAGCTCAAGTGTAATTCCTTCAAACACCACCTACAGAAATTCAGCATGTATTTAAGTGGCAATACCTTGCTTTTACCCAAATACTTAAATCATCAACATAAAAATAACTAATATAAAATGTAACAAGCATTTTTCTATGAAATCTACATCAAATAAAAGATATAAATGTGGATAAAGGATACAAGTGAAGGAATGAAAGCAGAACTATACCTAAAATATTTACACTTCAATTGCCTCAAAACCACATTCCTGTTCCTCATTCAGCTACCTTGCTGTCTTTCATGTTTCTCCTCTTTTCTTCTGTAAATGTGGCAAAATATTTCAAGCTTTGTATCAGCTATAGCTGCTTCAGAGCCTGTCAGAAAGCTCAGCCACAGCTCCTGGAGCACCACCCTTAGAGGATACCTCCAGTAACACTGGTATCATTCAATTGCCTTATGGTGAAGAATGTTAGTTCTTGTGGCAAATATACCCTTCAAGAATATTTTCCTTTGAGACAGTCCTTGCAGGCTTCATAGTCCATCTGCAATTCTTTTTCAGCCTCATGCTTATTCAAAGACAGTTCAGTCAATCCTTTAGTTAAACAAAGACTATTTCCTAACCTTAGGAAAGAGTGTTCGTTGAGGACTGAAGTACAAGAAAATTTCACTACATCTTCCCTCAGCTTCAAGAAGCCTGAGGCAAAGTATACTGAGGAGTGAAGAGGCCTATTTTTGATGATTAGGCAAGGAAAAGAAAGCTAAGCTTAAAGTATAATTGTTTTGCATGCCATGTAATATTTGTAGCATTTTATTTAGAAGGAAGGTATGAAAGTCCTGAGTTTACAGTAATATACAGTTCTAATATACAGGAATATCTAGAATAATTGTAACAGCAATCCTTGTTAATAGTTTACAGCCTTACAATAGAAAGGCTATAAACAAAGGAAGACATTAGAAGAAGAAAATTCGGACTTTAACATTAAGAATTGCTTCTCAAGTAAGAGTTATAGTGCCAGGCCATATGGTGCTGCTCTTTAGGCTTGTTATTGGGAGAGAGCTGACAACAGTGTTTTAGGTATTACTAAACAACATCCAGGCCTGCCGCTTATCATTCTGAGGCACCCCCAACCCCATACCCACAAATAGACTGGGAGTGGGCTAGAGTCTATAAGGGGACACTGCTGGGACAAGTGACTGAACTGTCCACAGAGACCTGCATCACACCATCCATCATCACTCAATAATAAGTGAGAATGAGCTATTCCAAAGGAGTCACTGCTCAGAGCACAGTTGGGCATCCTTGTGTTGCTGGTGATGAGGGATTACATCAGCATCACTTGGAGTTGGCTCTGGGATTTTCTTCCACCTTTTGTTTGTTTGTATGTTTTTGGTTTTATTTATTTGGTTTTTTTCTCCACACCCTCTCTCCCTTCTTCACTTATTAAACTGTAGTGACTCACAAGGTTTTCATAATAATCTTCAAATTCCCTCCCTTACCTTTTGGTGAGGTGTTTAGTGGGTGCTTAGCTCCTGGCTGAGGTCAAACCATCACACCAGCAAAGCTCTGAAGTTGACTAGAATGGCTGGCACAGTGTATAAAATGAAGTGAGAAAATAGCACTGTGAAGCACATCTGGCAAGAGAAGCGATAGAAGGCAGAGGTAGAGAGGGCAGGAGAGAAGGGGAGAAGTTGTGTGAAGCATGTCTAAAGAGATGAGAAGCAGAGCAATGGGCAGTACAGAACAGCAAGAGCAGGGTTGGCAGCATGAGGCACAACAACATCAGAACCAGATGAGATCAATGCACCAACTCAGCTTAAATGCAGCCTTGCCCCACATCAAGGCTTCAAAACCCTTGAACAGTGAGTACCAATTATTACAGGAGAGAAAAAGCAACCAGCTGACCTAGCAGCTGCTTTCTCTGAAGAAAACACAGTAAAATATCATTGGTTTAGTTTTACATTAAGTTCTGTGTTTTTTTACCATTTCTGAGCTTTTTTATTTCCATTTATAAAAATGTGCCTGTTAGCAATTTGATTATATTTCATAGCTGCTTGATATACTTCACTGTATAAAGCATTTTTCACTGCAACATGTATCTTATATCAATCTTTGTATCAAAAAATATGCAGGACTCAAACATCTAAATAAAATAATTCTTTGCAGTTCTTTAAAGATGATGAGTCATTACAATTCAATTTTTTTTAAGTTTTTGTGACTGATCTCCAACCTCTTCCATTTTGGTGTACCATGAAAGTGACCTTTATAGAAAAGTTACAGTAATTTCACGAATACAAGCCGCAGCAAGAAGACTAAAATTTTGGTGGAAACCCGGAAATGTGGCCAATATTCCGGTGCGGCTAATCTATGGACAAAAATGTGATATCTGCCCTTACCTAGTATCATGCTGGTCCAGTCCCGAGCCAAAACAGTCTGAAATCCATGGTTTCCCGTTGTTCCGACGATGAACCAATCAGAGAACAGCTTATTGCCTGCCTGTGGATGGTGGCGTTACTGAGGGGCGGGGGTTGTTATCGGGGTGAGTTACCTCGGCGAGTTACCTCGGCAGTTCGATAAAAGTGTGTGATATTTCTCTGTACTTTTTAAAGTGTTTTCAGTCTTGTGCGGCTGCGGGGTTGGCTGGGCTCGCAGGGAGAGGGCTGGGGGAGCCTCTTGCCCCGCAGGGAGAGGGATGAAGCGGGCAGTCAGCTCGCAGGGAGAGGGTTGGGGGAGCCGCTCAGCCCGCAGGGAGAGGGGTAGAACGGCCACTCGGCTCGCAGGGAGAGGGCTACAACGGCTGCTCCCCCCGCGGGCCGCGAGGGCTACAACGGCCGCTCGCCCCGCGGGGCTGCGAGGGCCAGAGCGGCGCTTGCCCCGTGGACCGCGAGGGCTACAACGGCCGCTCGCCCCGCGGGGCTGCGAGGGCCAGAGCGGCGCTCGCCCCGCGGGCCGCGAGGGCTACAACGGCCGCTCCCCCCGCAGGCCACCAGGGCTAAAACGGCTGCTCCCCCCGTGGACCGCGAGGGCTACAACGGCCACTCCCCCCGCGGGGCTGCGAGGGCTACAACGGCCGCTTGCCCCGCGGGCCGCGAGGGCTACAACGGCCGCTCCTGTGCCAGCACGGAGATGTGGCTCCGCTCGGAGCTCAGTTGCCTGCCCGCGCGGCTGAACAGCTGTTTAAAGGCAACGCGGATCCATTGGGAATGCTTGCAAAATGACCACACTATTGTTCCTGTCTTTTTCGGCTTGTAAATAAAGGGTGTGTCTTTTTTCACTTGGAAACAATGTTTCCGAGGTCGGCAGTAAGCCAGTAAGCCCCGGCGATCCCGTGATTGTGTTACTAAATGACGACTTTGTGAAAGTTCGCGGTGAACTAAAGTGCGGCTAATATTCCGGGTGCGGCTTGTCTATTGACAAAGACATCAATGTTGCCAACACACTGGATATGCGGCTTATACTCCGTGCGGCTTGTATTCGTGAATTTACTGTACCTTTCTAGTAACATCTCCACCCTTCCATGTTGATATGCTAAGTTGCAATAGCCTATCAACTTAATGCATTTCACATTATGATTTAAGTGGGGTGTTTTTTACAACAATGGCATGTCCATACAAAGAAACTGTATTTTCTTATAAAATGATAAAATTAAGAAATCTCTCAGTACAGTATTTCTCAGCTTAAAGAAACACAATAAAGCATAAAAAATCAGAAAATTTTACGAAAAAACATCAGAAAATTTTCTCCTAGGGTTGTTGCAAGACACCTAGACTGAGAAGGTTTGGCATGGGAATGTTAAAGTATCACATTAAGTGTGTCTATTTTTGTGGGTGACTATAGGTCATGCTAACTGAAATGAGTGCCACACCAAAAAGGTAGAAAATTCTTCAATTCTGATCCAAATATGAGAGGCGCCATAATATAAAAGACCAAAATACCATATTTTGGCCTGGATGAACAGACATCATGCAGAATTAATTAACACCATTAGGAAGTAGTAAGGATTTTTTTTTAACCAAGCTCCTCAAAAAGAGAAAACTGTCTATGTTATTTGACCACAGAGTCATTCAGCTCAAGGTTTATTCAGAATTTAGGCAAAAAATGTGGCAAAATTAAGAGAAAACCATGTCTATTTTTTTTTTTTGCTAGTCCAGGGGAATTGTTCATTTTGCTTATTTCAGTCCTGGAAACTGTGATGTAGTTTTACAAAAAGAAAAAAACCTCATCTTTGTATCTATCTCTTCTAGAAGACCTGTCTGCAACACCTGCCAAGACCATATGATTGCTAGAGGAAAAATCCTATTTAGAATGCTAAGTGCAATTTTGCCACACATGTTAATCTTTCTCGAATTTTTATTGACATAAATGAATTAAAGAAACTTGGCTTGATTAAGCATACCGAAGGCCAAGATGGAATGGAAACATTCCCTGCAAATAAATCAGGATGCAAATACTGGGGACAAAGAGATAATTCAGCTAAACAAAGAGGCTGGCAGAAGGACAAGGTCTGAAAAAATCAAGCTGGTGACTAGAAGAAAACTCCCAATCGTTTATGGTGTGAGGGTCTAAAACAGCTTCTCAAGAGGCACAGTAGAACACAAGTCAACCAGTGCTGACAAGCCTGGTCATTTTTGAATTACAGTACACGGACCCTATGCAATGTGTCTGTGCACTTCACAGGACAGGTGAAGCTGGGGGAAGGAAGAAGGGTGGGATGTTTGAAGTAATGGCAGTTATTTTTCTGATGGAGCACTGCTTGCCTGAAGGTGGCCAAACACACCTGCCTGCTGTTGGGAAGTGCAATATGAATTAATTCTTTATTTTGCTCTACTTGTAAGCACATCTTTTTTATTTTTTTTTTTAATTTTTTTAATCCCCTCTCATTAAGGATGTTTATCAACCCACTTCACCCCTCCAATTATCTCTCCTGACCTACTGGTCAGGTAAAGAAAACTGAAACTGGTTATGCAGCGCTTAGTTGCTTGCAGCAGTTAACTCAGAATCTCTGCTTAGTGGTTGTCTTTATTATACATTCCCAAGTGCTATATTGTAGGGCTGTCTTTGGAAGGAAAGGATACAAAATCAAAAATTAAATAGCACAAATAAACAGCTAAGCATGCCTTCCACAAACCAATCAACAAAGCTTTAATGTCCACTACCATTCTGATAAGATATTTGAGATTTAATATTACAACTTTTCACTGCCTGCAACACCACAGCTTCTCACTCCACTCAAATAAAGCTCCTACTGTGTTGAATGATGCCTCAAACTACTTTCACCATCAAGGAAACTACCAGAAACCATAGGGAATCCAGATACAGACCTCCCTTTTTAAAGAGAAACTTCCAAAAAGACACAACAAGCTTAATATGTAGCAGCACCCACCATCTTCCCATGCATAAATCTTGGTAGGGAAAATGCCCAGAAAAGGCCAAGGTGTTCTTTCCTGTTGTAGCTATTTTAGTTGTGTGGACTTACATTTGTCATTATTTACAGAATAAAGGCCATATCCCAGTGTCTCATGCAAAACCCATGTGGGCATTTCAGCCTGCTGATCTTGCTGGCCTATCTCTTGTAGACTACTTAATAAGTTAGAACGGGTTTTAGCTCACAATACCCAAAATAAAAGGGAAACATAATTACAAACCCTGTGCAGTAGCCTAAACTACCTATTTGCAGTGTTTTAGTCTGTACTAGTTCTGAGCACAACTTGAAAAATGGTTCTGTTTATTTTATCTTATCACATTAGCCTGGTATTACCTTTTACTCATAACCATTCAGACATGTTTGGCATTTAACATATGCTATTTTGGAAAAGATTCTAATCTGTTAAATAAGTTTTAGGCTTATCAGAAAAGGCATTTTTCTTGCATACTGCTATCTGCAGATAGTGTGATGGAAGATTAAAAAAACCCCAGTATCTCTCCCTTCCCTACAAGCAGCTCCCCCTCTACTAATCTTGCTTGTTACAAGCAAGGATGTCAGAGACCTGACATACAGGTTTTAGACCAAATTGACAATTTTCTTTTAGTGCTTTTAGGTAATTATATTTTAAATTTACATGAGAATACTGATATATGAGCAACTGAACTGTAAATTATGGTTTCAACAAGGTTTTTTTTAGAATAGGAAAGCTCTTCCTTAGAAGTGGAAAGGAAGAAAGTGAAAGAAAAAAGCCTGGGGATATTGTGACCATCTTCAGCAGCAGGCAGCCCCAATACTTTTAGTAATTAAGCTTGTCAGAATTCCTTCTCACAAACTCCTGCTGCTCTAGCAAGAGCAAGTGCCAGCAGGCAGCTGTGTTCCCAGAGACTGCAAACATAAACCCAGCAGAAGACAACTTGGTAGTTCTTTGTAGAAGATGAAGAAAGCCAGACAGATTAACTCTCTAATAAACTTCTTCTGTGAATTAAGAGCTGCAGGGAGTTTAAGCTTTTATGCTTTTATTTGTGTAATGACCAGCATAAGTTCTCACGTCACAAAAGGAAATGGACTTTCCTGCCTGAGGCCACAACACTGCATCAATCACTCCATCACTTAAACAGCACAGCTTGATAAAATCATCACGCCTTTATAAAATAAATGCCTTGTAAGGAGTATGGGACAATTCAGCATTAAGAGAAGGGGGACTCACTATGGGTTAGCAAGAGTTTTGCTAAGGTGTGAATAAAGCTGGTGAAGTTCTTTAGTAATTAGATATTAAAATATTAAAGGTCTACCTAAGCTCTGTTTATCCAACAACTTATTTAACTCTCCCAAAGCACAACCAGCTTAAGACAAATATCTCCAACTAAACTAAGAACCCGGGCACAGAAATAGTTGTAGCCAGCATATTAGAATGATAGAATGATTTGGGCTTGGAGGGACGCACCCTAAAGATTATGTAGTTCCAACCACCTGCCATAGCCAGGGACTACTTCCAGGAGATCAGGTTGCTCAGGGTGCCATCCAACCTACTCTTGAACTCTTCCAGGGATGACGTGTCCACAGCTTCCATGAGTGACCTGTTCCAGCGCTCTACCACCCTCACTTCAAAGATTTTTTCCTGATATCAAATCTAAACCTGTTCTCAGTTTAAAGGCTTTCCATCTTGCCCTATCACCACATGCCCTTATAAAAAGTGCATCTTCAGCTCTCTTGTAGGTCCCTTTAGGGGAAAGTTGCTGTAAGGTTTCCTCAGAGCCTTCTCCAGCTGAGCAGCTACAGCTCTCTCTGCCTGTCTTCATAGGAGAGGTGCTACAGCTCTCTGATCATATTAATGACCCTTCTCTGGACTCAATCCAGCAGTATCATGTCCTTGTGTTTAGTACTCCAGACATGGGCACAATACTCCAGGTGGGATCTCACTGGAGCAGAGTAGAGGAAAAGAATAGTTCTTTTGATGTAGCTCACGATAAGATTTTCCTTCTGGGCTGGAAAGTCTTAACCTAAAAGAAAACTACTTCTGAAAAACTGCCAGGAGACATATTCCGAATTTTTGAGGTCTTGGTTTGGATTGTTTGATTGTTTTGCAGTTGCTTTTTCTTCTTTTTAAATTTGAATTGTGATTTTTTTGTGTTCACCAAGAAGACAGAACACATCTATGTAATTATGTCCTATATGTACAAGCACTAAGATACAGCCTAACTATTCTTATTCTCAATTCAAAAGTCAGTGTTTTATTTGATGCAAGTTCTGTGCATGGACCTCAGCTGACGTAAAATGAGTCTTCTCACATTCTTTTCTTTGCAAAAAAAAAAAAAAAAAAAAAAAAAAGTGCCTTAAACCTTCAAGGTCCTGATATACTTCATTCTTATTCTTTAGATACAGTGAAATTTGTTTGCTGATTTTTACTTTGCAATCAGAAACATGGCAAATTCAATGCTTCAGTATAGTCCATTCTCAACAGAGCTCTGTAGTCAAGTATAATACATTACTAAGATTGCCATTTTTCATGGCAATAATAACGTTAACCACCATCTGATTCCAAAGGATGGTGGAAAACAGAAAGTTATAGTTAATACATGTCACTGTTTGGAACAGGGTAACAATGCACCTAATGTACTGATAAGGAAAATTACTTTCAAATACTAATTTACAGATTTAAAAACCCACCATTACATTTGTGAATTCTTTTAGTTTGTTTCTTGGGTTACTGTTAATAAAATAATTTTCTGGGAAAATATGATGTTTCAGTTAGATCTGGAAACATGGGGAGAAGCCGTAATGGAAGTATATATTGCAGGAGCATTCTGCCAAAATGAGAACTTAAGCTTCATTCAAGGCTTGTCATTAAGAGCCTATCCAGAAGTCATCCTCAGGTAGGAGTGTAGCTGTTTTAATTTGCTGTACCAATGCCTAATATAAGTGAACCAAACCTGGGTATCATTTTCTCCTCCCAAGGTATCTGACTTCTCCTAAACAGTCAGGAAACATATTAGATGGGGGAAAAAAAAATAAAAAACTATCCACTACTGAAAGTATTACATATTCTGAGAAAGTGTCCCTTTCCGGGATAGGAGGAGTTTCTGGCCAGAGGAGTTTCCCCTTTGTATTTCACCTTGAGTGGGTGATGAAACTGCCAACCAGACTTAGGACTTGTCACAGAGCCTTCAGGCCCATTCTGAGAGGTAGAAAAAAGAGGATATAAACAAGACTAAAGTCCTACTAGGTCCAGGCTCACAGGATGAAACTGTCACCAAACTTCCAGAGTTTCAGAAAAGATAACAGAATGCCTGGATTCTGATATGAATCTAAAGTGCATCACAACTATAAACTGTGAATGATAAATAAGAGGTAAACTTAGAGAGCTTTGCACTTATCTTCATTTTCCCCCAAAAGTGCCCATTTTTCTACAATTTGGAAATGCAGGCACACACCAAACTAAAGCCCCGAATTATTCTTGTTGAGACAACAATCCTAATACATAAGCTTGTGATGTTCCACGTGTCTGATGGTAGACAAGAAAAAAGTCCTGAGGTTTTCTTTATACTCTGTGTATACTGGTACCAGAGGGGATTATCCCCCTTCAACTCTCCATTCCTCTAGCTCCTTTAATTCTTTTCTCTGCAATTGGAATTTGACAGATAGAATTAAAGAGATGCTGTATAGCAGATTCTCAAAACAAACATCATGGATGCCTGTCTCATAACCATCATCCTTCTTCATGTTACATTATCCTGCATAACATCTGGTAAATGCATAAATTTAATCTGTTTCAGTTTAAGTAGTATGGTTTTCAACATACTAGTTAACTGTGTGACTTTATTCTTTTTTTCACCCAGAGGTATGAAGGATGCATTGCTTTCTTTTATTTTAAATCTTTTCTTTTAAATCAAGTGATATGACTCTGTTAGCCTTCAGGGCTCCCTCTGCCACTGAGATCAGTCTGTTCCTAAGCTTCCTATTTGGTATCAAGAAGTCACAGAAAATTTCATTTTATTTCTCATGAATCATGTTAGCAAAAGCCAGTGAATAGCTATCTTAAATATCCTTGAGGTGGAGGGGATGAGCAGTCCTTGAGAACATGGAGTGCACTACAGATGTGTAGGAGCATAAAGATGAGAGGTAACAAGGAAACGCTTCAACCCAAGGGCTCCTTCAGAGCAGAGAGAGTGTAAAGGCAGCAGTAAACAAAACAACTCACCTGTAATAAGACAAGGTAATCCTTTAAGGATAGGAAAGAGCTCACGGTCCCTTCAAGATAGAGGGATCACAGCCAAGTCTGCTCACTGTTCAATCAGCAAACACAAATCAGAAATTCTGTACTATCAGAATAGCCAAGTATTTAAAATGCACGAGTCTTGGCAAAACACCCTGTGCTCAAACTGAAAGAAAAAGAATGCTTGCTCTTCTGGAAATTGCAGTTAATTAGCCAGAGAACCATCCCACCTTGCTTACACTATTCATGGCACTTACACAGAAGATCAGTCTATTGAAACTAAATCTCAACTAAAGTGGATTTAAGCTTCTAAAGAACTTTTGTTAATCTTCAAGCGTAAGTTCAATGCCTCTCCTTTCATTTCAGCATGGATTTTGTCTGATGCCCTAAAATTAGGTTTGGATGCACATCTCTCCAGTAGTCAACAAGGAACAACATTATTTTCTATTTATAAGGTAGAAGTAATTTCCAGAATGAGGGGGAAGTTGAGAGTAGGGAGGGGGGGAGTTACTTAAAGGGGGCTTGAAAACCAAATGGAGAGTAAATGTATTAGTTCTTAGGAGAAAAACAAAACAAACTGTCATTGAAATTCATGCTCAACCATCAGAAAGGATAATAATATATGTTGTAGAAACACTATGATCAGAGTTTACAGATACAACAGATTTGCCCACTAGGAGACATCCGTCAAAGAAGCTTTAATGATCTAAATGTCACTGTAGAGCAAAGAAATTCCAGGAATGTTCTTTTATTATGCCTGGAACAGTAACATTTTTACCTGCAATATTTAGAAAATCATATGAAGAGAGAGAAAGCAGTCATGCTCTGTAATGAAATCAAGTATTATTTACTCAACAGGATTTTTTGCCTGTTTCAGGTGGGATTTGGTATTTTGCATTTTAAATTTTTTTGTTTTATTTTTTTTAAGAACATGTACTTGTTGCTGTCGAAAAACAAATATGCTGGATGTTTTTTGTCTTTGCAAGAAACTCTGAGTGATGCATGTCACCTTTTGCTAGCAATGCATAGCTCAGGTAAGCTAGCCCAAGCAGTTATTAATAGGAATGGAGATATCAAATTAATTATTTAACACTGAATTCTTTTTGGAAGGAGAGATGCTCAACAAAACAAAGTTGGGTATTATTACTAATAAATAATTTCTTTTATATAATTGAGATCAGCCAGATAATTGCCTCATTGTCCCCTAAGTGATGTCTGGGTCTTGCCAAATGAGGAATTGGAAGGGACTACTCAAATGAGTCCCTCCTAACTCATGTGCTTAAAAATTCAGTTTACTTTGTTCACTTTAGAAGTACAGTAATTTCACAACCATAAGGCGCACTGGACTATAAGGTCCAACCCCCAGGAGTCGGCAAATTTTGCAACTTTGTAGATCATAAGCACTATAAGGTGCCCCTTTTACTTGCAGTGAAGATCCACGCCGCACGCAACAAAGTAACGACTTAGCAATGGAATCCCGTGATCGTGGAGTTTACTGGCATGTGCTCAAATTGGAAACATTTTAACAGATTGGTGTAGCCTTTAAATACAGTCCCAAGCGCCCTCCCCGTGCACGGGCGGGCCCCGGCACGCCCGCCCTCTCCTAGCTGGTGAGGCTCCCTCCCTCCCCGCGCAGCTCCTGCAGGTTGCAGCTGCCCGCTCCCACCCCCGCTCATGACTCGGCCCCCCTGCAGCACCACCCCCCTATTGCGGCTCACACTTCCAGGTTTGCGAGCCTCGCAACTTTTTCTGTTATATAAGGCACACCAGACTATACGGCACACTTCCGGGTTCAGGGGAAAATTTTGATCAAAAGTACAGTAAAAAAACTGAAAACAGTTAAGTGGGTACCATGATGTTCTAATCCACTAAAGAATTTCCTCTTTTTCTTAAATTTACATGTAGTAAAGGACAAAAATACTGAGTTCACTTAAATTTTGTATGAAATTAATAAAAGTTGCTTTATTTAAATATTCTTTAAAATAATTTAGTAGATAAACATATATTTATACCATCCTGCTATGAAAATAATTGTCCTACATCTGAAATGCAAGTATTGAGCAAATATTCTGTGCAGTTATTCAGACCAAATATTGTGATTGACAAAATTCAAAGATAAAAATGATGTCATCAAAGTTGTTTCAAATATGTTGTTTTTCCTGGTCAAGAATACTTTTAATTAAAATTCAAAAAAGGGAAAATTATCATTTTTTTAAAGGACTTTAAGGGTAGTTTGTCTTGATGACTACAATTCTGTTATCCTGCAAGGCAACTTAAGATCAAGAACCTGAATTCAGAAAGCATTCCAAATCCTTAACAAAACTATGATAGAGGTAGTGAGGAAATTAAGATTATAATTTTTTTGTGTTTTACTTACATTCTAAGTTAACTAGGTTTAAATTTTTACCCCCATTTAAACAGTGATATTATTATGAAGGATGGAATGTCTTCATATGATTTCATGTTATCCCCAAATGCTAGATTATTTCAGTAAATTCCTCTGCCGTCTCTAATCCACATTGAAATTTATCAACAGACAACTCAAACTGTATTAATTTCTAAAATAAACATAGATTAGGATTTCTAATGCTCTGCATGTTGTTGGGTTCCTTGTGATAGTGAGACAGCTTATCTGAAGAGTTCTACATAAATCATGATTGTCTTGGTCTAAGACATCGGCCCTAAGAAAGTAGCTTCAATTTTCCATATTAAACATGAATATAGTATATGTTGTCTTTTTTTCCCTCTTTCTTCCTTTATTCTAAGAAAATTCCCCATTTTAGCTGGTTTTCTTCCAATAAAAGTTGTGAAAATACTAACTATAAGCTCATAAACACATGAAAATGACATGAACTTTCATATATTTTTTCTTAATAGTTGAAAAAAACCACACACCAAGGAATTACATCAATTTAACTCTCTTAAATCAGTATAAGTGAATTATATTGATTTAGCTTAATTCTCTAACAAGCTAAATGAATGCACTCTAATTCAGAATAACCAGAGTAGTACCTATTCAACAAAGTCAATTTAGAAGGAAATTTACTAAAATTCAATTCAGTTTATTTATGTGTGTAGAAAAAGTCTATGGGAAAGCATATGCTGGATAGCCTTAGGAAATGGCATCACATATTTCCTTTCCAACATGGAATGCAGCATCCATTCCAGAAGTTCAAAAGTTCAAATAGGACATTCTACCAGAAAGTAACGATTTTGAATTCATTTCTTACCATATTATCACAACTCATAAAATGCATGTGTTTTTTAGGGGATATCTTTTTGTGCATAAAAAAAAGAAACAAGTGTTTTTGGCCATGAAATATAACTTGTCAATATCAGTAAGATCTGAATACAAAGTATGAAAATAATACATGAAAGCACGAAAAAATACATAGGAAATATTAAGCAGAATCATAGAATTATAGAGTATGCTGAGTTGGAAAGGACCCACAAGAGCCACTGAGTCCAACTGCAAAAGCATCAGAAACTACAGAAATCAGGCTGTGGATATTTTTGCCCGTTTTCAATATTACTGCCAAGTAAAAGATTTTGTTTTAACTTCTTCTAGCAAAAGTTAAAACCTGAATGCAGTACTGTTCAAGAAATTAATTCAACCCTAGCATCTTAATTATTACTTGTTATTGTTTTAAGGTTGCTTCACATTTTTTTCCACTGTTTCCCATGGAACACTTGTAGGGTGAGGTGCATTACTTTGAAATAATGGCAGCAGAACTCATCCTAATTTTGCTAAACAGGAAATTCAGATGTATATTTCTATTATTTTAATAAGGTGACTCAGTAGGATTTCATTTTTTCCAACAATTATGAAAAGAAATTACAAATGTATACAAAAATAGTGTGTCCTCCCCATGAAAATCCAAATGTTTTTCCATCCATGGAGTAATAAATTTTCATTAATTTTGCTATTTTCCAGCTCAGTTTAAAATATAATAAAATAAAAATGTGCCTATTTCATTGTGACTCTATTTTAAACTCCCAAGATATTCTTTCATTCACCTTTGTTTTACACTTTGGTCACCGAAAGAACTGTCAAGTTTCCATCTGTAGAATTGTAGAAACATGTTTATTACCTTCTTATTACCTTAAGAATTTTCCATCCTTCAAAATACACTTGAGAAGTTAGGGAGAAGGACCCCGGTGTTTTTTGGTTTTCTTAAATGTGTTTTCCTGTTGTTTTCTAAGAAATTTACTCAATCAATCACTTTCATTTATTGAAGGAAAGACTAAGAAATTCTGTCTTTCCAGAAAAGCTTTATACAGAATTTATGTTCAGATCTTCACTGTTTAAATACAGATGAAATTTATTTGCTTACAACAGTGATTGAGAAAATAGAATTTGAACACAATGACAAAAACACACATACTTTAGAAACACTTGGATGATTTCAAAAGAAGAGGTTATGCATTTACAGACTTCCAGCTTAATGCTGTGTTTCATGTACATACAAAAACTCTGACTTTTGACCCACAAAATATTTTTGTAGTTTCAAATTATTTCAAAATTTTATTGATGTCTATAAGTATGCATGCAGCTGCATATTCCCAGCATCTTCTAAGAGTTCTAACTGTGTGATTCATACGAAAGATACACATTTTAAGAGAAGTGAAGATGTGTTATTTAAGAAGCCTAAAAATTTATTAACATTTTCAGGAATGTTTGGCAGGCTTTAAAGGAAAATCTAGCTATAAAAATAATTTAGGAAACCTACATGCAAAAATATACTTATCATGATGCTCACCAGTAAGCCATTAAATTCAGTGATGCTGTTTAAAATCTAAATTTTAAAAGCCCCAAATCCCCATATTCACATCTATCCCTGAGGTGCCCGACTTTCTTCCAAGAACAACATTTTTTGTCATAGAAAACTGTCAGTGCATGACAGATCATACGCCACAAGTAGTAGTGGGACTTCTTTGAAATTGCTGTCTTGCTGAATGCTTAGAATATGCTTAAGCATATGCAGATAATTGTGTTAAGCGTATTAATCTTAAATAAAGCTTCCAAAAATACAGGATTTATTTTGACACTTCTGTGATTAGCAGTCTTAAATAGAAAGAATACTCAGATTTGTCCCACACATTTTCATATATCAGAGAAGATATTCCTTAATATAAACGATTTATAAAATGGTCTCTCAATATGTCATTGTTTTTGTTTTATGAGAGGTTTTGATGATTTACTCTGTTTTTCTTGGGGGAGGGTTGTCATGGTTTTATTGAAATCAGTGCTCTTCTGTCAGGAATATATTTGTGTTCTTTTATTACTGCATGCAGAAAAGAAAAGCCTCTTATAGACCTGCTTCTAGTAAACAGAACATAGATCATTACAACTACTGAATGGGTTGTACATTACTTGATGTCCTATCCTCCAAACTCTTACTTGTGAGATTAAAACAATTATTTTGAAAATATTGCAGATAAGGCATACAGTAATGTGTTCAGTCACAAAGGCATGGGAAATATGTGCTAAATTAAGGCAAAACAGTGCCCAATGATCAATTAGAAAATTTTATTTATGGTAGTAATGATTTAAACCTTAAACATTAAGGTAGTTTGAATGGCCCATGGTGCAGTGATTTAAACTTTTTTGAACATAAGAGCAATCCCAACTTTTCTGACTAACTTTTCTGAACAGCACATGGAAACTGCCCATAGTAGCAATGGTTTATACTGTGGCTGAACAACCCACCACAGAGGCAATATAGACTTTTAAGGAGAGGAACAGAAGAAGAAGGAAAGATGAGAAAATAGATAGAGAAAAAGATAGGTATCGCTAGACAGGGTTCCAAAGATATCTCTGGTCCATTTCCTTTGGATGGTGGGTAAACACCCAGCCTCTCTCACTTGTGCTATTTATAGGCTAGTCCTTGCACGTGCACAATTTGTTATTTTCGAACTTTTCAGAAGTGAACTGAGGGAGTCTTTTGTTTTCAGTCCCACTCCCTCTGTGAGATGCTGTCTCAAACTTGGGTTTATAGATAGTTATCCAGGATAATAAGGAAGCTGGTCCCAGAAACGTGCTATCCTGCCTCTGCAAGACCCTCTTTTCTAACTGTACCTTATCTTGTTGGCATGGTAACATTCCTTTTCTTTTCTGCTAAGTGTTTGAAATATTTACCTTTTCAGGTTTTTAGTCTCTCAAGCAAACATTCACAAATTGTTTGCAGGTGAAGAAATCTCCAAAGCACTTCAGAGCACAACTCCCTGAAATAAGTGTTACTACCACATTTCATGTAATTTACCTATCTCAATTTTTAAACCATTTTTAGCTATCAATAAATGACAAGAGCACTCAAATTCCAGTAGTAATGTGGCTGGATAACTCACCTTTATCACTCTTTTATCCACATTGATAATTATCTGATTTTTTTGGTATTAAGTTACTGAAACTTTCACACAAAATGCTGTGACAATGCACTGCAGTCATGAATTTTCATTATAGCAGCGCATGCTGTATCTGGAGACAAGAAAAAAGGGACATTTTTAGTTATAGCAAAAGAGACACCAGAAATAAGGATTTTCACCTCACAAGCAGGGACACAGACAAATCAAAGCAGTTTAACGTCTCAGTCTTCAACACTAATAATGGGCTATCAAAAACCAACAAAAACAACAACAAAACAAATTTCCATATCCAACCTAAAAAAGGAACCAAACAAAAAAATCTGTTAAAACTCAAGGGTATTATCCAATTTACCCACATCTGAATTTTTGCAATTTATTCTCTGTACTGTAAATCAGTGAATGGAAAGGAAAAAAATATAGTGCGGATTTTTATTTAATGGCTTCTGCCACTTAAGTGATGCTCAGCGTGATTTGTTTAAAAGTTTATGACAAGATTACCCTTTCCTTCACCTGCTGGATTTGAGGGTTTTTTGGATTGTTGGGTTTGTATTTGGGTTTGCTTGTTTGGTTGTTGTTTTTGTTTGTTTGGTTGGTTGTTGTTTTTGTTTGTTTGTTTGTTTTCCTTTGTTTGCTTGGATTTTTTTTATTTTTCATTTCTGAAAAGGACATTTCTTAAAAAGTGATCATGCTTCACAAGAAGTGCATTGTATATGATGTGTTTTGCCCATCTCCAGCAGTGTGGAGAGCATTGTAGAAGATGACATCATGTTTCAGATCACTCTTGGACTCCTGGAGATAAAGTGTAAATCTAGAAATTGTATGATTTCCCATTTTGGACACCAGAATCCAGAAATCTTCACAGAAACTTGACAACCATTCATATGAAGTGGTAATTATGCCCACAACTATTTGATATCCTTGCATAGACACATGGCTTTGCATTTTTTTGTCATTACACTGATTTTACCACTATCTGAAAAAGTGTTATTTTCTTTTTTATGTTCTCTCTATTCAGCAAGTAATAGAGGATCCAACTTAAGACACAGATGGGCAATATAAGAAAATATTTATTATAAAACAGTAAACATACTTTTCCATTGAGAATTTTCTCTAGTTTGAAAGTAGATGAAAGATATCAGTTTAGGAGTTTGTAAGGACTTCTTATGCAATTATTTGCTCTCCAGTCCACAAGAAATTTGAAGCTGAAGAATACTGTGATGGTAGGATTCTGACTAACAGTGGCAATGCTTCCTTTATGACCTCCCCAATTCTTGCTGAATGCAAGCCACTGCAGAGGGATATGGACAGGCTGGATCAGTGGGCCAAGATCAGTCTTATGAAGTTCAACAAGACCAAGTGCCAAGTGCAAGTTGTAGCCTGTACTTTGGCTACAACAACCCCATGCAATGCCATAGGCTGGGGATAGAGGGGCTGGAAATCTGCCCAGTGAAAAAGGACCTGGAGATGCTGGTCAACAGTGGCTGAACATGAGCCAGCATGCCCAGGTGGCCAAGAAGGCCAATGACATCCTATCCTCTATCAGCAGTAGTGTCTCCAGCAGCACCAGGGCTGTGATTTTCCCCCTGTACTAGGCCACACCTCAAATTCTCTGTTGAGTTCTAGGTCCCCCAATTCAGGATGCTCTTGGAAGCAGAAAGGGCACATATGACCAAAGGACACTTTTCAGGCTCTATAATGGACGACACCCGCAGGCAAATCTGGTAATGTCTCCACATTTGGGAGAGATTGTTCGAGTGTTGGGGTTTTTTTGAGGGATGTTTGTAGTGGGTTTTTTTATGCCTACTGCATCATCTCACAGCTCAGATAAAAAAAAAAAAATCCCCAAATTCTTTATTAAAGAAGAAAATTTTGTACCACTGAAAATAATAATAATAATAATAATAATAATAATAATAATAATAATAATAATAATAATATGTTTTATAAAGTATTTCAAGTCTATCTGCCCTTAGGTTAAAAATCAAGAAGTATCAAACTAAAGAAGTTATTACAAAGGAATCTTGAAGTATGAAAAAAGATACTTTTTTCACTATGTCTGCTGGCAATCTAGAACAAAATCATAATGAAAAGAATAGCTAAAGGGCTGAAGAACATTCTCTAGAATCTTTCAGGAACTCAATCTATTTAATATGTTAGAAAGAATAAAAAGATAATTTGTTTACAAGTGGGAGAAGCCTGCAAGGGAACAGAAGTTTGATTGCAGAGAGTTGATACAAAAGAGTTTATTGAGACCCAACAGCTGAAAAGTGAAACTATACCAGCCCATCTACTCAACAGTGCAAAGCAGATACTTTGATATTTAGGAGCATCAGGGATACTTGAATATCGGCTAATGATTTCTCTAGTACCGAGAGTCAGCAGATAATTTTTAGCAGTGCTAATATTTCCAAGGCTTCTGTCTAGTAAATCTACAAATGCAAAAAGAGCAGACCAAGCTAAATGTACATCTGCCACTGTGATCTGTAGCTCTACTCTTGTCTGGTTTTGTAGTTTGCAGTAATGACATCTGGAGAATTGTCTCACTGAACATTTGGAAGTAGCATAGCTGTCATGCATGATAATGCATTTGGTTAATGATAGGTTACATAGCACTGTATAAACAACACAGCTAAGACAGTATTGCCCTCCTTCTCCCACCATTTAGGGATACACTTTCTTAGTGCCCTCCTTCTGATGAGAATTTCCTTTCGACCATGAGCATGCAGAAGCAATGCTCTTATTCTTTGGACAGTGGCTTTTAACAGAGTGCTAGGGGAACGATGATGCTCCCCTTTTCCTTGTCTCAGAGAGGATAAAATAGGATTCAGACTTTTAAATAAAAGTACTCATTTGTACTGGGTTTACCTGACAAGGTGCCAGCAGCAGCACTGGAAGGTCTGCAGGGGCTGTCCATCTACAGGACACCCCCAGACACAGCTGATCCCAGCGGCTGCCGTGTCCTCAGTGCAGGGCTTGGTTGTGCCCCTCAACCACAGGCAGGTGCCTCACCCCAGACAGGAATTATGGATTGAAAAAGCTAAAGCAATATGTAGCAATGAACACAAAATTCAGGATACATCCTACTGGTAGCAATGCAGTATGAAACAGTGAGATACCTGAAGTTACTCCTAAATTAAGAATACTTCTCCTTTCCTTGCTGGGTTGCCTTCAGTAAGCAATGCTGCCCATAAAATGGTTTTAAGGACATTCACCAAGTAAGAGAGGAAGCCTGACCTGCAAGTCTTGATCATACTCATTCTGTAGCCTTCTGCAGTGCCCCTGCAGTAGGCTTATGTTGTCAGACTAAAGGAAGGGACAATTTTGACATATATCTTCATTTCCCTGATCTGTGCAGCTAATAGTTCTTATTGTACAACAAACCTAGACAGACATGGGGGATACATAACAGCAAAAAACCCATAAAATTTATGTGACATCAAGGGAACAAGTCTACTTCAAGGGACAGCACTGCTGTCCTTAAAAGATTTGACTGGCATGGTCTGAGACGTGCTTAGATATTGTAATGAAAGTTTGATATTCACAGGGAATTACTAAAAAAGGAATTGCAAAAGAGAATCTAGAAAAACAAAGCATTACAATATGTTGTTACATATCAGCAGGGTGAAATTAAAGCAATCAACGTGTTTGAGAGCTTGTCATATACCAGCAATTCAAACATAATGTTATAAATTGCCTTCACAGGATGTTAAATGAAAGGGAGAATACGAACTGCAGGTAAAGGTACTCTATCTAAAGGTAAGTAGAGCCATTTCCAGTACAGGTAGACTCACCTCAGCTCCAATTGGCCCCACTAAAACATAGCTCCCTAGCTCCAGCACAGACTGACAGAGCACAGCTCATAAACACACGGCTATGAATTGCAAACATTCCATGGACATATTTAAAAGTAGAAAGATGCAAGCTCTCTATGGGATTCAAGAAAGTCCACTGGTTGATCTGAATGGGTGAAAATTCACACCTACATTTAAATAATCTCCCTTCATAAGGTTTTCACTACTTGCCAGGCTATTTAAATGAAAACAGAACACAAAATTAAAGCATCATTTTCCATGCACTTTTCAAATAATATCCCATATAATCAGAAGAATAGCCCATGGAAGGATTTATCATCTATTACAGTAATTTCACGATTATAAGCTGCACTGAGTATATGCCGCACTTCCGGGTGCCAGTAACTTTTCATTCTTTGTCCATATATAAGCCGCACCTGATTATAAGCTTCACGTTACAATACAGAGTGTGATAAAAGGTATCTATTCTATCACCATCTGTTGAGGGTGGGAGCAGTGATCCTTATCTCAATGGTAGATATTCTGCTAATGGGCCATCCATTGAAACCAGGTGGGGCATTGTTCTTTATCTTTTCACAACCCATCCTTCCTCCAGCGAGTCATTTTCTGCTAATGGCCCATTGAGTCCCACTGTGTGACTGATAAAATTACTTCATCCCATTGGAAGTTACTCCAGTCAGGGGGAAGAACCCAACATTTCTTATCAAGATTTAAACAGAGGTTTTGGGACACTAAGGGAGCCCCTTTTTCCACTGGACTCCAGAGGAAAACCAGATTTCTCCACATCACCACTGGACCTTTAGAGGGAAACTGCACCTTCTACAGGAGCACTGCTCCAACTGAATCACATCTGTCACTGCAGGAGGATGCAGCCACCATTTAATTGAACTGCTAACAACACCCTGCCTGACGGGGTGTCAGGTTGCACTCTGACTTTGTCAGAGTTTGGAGTTTGTTTCTTTCTAGTATTGTATTTCTATTTTAATTTTCCTGGAAAAGAACTGTTATTCCCAATTCCCAGATCTTTGCCTGAAAGCCCCTTGATTTCACAATTCTAATAATTTGGAGGGAGGGGGTTTACATTCTCCATTTCAAAAGAGGCTCCTGCCTTTCTCAGCAGACACCTGTCCTCCAAACTAAAACAGCAACTTTTCATTCCTTGTCCATATATAAGCCGCACTCTGGGTTCAGACCAAAATTTTAGTCAAAATGGTGCGGCTTATAATCATGAAATTACTGTATATACACTCACCTTCAGATAATGGTGTTCAAACACAGTAACATGTCTATTACTAATTTTTGCAAGGGCTGTATTTAGTCCTTACAGTTGGTGGAGGTAGTGAGATTAATATTGATTTCATACTTTTTACACAGGTTGTTCTAGGAAAACATCACAAGTATGCAAATTAATTCCTGCTTCTATACTTTTTTTCCTTTTTTTTTTTTTTTTTCTGATTCAAGTCCTACTGACATTACAGGGACCTGGGAATTCATTGGGAGAATTAGCCTGCAAGGGAAGGAACAACAAAAGATGTGTGCAACCCTACAGTAGAGGTCTGCAGAAAGCAGAAATTGATACAGGTAAAAGGATAACATATTGCACCTAAATATTACATATTCATTATTAAAAAAAAAAATATCTGGAAATCCCAATAGTGAAATAATCAAAAAGGAGCAAAGCCCTTGAAGTGAAGTATTCTTTCACAAATCATGACAGCTCCCTTTTACTAAGTTAATTTACAGCACAGAACTAACAAAGAACTATAATAATCTGGAAAGCAAACCAGTCACTCAATTTAAAAATAAGCTACAGGTTTACTAGAAGCATAAAAGACTTCTGACAGTCTTTTAAATAGCTACAAGGAGAGTTTTGCTCTTCAGAAAATTAAAATCAGAAAGTGAAAATGGAAAAAAAACAGACCCTGAAACTTTAGCAAATTATTTTGAAAAAGACAGTTTCTGGATTTAGTACAAGTTTTCCCTCCTTCCATTTATGACCAGATTACATGTTAAATAATAAATAAACCAACACTTGGATGTGCTTTGGAGACTGTTTAAGTCGGTAACTGAGATGAAAGTTCACATACACAAAATAATTCAATATGACAAAAGTAAATTCCTCCCTAAATATATTGGCTATATGGATTTCTAGTTTCAGTCATTTTATAAAGATATCTCACACTTGCTATGTCATTAGAAAACAGGAGTATAATAACAGATCTTAAATTGAAACATGATGAGGAAGGTTTTGTATGTGTGTAATGAATTTAAGTTAGCGACTTTTCATAACATTAAAAATCTTGAGTGCAAATTCAGGGTGTGTCCAAAGTGCACTTTATTTATTTATTTATTTATTTATTTATTTATTTATTTTAATTATTTCAGAGCATCTGCCACAACTACTGTTTGAGTAATTGACAGGCACAAAATTTCCATCTATATGGAAAATAATTACATCTAGTTCTAATAATTCCGCATGGATTTAAACAATCAAATTCAATCTTCTTTCTCTTTAAAGAAGAGTGCTTAAAACAATGGGGAACAATTATTTATGCTTCTGAAAAATATGTTCTGTTTACACGTACACAGAAAAATAGCTCCTTTTTTTCTGTTCTCTCCTAAATATCAATTCCATATAAAATATAATGCACGTTAGCTCACTCTTTGCTTCTTGTCCAAGTGAAGCAACTTCCTGCTTCTCTGTTACATGAAAAGGGGAGATTTACTCAAACCCTTACTGTTTGATTAGTCTGTCAGAGCCCCTGGAAGGCTGAGACCCTTCTGCCCAGCCAATCTGTCAGCATCCTGTTACGGTGAGCCTTCACTGAGCACTTCACTGGATTGGAGGGTAGCTTGACCAACTTGTTCAGGGTCACACTCCAGAGAGACCCCCTTCTGAATCTTCTCACCTTTACCCTCTGCCAGAGTGTGTCAGTGCTTTTGAAGGACTCACATTAACAGTTTACAGAATGACACTCAATAAAATCGTGATGGATTAAGGTTAAAGGATTGTTATGATCATGTCTGACTTCAAAAACATGTTCAAAGCAATATATTCATTCAAAGCACTACCCAGACAAGCTCTAATCCCCCCGAAATCTGGTGTGAGATTATCAATCAGCACTCAGAGAGAGAGTACAGTTCTTACCCAATAGACCTCTCTACAAGGGACAAGACAGTTTTTTCTTGTCAACTCTTCCCGGAGGTTACAACGGAGCCTTCTCCAACTCTTCCCCCTTCCCAATTAATTTTTAAACTCTTTATTTGTTTATTAGGAGGAGCTTGAGTTACTTTAGTCATGCATCTTACTCAGTGCAGGGTCCTTGTACCTTGGGGGTGGGTGCTATCCTGAGATAACCTTGGGATGGGGACATGCATCAGTCCAAGTAGAGTGATTTCACTACAGCTGTTGATTCAGCAGATCATTTTCCTTTATCTCCCTTGGTTGTCAGCTGTTGTGCAGTTTATCAACTGCAAAGTACCACTGAGTTCCCTCTGCAAGCGTTTCGACAGAGCCTGTCTGTGGTGTCTGCACCCTGCTCCACTCTCCATTAGTATTATTTCTGGGAAGCTGGGTATGTTGACTGCATTCCACCCAGGGAGTAGCAATCATATTTTCCCCTGTAATTTCTGTATACCATTATCTTTTTTTACCTTCAGTCATCTTTCCACACCCTCCAAGACAAAATCTACGTAAGGTATAGAGGATAGTTCCATTGCTAGACTGAGTCACCAGCAGGTTATCACTAAGATCTGGTTCCTACAGCATTTACATAGCTCTACCATGGTGTTCCAGCAGGTTTTGCATGCCCCAAAATCTCTGTTTGGGGCATATGTGGGATCTAGAAGAGATAGACATACTATACTCCTAATTATTCATAATTTTTCTGTCTCTTAGAAGCACTTTTTTTAGAAATTAAGCTGGAAAATTGATTTATTTTCTGTCCAAAAAAGACTATATTGAATTTTTGCCTGTTGGAATTTTATACGCTATTCTTAAAAAGTGCACTAACAGTAAAAGTGTGAGATTGAATAATACCTTTATTGCTATTACTCATTTCACACACCATTAAATACTGACATATATTCCCAAATGCCAGTTTGTATTGCATTTGAAATAAGTTTAGGAGGAATAAGCCTGATTATTTACCACGGATGGAATTACGACAACAAAATTTCCATTATGGATTCATACTAAAGTGTTGAAAAGGACTACCTTACCTCTCCACACCCCCAAAATTACAAAGAGTAAAAGGATTTTTTTTTTTGTTTACAGACCCAGAAACATAATTCTTTCAGGTGCAACATTAAAGAGTTAAGGCATTAGGATAAATGTACAGGTAAACCTCAATTTTCTATTACTGCTACTACTTCTAAACCGAATAATTAAAAAAAAAAACAAACAAAAAAAACCCAAAAAAAACCCACCAAAAAAACTTTAAGCAAACATTTTGTGGAAGAATTTGGCATAGTATGAACTTATATTTCCCTTGAGTTTCCAACATCAAAAATGCAATATTTTTCTGTGTGGTTTCAAGGATGAGTTCTGTTCAGCCCTAGGGTAACCTCTGCTTTACACTGAAGGAGAAAAAGATTTATCCCATTTCTTCTCCATCATGCTCTCCACTAGCAAAGGCAGAGAGAGTTGATTATCCCTCAGTATCATTTTCCTCTTTGAAATTGAAAAAGAACATAATAAAAAGGAGACAACTGTGATATATTAATTGCAGGAAGGTGGAAAATTGGTATTTAGGGAGAAGAAAGCAACTATGGACAAAACCAATAGAGTCATAACGATCTAGACATTAAAAAAACCCCAGAAACAAAAATCCAAAACCCTAAAACCAACAAACAATTGAAAAATCAGCTGACAGCTATTACCATACTATAAGCATATAAGTATACATTTATATAGTACACTTTCACACTCACTGTCTGACAATCCATCTGTACTCATGGTAGGAATATCTTTTTTCCCCTGAGTCATTATAGTCCAGATTGGCAGTGTTAAGTAGCATCAGAAAGAAATAGCTGCAGAAAAATTGGCACCCTTACACTTGGGAATGCACCAAGCAATGCGTAAGACCAATAGAGGGCAAACCCACCTCAACATCAATTAATGTGTTTCTTTGTCCCACTCCCTCAGAAATTGAAGTTTTTTGATTTGGAAAAACATATACACTTATTCATCCTTTATTAGGAACGAATATTTTTTCCCAAAAAACCCACTTGTGTAAAACCAACAAATCAATTTTCCAAAATTCAAGAGCATGCAGTATTCTTGTATGAAATTCAAATATTTCTGTTTGAAAACAACAGCATGGATGCTGTTTGCATGCTCTGTATTATATGATGCAATCTTTATAGATACTTTCAGGTATCCTGATGCATAAAAAGTTGAAGAATGGTAAAGGAACTAAAACAAGTATTCTTAGAAAGTGCCTAGACAGACATGATGGACCAGGAAGGTGTTTTCTTCCTTTACAGAAGAGTTTCATGCTGGATATAAAATGGTATCTGATATCTCTTCATTAAAATACTGCTTGTAGATTAATGGAACACCCCCCAACCACAAAAACAAGAACAACAACAAAAAACACCCCACCCCAAAACTAAAAAACCCAAAGTACTACAACAAGAATAAGTAGTTCAGATTTCCTCCTACTAATATTAATGGTCACCTTGAACTCCAGCTGGCACAGTATTGTGCTCATTAGTAAGGTGAAACAATTTTCAAAACATGAACTTTATAAATGACCTTTTTATCCAGACTAGTCATTTAAAGTTGATAGGCATACCTAGGGTTTCTGAAGAACTATACCATCAGCCGTGCGAAGTCTTTCCACCTTATGAAGCAGTCTCTCTCTACTGCTCAAACAAAAACAAAAACACAAAAACAAACAAAAAAAATCCCAACATTTTCCTGGCTTTACATCTGCAGATTATAAGTGTTTTTCCTGCATGAGAGCAGTACAGAAACCTATTTATCTATGCACCTCAGGGAAAACCAGCTTGCCACAAATGGTGGTTTAAAGGATTACATAACAGTACTTGCTATAGGCTGTTTAATAGCTTTAAAACCCACTATGAAGCCTTTTGAATTTCACAGAGTGCCTTTATTTAAAGAGAGAGAATTTTACCCCTTTGGAAACCACTGCATTATTTAGCAATATAAACCGAAACTTTTGAAAGCACTATCGTTGTTTACTGTCTCCAAGACCCGGTGACAGGGAGAGGGGAGGGGAGGGGAGGGGAGGGGAGGGGAGGGGAGGGGAGGGGAGGGGAGGGGAGGGAAGGGAAGGGAAGGGAAGGGAAGGGAAGGGAAGGGAAGGGAAGGGAAGGGAAGGGAAGGGAAGGGAAGGGAAGGGAAGGGAAGGGAAGGGAAGGGAAGGGAAGGGAAGGGAAGGGAAGGGAAGGGATTGGTTTTGCCTTTTCAACGTTAACTGCATGTGAAGATGTATCCAAGATTTATGCAGAGAATTCTCATCAAGAAATTTCTGAAAAAAATCTCACTTATGTCTCCATTTTGTGGATTTTATAAAAATGATTTGCTGTAATATTTTTTTACTAGGTCCTGAAAATTAAAAATTTAGCATCATTATATATTTTAGAAATATTTCTTTTTGATATTTTCCTTACACAATGTTACCAAGGCATCAGAAGTAAGTTAGAGAAGTATAAATTCTCTTTTCTACTTAAATAAATAAAATAATCTAGATTGACATCTGAAACCTTAAATGCCAGAGAAAAACCCTTAAAGACTTTGGGTTCTTTTTTAATATCTCAAAATATGGGTTCATTTAGAGGCCAAATGTGTGAACATCCTTCCCTCTCTATAACTTTATTACCCTTTACTGTTGTCAATCACTTCTACACAAAATGTGTTCTTGAATGCAGTAATGATGAGGTTGAAAACAAGGAGAGACCGTCTTGAAACACATTCAGACACTAACATTGTAGAATGGAAATGCTACAGAGTGAAAATTAATTAGACAAATTTCAAGGTTGAGATGAAAAAAGGTGTTCATGACATAAAATAAAGGATTCATATGTTAAAAAAATCCATAAACTGTTACAGGATGTGAAGAACAACTAAAAAGATACAACCCATATGCATTTGAAGAACGTAGTTTAGTGTATTTGCTTATCATATGGTTATTAAAACCAACATAAAATCTAATCTTTTCTCCTCTGTCTAAAGAGAGCTTTTGCCTTCAATATTTTGTCCATATAATAAACATGGCATTATAATAAACATGGCATTATAATACATGTTATAATGTACTCAATGTATAAATATGTGTAAAGTGTGTCATAATATTTAAATCATTACACTATGAATTTTGCAGACCATGAAAAAATTTACAATTAGTGATTGACAAATATTTTTAATTTTTCCAGGAAACATCTTCTTTTCCCCTACTTTCTACAATTTTTCCCTTTTTCAGTCATCTCAGTCTGAGGATTTCAAGTTGTCTGGGATAAGCAGTGAGACCCATTGCTTTGTTTTTCATAAACCCAGAAAATACATGACTACACCCTTTTTTTCAGCCTTTTATTTTGGTCCTAAAACATGGATGTGATATTATGCGCACATTTTATTGACTAGTGCCTCCAAACAGTTAAATGCATGTCACTCTCAGAAGTGATAAATTTGGAGTACCTTGCCTTGCACCGTGTTTTCCTTAAACACAGTTTTTGTTAGACAAAAAATATTTTTTATAAGTCATTCCATTAAACTCGAAGTTGCTGTAAGTTTTGGTTACTGTGTAAATCTTCAGGCAAACTACATTTACAAAAGTATACCCGTAACTTCAGTTCTTATCCTGAACAAGATAGGGGCTTGGTAGAAAATTTCAACTCTGTTTTAGACTTTATTTGCATTGGCTTCTAATGGCAAGTTGGGCCCTAAAGCAGCTGACCACTTGGTTGTAATATTGTGAGAAACTTTCCCATTTTAAAGTCATTTACAAGTAACCCATAGATATAATTCTTATAATTACATTTTCTACTGAATATCATTTCTATTTGAGAAGGCTTGCCTGTCCAAGTGTAAGAAGGTTTGGAAATACGAGCCTCTGCTTAGAGCCATCCCTCTTATATGTCAGAATCAAGCTCTTGTTCCAAGCAAAAGCCTGACAGCAATCTTTCTGCTATGAAACATACTGTTTTCAAACTGGATCATGAGTAATCTACAGCTTTCTGAGAGCTTTTAGTAACTGTATTGTCAACTGAATTGCTACCTGTATTGCATTAGACATCATTTTGCAAGAAAGTTACAGGCAGGACAGTTAATTTCTCCTTCAGATTTTTCTTTAATGATAAGCAGTTAGAATTAAAAACTGATGCCTTTGTAATTGTAAGAATGGATATTTCCACCATGTTGCCAGCTTTTAGTTTCAATGTTGTTTTCTCATAGGACAATAACCAGCAACTCCTATCTGGTATTTCCTTTTAAGATAGAAAAGTTCATTTTTCCTTTATTATCAGGACGCCTTTCAAGAAACTTCTACTAATGTAAATTTTTGTATTACACATGTACTATTTCTTCTTTCTTTTCTGCTCATGTTTCATCATACAGAAAACTCCCAAGACTGACAAAAGTAATGGCTCATATAGGCTCAGGTTAAACTAGATTTCTTTTTTTTTATTGGGTCTAATATCCTGTTCTATTATAAATGGAAAAAAAGTATAATTACTGACCACATTCATCATTATGAGAAGATAGCCCTCATATTTTATCGTTGTCATTAGGGATATGCTTGGTAAGACTTATATTGCTCTTTTCAGTTAATTTGTGCAATTTCATTAACTGTATTTGTGCTGATCACATAAAAATGAAGGAGAGGCTTATACACCAGAAGATTATGCTGCCATTGGAGAAATGGGCTGACAAGAATCACATGAAATTCAACAAAAGAGAGTGTAGAACCTGTACCTGGGAAGGAACAAACCCATGCACCAGTATGTGCTAAGGGATTTCCAGCTAGAAAGCAGCTTGGCAGAAAATTCCTTGTGGACACTCAAGTTGAATGCAAATCAGTAATATGCTGTAGTGGCAAAGAAGGCTGATGGTGTCATCAGATGCATAAAGAGAGGTGTTGCCGGATGGGATAATTCCTTTCTACTCAGCGCTGGTGGGACAGTGTCCAGTTCTGGGCTCCTCAGCACTGAAGGGACATGGACACATCGATAGATCAAAGAGCCAGGAAGATGGTGGTCTGAAACATTTCCCATATGAGGAGAGGCTGAAAGAGTTGGGACTGTCCAGGCTGGAGAAGAGATGTCTCTGGTGGGATCTTTTCTCTGTAAACACCTGAAGGGAGGGCAGAAATGGGACAGAAACAGGATATTTTCAGTGGTGCCAAGTGACAGGATATGAGTCAGAGGTAATAAACTGAAACACAGGAGGGTTCTTATGAACATCAGGAGACCCCTTGTTATTGTGGGGATGAGTGATCACTGCCAGTTTTCACAGGCAGGCTGTGGAGTCTCCATCCTTAAAGAGTGACTGGACTGTTAGTCAAAAGATATTTGGACATGATCCTGAGTATCTAGGTATATGTAAGTCTGCTTGGGCAGGAAGGTATTGGACTGGACAATATCTAGAGTTCCCTTTCAAACACAGCTATTCTACAATTTCATTTGGACATAGGAGATCAGTGAATCAGTGATAGGAGGCAGTGAATCTTCAGTCTAGATTTTGAGAGCAAACATATTACTCGTAAGGGACTTAGCATTATAAGTGATAATTATTTGTCAGTGTCTAGAAACTATCAGCTTATTAAAAAGTCTCACCACTCAATAAATTAGTATATCAGCATTATCATATTTAATTTTTGTCAAAATACCTATCAGTTTTCCATAAATATTACCCTGAACTTTCTTCACTATTATAAATGAAAAAAAAATATAAATAGCAACATATCACCCATTAGATTTTCCATAAGCTTTGATGCATATAGCAATAGACTAGATTCTTAAATAGATGATTACTTGGGTTTCTTTAGTGTAAAGGTGGACAGTTAAACTACATGGATGCATCTTTATTTGGTCCTATGCATGACCAGATATCAGATTATAAATTACGTAAGCAAGAGCATGTCCACTACAGACTTTGATTATAGTCCTAAAGCCCCCTTTTTTTTTACCTATTAACAACCTTACTATATGTTTATTTGAGCCTAGGTACACTGGATATCAGCTTTTTGGATGAACTAACAGCTATTTAATTCTTTAGCTTAACCTAGAACCCATCTTCAGAAACA
Organism: Catharus ustulatus; assembly: GCF_009819885.2. Lineage (NCBI taxonomy): Eukaryota > Metazoa > Chordata > Aves > Passeriformes > Turdidae > Catharus > Catharus ustulatus. The sequence continues at coordinate 80,275,760 of NC_046221.1, forward strand.
AAAGAGATGTGTGGACTGCCACAGCTCTGTCCTTTCCAAAGTGAGACATTTTCTCACATTTGACTCAGCTGCACAGGAACAAATCCCAGAGCACAACAACACAAAGCAGCAGGGCTTTGCTCTCGTGGGCACACACGTACATTGGTTCAGGGACAGCAACACACAGAAGGCCTTGCTGTGGGAATACTTATATTCAGGTTGCACTAACTGGAACACTCTGATCCCAGTACTAATTAGCTCAGATGAGTCTTCTGTGGAGAGATTCCCTTTGTAGATGTTCACACCATCAATGCCTTCCAAGTACTTTTTATATTTCCTCTCTGGTCTAATGGGTATTGGATGGCCTATGGTCACGAAACTAATTCTGACTGCTGAGAATGAAACATTACAGAACGTAAAGTTGTGAATGGAATTGCATGAGGGAACAGAGTTAGAACGGAAAAAATAATGACAAAAATATTAACTGTTCACCTCTGGCTACCAAGAAGGACAGAATGCATGAAAAGAGGAAGCAGAAAATTCACTTCAAAGAATGGAGGAGCCAGGAAACACCTGTGCAGAGCATTCAAAAAGAGGACACTGGCAGTAGAGAAAAAATTGCTTTCTATCTTAAGATATTATGAGAATATTCTAAGGAAGCTACTAGAAAATATCTGATACTGACATAGTCTTTTATGGTTTAAACCCAGTTGCTGTTTGAGCCATATCAGATGATTTGAAGTACAAACCCACTGCAATGAAGTTAGTAATTCAGTTGTGTACCAGAGTTTTTCTCTTCCCTTAAAATAATAAAAAAATATAAAAAAGGAACTGGCTCAATGAGAGATATTATGGACACTGTTTTCCTTCCAGAGACATCTTATTTTTCTTCCAGAGACATCTTATTTTTCTCTGTAGTTTTGCTTTCCATTTATCACATCAACAGGAGAGAGATAGGACTCCTGGCATTTACCTGGAGAACATTGTGCCATATTGTATTGGGGTGGCCCTGACTGAAAACTTGGTTGAATTGGTAAATTCACGAATACAAGCCGCACTGAGTATAAGCCGCATCTCTGGGTGTTGGCAAATATTTCGGTTTTTGTCCATAAATAAGCCGCACCCGAATATAAGCCGCTCTGTCGTTCGCAGCGAGGACCCGCGTGCAATTAGTAACAGAACCGCGGGAGGGCGGGGTTTACTGGCTGAGCTAAGGCTGTGCAGGCTCGGCCCGCTAGGGGCTGCTGACGGGGCCAGGTGGCCCAGCCCGGTGCTGCCGCTCGGGGCCGGCCGCTACTGCCACTGGGCTCGGTCACCCCGGGTCGGCGCTGCCCCGCGGTGGCAGGCAGGGACAAAGCTTCCCCCGCTTCTACGGCAGTGGCGGCGGGCAGGGACTGAGCTTTCCCGCGCCCGTGGCGCCGGCGGCGGGCGCGGAAAAAGCACCCCGCCTCCTCCCCGAGCCGCGGCAATGGCTGCGCGGGGCTCCCGTCGGCTCCCCGAGCCGCGGCAATGGTGGCGCCCCCCCCCCCCCGTGCTCCCCGGGCCGCGGCAATGGCGGCGCGCACTTCCCCCCCCACCCGAGCCGCGGCAATGGCGGCGCGCCCCCCCACCGTCCTCCCCTGGGCTGCGGCAGAGGAGGGAAGAAGAGAGCTCTCCCACCTCTCTCCCCGCCCCCCCGTGCTGCCTGCAGGGAGCCAGGGCAACACAGTAACACTGTAACAATTGCGAAATGCCGGCTTTTACTGGCAGGTGCTTGGCTCGGCACCCTGGCTGTCACGTCTGGGGTTGTAAATGTCAGAAAATTATTCACATATTAGCCGCCCCCGACTATTAGCCGCACTTCCGGGTTTCCACCAAAATTTTTGTCAAATTGCTGCAGCTTGTATTCGTGAAATTACTGTACCCTCTAAAGCTGCTCTAATACTCCTCAGCCTAGCAGGGAATCAAAGATATAACAAAAAGTTCAAGATAGACAGGGAGAGATCACTCAAAAACTATTGCGACTGGCAAAACAGACTCAAGGAAATTAGTTTAGCTTATCAGAAATCAAATCAGAGTAGAATAATCAGAAATAAACCCACATCTTAAAATCACTTTCTGGTCTCTGCCCCACTGCTCCATCCTTTCTGGGCTTAGCATCACTCCAAAATTCTCTAGCTCCTCCTCTTGTAATGGGTGTTAGGGAATGGGGACTGTAGTCAGTTTGACATAAATTGTCTCAGCCTGTCCTTATTCCTCAAAAGGACACCTCTGCACACTCATCCTTTCTTCCATAATGTGTTGTCTCCTATGGGAGCTTTTAATGAACTTCTGGAATGTGAGTGCTTCCTGTGGGCTGTGATTCTTCACAAAGTACACCAGCCTGTCCTTTCCATGGGGTGCAGTCTTTCAGGACTAGGCTGCTCCAGAGTGGAATACCCTCTCCACAGAGCCTCAGGTCCTGCCAGAAGCCTGTTCCAGCATAGGTTTCCCATCACAGCCTACCCTGGGCATATCAACCTGCTACTCTGTGGGGACCACCATGGACTGCAGGTTGATCTCTGCTCAACCATGGACCTCCATGAGTTGCAGGGGGCAGTTTTCCTCCCCATGAGCTACAGGAGCATCTCTGGTTTAACACTTGGAGCATCTTCTCCCCCTCCTTCTTCATGGACCTTGGTGCCTGCAGGGCTGTCGCTCTCACTCCTCTCTCAGCTGCTGATGGGCAGTATATTTTTTTCCCCTTCTTAAAAACTTATCTCAGAGGAGTTACCACAGTCTCTGATGGGCTTGGCTTTGGCCAGCAGAGGGCCTGTCTTGGAGCCACCCGGCATGGGTTTTGTGGGACACTGAGGAAGTTTCCAGCAGCTTCTCACAGAAGTCACACCTGTAGTCCCCATAACTACCAAAACCTGGCTGTGCAAATCCAATACACAGACCCATATGGTAGTCAGTTGCAAGCACAATCTCCTCCCATTAGCTAATTTCCATACAGTTCAAAACCTGTACAGACTCTTTACTCAGTTGGAAATATATTCAGTAATGTGGGCTTGGCCCTTCAGCCAGTAGTCTCATCTGTGCTAAAGAAACAAGATCTCTACTAAATCTCACTTGTCATAAAAGCCATTGTTGTGGAAAATGAACTAGCTGGTTCTGGCCAAGCATATATAGTTTCCATTATATAAATTAAAATCTTTTGCTGTCTGACACCAAATATTTTGTTGGTAGCTTGTACTTACCTTTACCTTATCTGATAATTTATACTTATAAAACCAGGTAATTCTCCACCTTTCATTTCAAACTCTAGATTGATGCTGTGTTTTCTGTTCACCTCTTGCTTGTAGACACCCTGTTAAAAAAAAATAAAAATCAGTCGTGTCCTATTCAAATTTCAGTACTCTTTGTTTTCTGCTTGCTTACTCATGTACCATGTATCGTCCTTAGTGATTTTGCAGATTTAGAGGTTCCATGGCAGGATTCTTTGCAATTACAGAATAAGGTTTGTGACCTCTTGTCAACTTACTGTGGAATGAGATGCTGTAATAATATAATACACTTCAATATGAGTGGTAGAAATTTAAGGAAACAACCATGAAAATGTTAATCTAAAATACAGATCCAAGCTTAAATTCCTTCTGTGATAACTTACTACTTCAAGACAGGTATTTTATCTTTCAGTACATTCTCTACCCTCTCTTAGAACACTAATCCAGAAAGAAAAAAAACCAAAACAAAACAACCAGCAAATAAAAAAACAGTGGTTATTTCAAAGACATGAACACCTGCTTTAAAATCAGTCTCACACATCTCAATTGCCTGAAATGATGTGACTTTTGATTAGTGCATATAGTCAAGGGTGAGACAATTTAAGCTTTATTATGAGCATTCCAGTGGCCAATAGAGAAATGAAACTAATTCTCCATTTTGAAGGACAGATTTTACTTTCACAGCACTCAGACACAGAAACAGATTGCTATGTGATGAATACAGCTAGGTTAGTTAGGATTGAGAACATAACCTGAATATGAGAAAAGAGCTGCCATGGTTTCACACTGTAATACTGAGACTTTGAAAAGCTCATGCAGTCATTCTGAGTCAGGTGGAGCTGTGTGTTGTCACTGGAGAATGGGATTTACCATACTGAACAAGCATGTATTACTTTTCTAATTCAATGAAGATGTGAAAGAATAAAAACCTTAGCACATTGAATTGTTTTATAGATTGTGATCTACTTCCTGAATATTATTAGTTTGACCCAAAACAGAATCTGATCTCGATAAACCTTGATTGCATTATCGGAGGCTTACACCTCTGTCAGTAATGGCAACAGAAACTCCTCAGGCAAAGTTCTGCATTACTGAGGTCAATGGAAATTTTGTCACTGTTCAACTGGACCAGTTTGGCACTGCTAGAATTAAAGCCAAAAATAGAAGGTCTTGCTCCAATTACAATTGTTACAATGAGTATCCTTGTTATATATTTGATATCAGAGCACTGATGAAGCCATTCCTAAAATTTAAAATTGTCCATGATTGCTAAAACTTTTGCTCCAAAATATTTTAGCGATACAGGGATTTTTCTTTTCAGGGAAGTATGCAAATGAGACAGAAAAAAACAAGGATTTTGAGCAGTCTGTTTTACTGCAGAATTCCAACTACTTTTTCAGGAAAGAACTCCAAGAACAGAAACAGTCTGTACTGCCCTTTTTTATCAATGGTTGAGCATTGTTTAGCTCCCACATAAGTAAATGCAAAAGGAAAATGCAGCAGATATGGCAGAGAACCTGACTTGTTTTTCATTCCTCCATAAAGCAGGATTGGATTCCTGAGGACAAACTCCAGAGTACAAAAACAAATTTAGAAATTTCGTGGAAATACTGCCTGATGGTTCTCAGAGGGCAGCACAGTTTCTTCCACCAGACCACAATTCAGCTGGTTATGGGATTTGTAGGGGGCAAGCATGTTAAATCTGCAAATACATCTCCAATTTGTCCTTCTGATTATTATTTCTTTGAGGGAAAAACGTGACCACTGCTGGAGTAAGCATTAAAGCCATTGTTAATAGTATAATTTCGGTACTGTTCAGGATCCAGAGGCAGTTACTGATTTGAGTGTTATCACCAACTGAGCAATTGTATTAACCTTTACACCCAGATTTCTGCGTAAAGTAATACCAACACAGTAGAGGGTACAATAAGAGAAGTTAAATTTGTAAAACACTGTTTTAGACATAGTCAGAAAAAATTTCCAGGGCTTAAAAAATTTCAGAAAGAAAAGTATATTTTAGCATCATATGCAGTTTGTTCTGCTTTCCTGTGTTTGTGGATTTTGCTTTAGTGTCTGCCTTGCTTTCTCCAACAGCTTTCATTAAAAAGGAAGGTCTCAATTAGAGATTTAACATATAGAGAAACATGAGTGTTTTGCTTGTTTGTTTTTTTTCTGCAAAGATTTGTTTAACAAGCTGGTCAGTTTCATTGGTGAGCAAATCCTACATCTAAATCTTTCTAATACTCCAGTCTCACACTTAAGTCTGAAGGAAAGTGAGTGACAACAGCCCAGCAGTCAAACCTTTACACAAAAATTAACTCTGGTCCACTTTGAAGTAATTAATGAGCAAATAGCAGGATACTTTCCACACTTAAATTGAAAATCTAAATGTGCTGTAGAGAGGATGAAAAAGTGGCAATCCTTTACTAATTACTCTGTGAAAAACCTGACTGTTTTATACCCTTCTGTTATGTTAATCATGTTGAGAGAGATGTATATATATTGCAAAGTGAAACTTTATTCTAAAATATATTTATATAGATAGATTTTTTTATTATTTTCGTAGTACTGTAGCACTGTTGTGAACTAACCCCAACAGGTTGCTGAGCTCCACTCTGCCTCTCACTCACTCTGCCCCAAGCTCAATCAGGAAGACAATGGGAAGGATAACAGTGAGAAACTTGTAAATTGAAATTAAAACAATTTTGCAGCAAGAGCTGCACACAGAAGAAAAGCAACATAAGGAATTAAAGCTGTTGGCTGGTAGATGTTTGGTCATCTCCATGAAAACAGGACTCCATCACGAGTAATGGTTAGTTGGGAAGATATATGCTGCAATTTGATGAGTGTGCCATTCTTCTCCTTTCCACCAGATTTTATTTTTGAGCATGACATCATATGATGTGAAATATCCCTTTGTTCAGCTGAGGTCAGTTGTCCTGTTGGTGTCCTTTCACAGCTTCTTGTGTACACCCTACTTGGTGGTGGGGCACTGTGAGAAACAGAGGAGGCATTGACACCATTTAAAGACTTTTCATACTGTTTTAGTCACAAATGCAAAACATGACACAATCGCAGCCGCTGTGAAGTAAATTGAAGTAAATTTACTCTATTCCAGGCATCCCTAGCACAAGCCCTTAGGTTGTTACAGGGAATTTTAAAATTTCCACAAAATAGTTCCAGAGTAGTTAAAAAGACACTCAGTATTGAGAGAGATCATGTAAAATGCTAAAAGATAGATCCTGGCAATTTAATTGGTTAGAAATTAAATTTACTTTCACTGTAGCCATTAGCAACCTGCTTCAGGTCACTGTGAGTCTATCCCACGCCTACTGCTGTGGAATCGCCTCTGGACTGCTCAGGGATGGAGGATATCAACAGCAAACCAGCTCAGTCCTTTAGTCTAACTACCTACAAAGTCACACTTCTGCTTCCCTGGCTGCATGTAATTATTTAGTTCTTAATTCTCTGCTGGCCATAATAGTGTAACTATGAAAGGGTGGGGGTCATGATTTGTTTTCTAGACTTGCAGAAAGAACAGATAGTGTTAATGGTCCTCTTCTGAGTGGCTACAAATGCTGCCTGCAGGAGGGGATGGAAATATGGAAAGGCACTGTTTTCACTGTTGTACTGTCTGGCAACTTTCAGCTCATTCTTTCTTTATACAATCTTTTCGCCCTTCAGAACAAAAGAATAAAAGAAACCTGGCTACACACTGAAGTGCACACGTAGGGGACGAAGAACACACTTCTAGGATTATTTCACATAGAGGAATATCGTTATTGTTTTCTTGCATTTGGTGCAATGCAGTTGGAAGGCAGCAATTTGTTTTCAAGGTGAAATGCATATAATGTATATTCTGATCATCAGTAGTTACAAGTTCTTTGTATAATAAACTAATCTGTGTTGTGAGAAATAAAAATGCAGCATGACAGCACGGACTTTGAAAGGCCCAAAGAGCCAGGGCTGTAAAGAACCCTCCAATGACAAATTACCAGTGGCTAAAGGCATGAATCCTTGAGAGTTGGAACTTGTTGGGGGTGTAAAAATGGAACAGAGAAAACTAAGGGAGGAAAACAGTATTCATTCATTCGTTCATGCATTCATGCATGGATTCATTCATTCTAACATGAGAATTGAATCAGCTTAACTAAAAAGGGGGTCTTGTTGCCTGACATGAGATGACTGAATGTGGTCCAATATTTAAACCACTTGGAGATTAGTACAGTGCCAGTGGACTTCCCCCTTGCACTCCAAGGCAGCACAGGCACCAACAGCTGGGCAGGGACTGCAGCTCCTTCACACCGAGATACTGCTGCCTATATCCATACCACAACTTCCCCAAAGTAGGAAAAGCAATGACAGCCATTAGGAAAAAGCGTAGGACTGAGAGGAATTCTCTGTCCTTAAGTGGGTCAAACATTGCATTTTAACCTTGTCTGGGTCTGAGATGCACCAAAGTGACAACACTTTTCCCTCGTACTTCTCAAGAGCAGAGGTGACCCTAAAGGTCACTTCTCTTGTACTTATTAGCTAGCAATCCCTCTAAAAGAGATGATTGTGGGACAGCACTTCTCTCTCCTAGCCAATGAGCCAAACATCAACATCCAGATAAATAGTTTCACACGTACTTGTTAAGATTTCAAAATATAAATAGTACTATGCAAAGAGCTGCTTTTGGCTTAATTTACTTCAAGAGGCAGTCTGGTACTAAACAGATATCACTTCATCCTGTGACACCTAGTACCAGGTCACTATTAAGTGAAGAAAGAAAAGTGGATTTCTTCAACCGTACAGCCTATGACAAGGGTTATTAAATAAACAAACAGAAGAAAAAGCCAAAACTCCACCAGTGAAAACCCATATACATTCACACTAAGTTCTGTAAGTTTATTTCAGCTGTGACTTTGTACAACGCCTGGCAGCTCTCATGCTGTTACATGGTAAACAACAGAAGTGTGCATGAGGAAAAAAATAGAGTTTATTATCCTTAATTTTTGTGCAAAACACTAAATCTCTTGATAACTGATTTCCTAGACTCTTTCACCACTATTTTTGCTCCTCCTTCCACATGCATTTTAATGACCAAGGCTTTCAGCCAGAGCTTTGATAGAGCACATAGGACAGATGCACATCTCTCAAATTCACATCCCAAGTGTGTCAATAATTTTTCCTTGCCAGCTACATTCAAACTACCTCTCACTTTTTTCTTCCATATGCCAATTACAGTAATTTCACAATTCTAAACCACACCTGATTATAAGCCGGACGTCCAGGTGTCGTCTAGGTGTCGGCAATTGTCTTGGGTTACAATACAGAGTGTGATAAAAGGTATCTATTCTATCACCATCTGTTGAGAGTGGGGGTAGTGATCTTTATCTCCACGGGAGAAATTCTGCTAATGGGCCATCCATTGAAACCAGGCAGGGCATTGTTCTTTATCTTTTCACAACCCATCCTTCCTCCAGCGAGTCATTTTCTGCTAATGGCCCATTGAGTCCCACTGTGTGACTGATAAAATTACTGTATCCTATTGGAAGTTGCTCCAGTCAGGGGGAAGAACCCAACATTTCTTATCAAGATAAAAACAGAGGTGTGGGGGACATGAAGGTAGCCCCTTTCTCCACTGGACTCCAGAGGAAAACTGGATTTCTCCACATCACCACTGGACCTCCGGAGGGAAACTGCACCTTCTGCAGAATCACCGCTTCAACTGAATCACATCTGTCACTACAAAAGGACTACAGCCACCATTTAATGGGACTGCTACCAACACCCTGCCTGACAGGGTGTCAGGGTTTGGAGTTTGTTTCTTTGTAGTACTGCATTTCTATTTTAATTTCCCTAGAAAAGAACTGTTATTCCTAATTCCCATATCTTTGCCTGAAAGCCTCTTGATTTCACAATTATAATGATTTGGAGGGAGGGGGGTACCTTCTCCATTTCAAAGAGAAGCTTCTGCCTTTCTCAGCAGACACCTGTCCTCCAAACTAAAACAGCAACTTTTCGTTCTTTGTCCATATATAAGCCGCACCTGATTATAAGCCGCACTTGCAGGTTCGGACCAAAATTTTGGTCAAAATGGTGCGGCTTATAATGGTGAAATTACTGTAAATATTATAATTATTCAAAAACTAGGTGTTGTGATGAGTTACAGATTTTATATTTTTTAGTATTGCACAATTCTCCAGCTGAATTTTTATTTTGTTGTATGACACAAAGGTTTTAATGAAGTCTCTTTCATACTAGTGGGCATTTTGTCTGTTCTAATAGTTTTGTTGGTTATTGTGAAGTGCAAATATGCAATCCTTGGTACCACAATAAATTGTAACATTGTGGCAAGTTTTATAGCCAGGATGTCTCTCACAATTTACTCCAAATCCTATCCTATTCTAATCTACACAAAAAAAAGTTGAGCTAAAAATAAGAAAAAAAGTTTACTCTTTAACTATCCAGAACTACACAACTGAAATATATGTTTAACATATTCAAATCCAATTGTACTCTGGAATTTGTAGATCTTCTTACAGTTGTAGTTGTTTATAAGTACCTAATTGACACTCAGAATCTGAGGGTTTGGGGTTCATGGGTTTCAAGGTGGTAGTTTTTTTTTTGTGAAATCACTGCATCCCTGCTATGTATTGCAAATCTTTATCCCTGTAACCCTGTTTTGAAGTCACACAACAGTCACATTAATCAAGTGAATCATCACAGCTACATACCTCCTGCAAATAATCATAATTAGAAAGTATTGCCCCTTGTTTCTTTGTTTCCTTATTTCAAAGTCACAGCCTGTGGTTATTTTAGGTGCTGCAAGAGCAGAGGAGGGAAGACACACAATTCCACAGGGAAAGTCATAGCAAAAGCAGTTTAGATGACAAGTATTCAACTCTATATTTGGGGCTGCAGATTCCTTTATTAAAATGCAAGTAAACAAACCTGTACAGATGGGACCCAGTTCTTTTGATAATAAGTTTCTGCTTTTGATTATTTGAGAAGCTCTTTGCAGAATTCAATGCTAGTTGATTAAGTTATCATCACAGTTATTTTCTATACAAAGTATAAAAATTATAATTCCTCTATAGATAAATATTCTTCGTCAGGAATATATGCCCTGGAGTGGACAATCTACACGCAATGACATGTTTACTTAGCACAGTATCACTGACCAGTCACTTGCAAAGCCAAGAAAATTTGCTTGCAACCATTTGACATGGTTTGATTTGGGGTACTGCCATACGAATGCATCCCCATTCTAACAGATGGAATGATGTTACATTTCTAAGATAATAAACTCCTTGGTAAAAGGAATCGTGTCTGCTATTGTTCATGTCTGCAGAGGAGTTAAATTTCCAAGTTTTCTTGTTTGTTTGTTTGAGTTTTTGGGTAAGCCTTGTAAGAATAATTATGTAATGCTTTGGAATTTTTCTGCGAAATTCTCAGTAAACCTCATATATAAAATTGTCACTGCAGTGTTTTCCAAACTTTAGATTAGTGTTTACTAGCAATGGTGAATGAGGATACTTTAAACAATGCCAAAAATTCCAACTACAGACTTAGAAAGTTTAATAGTGATAGCATAATATGGACATCTCACCACTGATCTGATGATTCCAGCCCCACATATTTTAGGTATTAATTCAGAGTAACTTTGTAGGTGTTCAGAAATAATCCAGTGTTAGTTTTAAACAGAACATCAAGTTTAAAAGCAAAGTGTAACACTTGTACCTATAAATGTCAACAAGTAAAAGTTGATGTCCAACTTTATCAATTACTACATACAGAATTTCTGGGATCTTTATCTGAAAGATGTTAAGAAAACACTGCATTATCAAGGTGGAAGAACTATTAATTATTTGAAATAGCTAATATTTGGTAAGACAAAAATAAAAAATCTGTTGATCCTAGTAAAGATGTTTTCCCAGCCCAAATTTACACAAGATTACTTCAATAGAGGACCAGGTCAACTGAGCAGGTGAAGACATAATGAGACACAGCAATGGAAAGTTGGGGAAATGCCATTAATAAAAGTACATAAATTTTACACCGAATCACACAGAATGACTTGGTTGGAAGAGACCTTCAAGATCATCAAGTCCAACCCATGCCCTATCACCTCAAGTAATCCATGGCACCAAGTGCCAGATCCAGCGTTTTTTAAAACACATCCAGGGATGGTGACTCCACCACCTCCCTGGGCAGATTATTCCAGTACTTTATCACTCTTTCCATGAAAAACTTTTTCCTAATATCCAACCTGTATCGCCCCTGGCACAGCTTGAGACTGCTCTCTCATTCTGTCAGTGCTACCTGGTGAAAGAGACCAAACCCCACCTGACCGCAAACACCTTTCAGGGAGCTGTAGAGAGTGATAAGATCACCCCTGAGTCTCCTTTTCTCCAGGTTGAACAAGCCCAGCTCCCTCAGCCGTTCCTCACAGGGTTTGTGTTCCAAGCCCCTCCCCAGCCTTGTTGCCTCCTCTGGATGAGCTCAAGCTTCTCAACGTCTTTCCTAAAGTGAGGGGCCCAGAACTGGACACAGTACTCAAGGTGCAGCCTCACCAGTGCTGAGTACAGGGGAAGAATGACCTCCCTGCCCCTGCTGGCCACACTATTCCTGATCCAGGCCAGGGGTCACTGGCCTTCTTGGCCACCAGGGCACACTGCTGGCTCATCTTCAGTCGGCTGTACCAGCACCCCCAGGTCCCTTTCTGCCTGGGCACTGTCCAGCCACACCATACCCAGCCTGTAACACTGCAGGGGTTATTGTGGCCAAAATGCAGGACTCAGCACTTGGACAATATATACTTCATCCCATTGGACTCTGCCCATCCAACTGGTCCAAGTCTCTCTGCAGAGCCCTCCTACCTTCCAAGAGATCAACACATGCTCCCAGTTTAGTGTTGACCACAAATTTACTAATGAAAGACTCAATACCCTCATCCATGCCATCTTTTAGTCTTTACAGGTTGCAATAAATCCTTATAGCTATTTACCTGGAGTTTTGTGGATTCTCTGGTACTGCAAATCCAAGACAGAAAATGGTTCAGAAACACAGGCCCTACCTTCATGTGGCCACAACCATATAATCCAGAGGCTCCCCTGTGTTCTACCATTCTGTAGACTATTCAGTCTCCTTTTCTGCAAAATTTAAGAACTAAGTTATTTCAACTGGACAAAGTAATCTTTTGAGGACATTTTTATTTAGGAGTTTCCTAATGTTTTTTTTTCCTTCAATAAATGGCATAGAGGGGCATACTATTCCTAAACAATTTTACTTGTTTGCTGAATCTAATGTGTATTTTCTTTTAAAATGCAGTGCTACCCTCTGAAGTTACAAACTAACTAGGTAATAGTAACATTAAAACTTAGACGTTCTTCATCAGAAGTGCAATCAAAACTTGTATTTTATATTGTGCAGAATCTGCAAAAGAAAGAAGTTAGGGTTTATTCTTCTCTTTATAGGAAGTTTCAAATATGGTTGTAAAGCCATTGCTATTTAAAATGCTTTTAGAAATACGATGATTTGGAAGAATCTTGTTCCCTCCCTCCTCTCACTCCCCCCATCCACCCAAAAAGAGAAGCAGCAGTGAATTCCAAGCAGTGATTTTAGTACTCTCATATACAAATCCTTCAGACTTCTCAAAACTCAAAACGGTAATACAACAAAATATCAAAACCTCTGAAATTAGCCAATTTATAAAAGGTGTTGTGTACTCTTCTTTTAAAATTACTAAATTACATGGAAATTTTAAAATGTTTGCCTTAGGACATTTTGTTTTTTCTAAATTTAGAGGTTTACAGAGAACTTCAATGACTCAAAGTGATTTGAGAGAAAACCAGATCCAATTTCACTTTTTTGATTATTTTTATCTATGTTTTAGAAATCTGTATTTCTTTAAAGACAACCACAGCATACTCTTTTCAGTTGGTCAGCTGAAAGTAAATGTGTTTAAATGGAATTTTATGTGCTAAAAGGATCAGAATATGCTAGAAGATTTGGATAACTCTAATAACTTGTGTAATATGAATCAAGTCTGAATGTAATATTCTTTCCGACTAATTGCAGACACCTTGTGTAATGTAGTCCTAGTATGCACTGGATAAATATATTTTAAGCAGAGAAAAGTTATACTACCATATCTCAAAAGGAATATGGAAAGAATTCTGAAAGGAATTGCTGAAAGGGAAACAGAAATAATTTTAAAATATGGCTTGCTATATACCCCTTCAAATGCTGATCAAGTGATCTGTATGTTATCAACTAAAATAACTCCGAAAAAAGCACCTAGTAGCCCAAAGTTTAAGTTTTTTCCCAAGCCTTTTTACCCTTTTGTAAGAACTGTAAACAATTGATTTTCCCTGTTTCAAGGTGGAGTGTCAAAAACTAATTCTAATAAAGAAATTCTCATGAGCCCACAGCTTGCTTGGTGCTTCATCTTCCAGAAACACGAGGAGCTGTAAGTGGCATCTGTAACCATCTAACATATAATTAAACAGATATAAGTCTGTTAGAACTTATATGAGATGTTAATTTATTAGAAAATTAATAGAAGCAGCTCTAGAGACCTGTGGCCAGATATATCACGGATTTGACTAAAAATCTACACTAAGTGCCTTTCTCACAGAAATTAAAGACATATATTGCTGTTAAAAAAAAAAAAAAAAAAAGGAAAAAAGACAAAAACAATAAAAGAATGATATTATGGTGGAAAGTAGCTGCTACCTACTTAAAAACAGAGACTAAAGAGAAAAACATAATAATAAAAATGACATGTTAGAAAGAGCAAAGTACATTTCTCTCTACACTTCTATAGATTTTAATCTGCTCTTTGAATATTTTTACAATAAACTAATATGCAATTTCTGCAAACATCTTGGACATGAAAGTGCTTAACAGCAGAACCTTTTCAATAAACTAGATGTCTTTATTAAAATAAAACACTGAAACATATTGAAGTCAAGTTCTTATTATAGCACTAGCTCCATATAAAACTTTAAATTCTGATTTTATTCAGCATAAGAATGCACAAACTCTAAATAGCACAGGTAAAATTTGCATGTCAATTGATATCCTCTAAAATAAAGTCCTGTGAGATGTAAAGTATTAATGCAAATCTTTCTACTTATTTTTACATTCTTTGAGAAATTTTAAGATAAGTATTAGTATTGTGATGGCAAAATTTCTATTGCTACATGGAATTTATAGTTACTAGGGAATAGGATCATGTGAACTAATGGAGTAGCAATAACGAATGATAAAACTGCAAGAAGTTTCTGAAAAAAAAGAAATAGGATCTCTGTGTGTTTATACACTCCAGCATAGAAAGAGACTGATTTGTCTCATTGGTTCCCAGTGAAAGGAAAAGATGTAACAGATACAAACTGAAATAATAGAGAACTTAATCTAAAAGCTAAAGAGCAAAAAGAAAGAAACACCTTTTGTCATGATGATGATCAAATGGAACAGAGTACATAGAGAATGTGTGGTATCACCATCCTTAGAGATATTAAAATCTTGAGTAGACAAAGTTCTGAACAATTGACTCTAGCTGACCCTGCCTTGGAGCAGGGGCAAGAATTAGATAAGGTTTCCTCCAGAGGTCTCTGCATACCTCAGCTGTTTTGTGACTGCAAAATGTGTGTGAAGATGCTGCCAGAGGAGTAACTCATAAATGAAAAATAAAATGAATAAATTTAGTTACAGAAGTCTGGTATAATATCATATTTTCCTGTATTCTTCTGTCAAAAATATGTTCAGTACGCACCAAAAATATCTTTATAAATATTTCATAATACAAAAAGGTATTACTTTGTTCATTGTCACAATTGTGTTGGGAGAAAGTACTGGGTGGCTATAGTCACATTTTTATGTGTCTTCTTAAATTATAAAACCACCTATATATAAGTGCAGAAATACTGTACAGCGATGAAGAAAACAGTGTTTGCTTTCTTTTGATAATCCAAAAAGGTATTTGAAAAGGTCTAGCCAGTTCAACGGGAGAAGTAAGGCACAATGAAATTACATTTCTACTTTTGTTTGTACATGGAAAAAGTAAAAATGTCACTTTGGCTAAGTTAAAAATGATTTCACGTATTGTCAAAATGTTATCAAACCAGAAGAATAAAAAAAAGGTCAAGTTCATGACTGGATGCTTCACTGCATCTGTTTCCACATGGACTTGCCATTTTATTGAAAATATCAAGCACATAGATCAAGGTTCCATAGAAGCGAATTACTAGACCTGATAAGAAAAAAAAAAATCTTAAAAAGTTTGAAGGTTGTTTCAGCACAGGTTAATTGTTTCATTACCCATGAAAAAGGGCAACAACATCCCAAGAATTTTCCCCTCAAAAAGTATTATTGAGGACACTGAAAAAAAAAGTGACTTGAAAGCCACACAGAAATATAGAGAAATACTCAGAAAAATAATAATAAAATAGAACAGTGTCAAATACAACAGTTGTTTATAAATATCAACCCTTTGGCTTGGGATGTTTAATTAGTGTATTCAGATCTCATTAGATTTTGCTTCCTTGGCTTTTTTTCCAGGCAATATGGCCTGAAGTCAGTGTAAATTAAATACTCTGAGTGTCCCATGAGATTGGGTTCATAATTATTTCTCACCTTAACATCTAGTTCAGCTTGAAACAACTGAAACATGAGAAAGAGAAGAACATGTTTTAAACAGTTCCATTTGAATGCATTAAAAGCTTTTTATGGGCATGCCTAAAGTGTCAGGCACCTGGCTCACAAATTGCCAATAACATATGCTCACGATGTATTGCCTCAGAAGCTCAATTTGAGACAAGGTAGCAAAAAGAAAATGTAGTTTGCCAAGGGCTTTTGTGTACACCATGGCTCAAACTATGCAAATATTTAACAATCGGAGAATTTAAGGAAAACAGTTGTTTCACCTGCCTTATTTTTTCTTTTCTTTTTTTTTTTCTTTTTTTTTCCCCAGAGGTGGGTATTCTTAACATTATAGTTTCAGTACTAGCATTAATGTTGGTATTGCTATGTTTTAGTATTAGTATTAGTATTAGTATTAGTATTAGTATTATTGGTATGTATTGGTATTTATTGGTGTTTATTATTATTAATGTTAACTGTAGCTAGTTATCATACAGTACAGAATTTAGTAAAATCTAAATGCATATGAAGAAAGTTTAAACTACCTATTTCTGCTTCCTAGAACACTAAATCTCTTAAGTAGTGCATTGTACGTGTCTTGCCCTTCTGGTACACAAATGATGTTACAGTATTTCTTACCATGTTAGTTATGCATGTTCTGCCACAGCCATTATAATGTCAAACACATTTTATATTCCTTTTTTCCTTCAAAAGCTATGCATCTAATACAAAATGCTTGTTATACTACCAAGATTGAACATGAATAGAACACATTAACCTTGTTTGCTGTAGACGGAAAGACAATAAATTTTGAGTTTGCTTCTTGAAGAGTGCCTCAAAAGACTATTTCGCTCCAAGTTATTCTAAATGGGAATGACCTAGGATTTGTCTTTTGGGAATAAAAAGGCCAAAACAACAAAAGGATGCTTATGTCCACTTAAACAAGATGCATGAGCAACACCAGGATATCAAGTTAAACTTTATTCTCTTTCTTGTCTTTAAAACAGATATATCTACATCAGATACTGTGCTTGGAAAAGGAGTAGAAGAAATGTATTAGACGCTGACGCTTTTTCTCTGCAAGGACATTGTAGTCCAATTGCTACCAACCATATGCTGATATGTCTGTTGCTGTTTTTCAATATGCACAGATAGCCATGCTACATCATCACACACATACACAGGCTGTTCTTGAGGTCCACAAAACAGCATCTAAAATCTAGCAGTAAGATTTTCCTAATAGTTTTTCCCAGTTAATGTAGAGCACCCTGATTTGCTAAATTTTACCTTGAAAACCTGAATAAAATTTTGCTAAATATAACTATTTTACAGGAAGAGAATAGAGGGTTTTTTATACCTGTGTTTCTCATAATGGGGACAAAACCACAGGAAAAACAAAGTCTTTCTCCAAGAACAGAATCTAATTTAAGATTCATAAAATTCATCAAGAGAATTACAGATTCAACTCATACCTGTATCAGTCACAGAAGCATGGGCCTTGACAGAAGTTTGCATTGCTTAAATGTTTAAGGTAGAACAAGAAGGACCTAATAATGAGAGATGAAGAACCACTAAATTTATCAGGAATTTAAGACAGAACAGCTTACAGGATCAACTCACCACACTTCACATGAACTGCAAGTGTCCATGACAATATTATTGGTCACCTTTACATCTTCTCCAGTTGAGAAAGGTCACCACGGGGGAAGGATGCACTAATGCACAAGAGGTGATTAATGGGCATTTATTATTTCTGACCCATAAGGCTTCAGCAGCTGTGTACAAAGACTTAATGGTCACATAGTTTTGCTAAAGTTGCTGAGCTGGAAAGCTGCCAACCTGGAGAGCTGCTGATAAACAATTAACAGAACCTTTATTTAATGAGTGCTAGAAAATCAGAAAGAAAAAAAAAGGGCCAAACACACACTTTCACAGAACAAAGCTATAAGTGAGCTTAGGCCATGCAACTGAAAAGCTCTGTTGAAGAATTAGCAAAACCAAGGTCAGAACACTGTTTCTCCTGTACATGCATGTAAGCACACACATATACACGTAATTAAAAGAATGATGTTGCTTACCGAAAATGAAGGAAGTGCTTCCCTGAAATTGTCTTAAATTAATGAGATGAAAACAAACAGTGGATAGCATACTGAAACCATTTTGAAGATACAAATAATGGTTTTGTTTGACACAATATATAATTCCTTCTGTACACCAGACTGCAGAAAAAGTAATTGTTTTCTACTGCAGAAAACATAACTTGATGAGGGAAAAGTGAAACTCTTCACCATCGCTTTTTCTTTTCCTAAAGAAACAAGGAACAAAATCTTAAAAATCTTTTCTCTCATTTAAGCTGGAAGTTTGCCAGCACATTTTCTGAGGAAAACTGTACTACAACCCTTCATAAACAACACAAAGTTTATCCTAACTTTACTACTTTCTGTCAAAATTAATGATATATTTCTCATATTAAAGACTAGTGTATGAACAGCAAATTACTTAGATTTCATTCTTATCTCTGTCAACATTAATCACTAACATCTCTCTAAAATCAATAATGGATTATTACTAGCATCAAAATTTCTGATTGTAAGTTGCAAAGTTTTGTTACAAATAAAATATAAATTAAAATGTGCAAAAAACATGTTATATGACCATATTAAAAAGTAATGTGAATGAATAGATTAAGACTGTAAAATATTTTAACTCAAAAATTGTTAATAAAGTCTTTCTTTCTGACAATTCAACCTTTATTTCAGAATATCACTCCATAAAAAATGCTCTAACATTTTTATATATACCATAAAAATGAAGTAACATAAGTTTGGTTGAATTCAACAGTAAAAACATCAGATGGATGGACCTTTCCATAACATATAACTGAAAATGTACAGTAATTTCACGAATACAAGACACACTGTTTTGACCAAAATTTTGCTCTCATACCGTGAAAGCGGCTAATACTCAGGTGCGGCCAAT
The DNA here is from genome assembly GCF_009819885.2 of Catharus ustulatus. NCBI lineage: Eukaryota > Metazoa > Chordata > Aves > Passeriformes > Turdidae > Catharus > Catharus ustulatus. The sequence goes on from NC_046221.1 coordinate 80,294,596, forward strand.
ATGTGAATAATTTTCTGACATTTTCAACCCTGGGAGTGCAAACCAAGTCAGTGCAAACTGCAAAGTCGAGCTCCTGCCAGTAAAACCCTGCATTTACGCGGTTGTTACAAATTGATTCTCTGTTGCGCGGCAGGTGGAGCTGCTATGTGCAGGTAGCACAGCGGGTGAGGAAGGCAGGGCAGCTCTCTCCTGCTGGTCCCGCGGCTTGGGGGAGGCAGGGACAGCTCTCTCCACTTGGCCCTGCGGCCCAGGGGAGGAGGACAGCTCTCTCCGCTTGGCCCCACGGCTCAGGGGAGGCAGGGGCAGCTCTCTCCGCTTGGCCCCGCAGCTCAGGGGAAGCAGGGGCAGCTCTTTTCTGCTGGCCCCGCGGCTCGGGGGAAGGCGGGCAGCTCTCTCCACTTGGCCCTGCGACTCGGGGGAAGGCGGGCAGCTCTCTCCGCTTGGCCCCACGGCTCGGGGGGCTCCCGTCCCCGCATGCCACCGCCGCAGGAGCAGGCAGGCTACATCCCCACCTCCCATCGCCACCGCAGGTGCCGGCGGGCTCTGTGCCCCCCCTGCCGCCGTGGGGCAGCGCCAGGCTGGGGTGACCGAGCCCAGCGGTGGCAGTGGCCAGCCCCGAGCATCCCCGCCGAGCGGCAGCGCCGAGCTGGGCCACCCAGCCCTGTCGGCAGCCCCGAGCCCTCATGGCCCGAGCCGAGCCAGTAAACCCCGCCCTGCTGCAGTTCTGTTACTATTTGGCAACTTTGTTTCACGCGGGTCCTCGCTGCGAACACAGAGCGGCTTATACTCAGGTGCAGCTTATTTATGGACAAAAAACGAAATATTTGCCAACACCCGGCGATGCGGCTTATACTCAGTGCGGCTTGTATTCGTGAATTTACTGTAATTGAGACCACCAGCAACATACCTCAGAATCAAGTGAAAAGAAAATTAGGAATTTTCTTTTTTATGAATCTCTAAGCTCATTTTTGAATTTCTATTTTTCTGTGAGCTGCATCCTATGAAGAGGTAGTAATGAACCTTAAGATTGACTTCTAAACTCCACATTCTTCCCTATGAAAAGATACAAAATAAATAAAAATTATACGGCTAAAAGAAATATCACTTATGGAACAGGGGGAAAGAACAACAAAAAAAGAATACAAAAAACAAACAAATAAAATCAGGACCAATTAAAACAGTTTGGTGGAATCATTTGCACTGCTTTAAAAGAATAGTTCCTGGTCCAGACTGGACACCAAACGTATCCTCCTTTTACAGTAGCACCAGGGCAGGAAAGAAAAGAAGAGCTGAATTTAATGTGTTTATCTTGAACATGATCCCTATGGATTTACACCCTGCACTGAAGAACTTGGCAACCTGGGCCTGGTCCAGCACAGCCACCTACATGGTACCACTACTTGTACATCATTGAAGAAAGACAGGATTGTGTAAAACCTTACAGGTACTAGGCCCTTTATGGCTTGCTGTAAAGAGAGATGGGATTTCTAAGTGAGTCAGACTCAGCCCTGGTCAGATCTGCAGCAGAATTAACCAAAAAGTGAAAAAATTAAATTAAATTATACACACACACACACACACACACACACACACATATATATATATATACACACAAGATACTATTCATTAATTAATCTCTGAATCTTAATAAATATCTTCATGATAATAACAAGTTTTCTGTATTTATAGACAAACAGCACTCCATAAATATTCAATTTTACTGTTTAGCATATGTACCCATAGTTCATATACAATACATGTAGATGTCTGGCAATAAATATTTTACAGTCAAAAATATTCGGAGAAACAGTTATTTACCCATTATAATGCAAGTAGATAAACCTCATTACACCTCATTCTTTACAGCCTCCAGCATGTGAATAAAAGAGCAACAATTACTGGTTAATTCCAGTGCTAACTGAAAAATCAGATCATATTTAATGGTAATAAAAATATTTTTTATTAACATCCATCACAAATTACCAGTGAGATATTACCACCCTCTTAAAATAGAAGAGTAATTCAATAAGAGACTGTCAGTTTCAATATTTCATAATTAAGATAAATTCAGATAGCTTTTGTTGTATGGCATCCAAAAGGGAAAGCTGAGTCCCTTTACAGTGGAGGGATGTCAGATCCTCAGCAGGACACTTCAGACCCTCAAGCCAGAAAGCTGCCTCCTTCACCAACAACACCACAAGGAGTTGTGCTGCCTCCTTTAGGCTCTTAGGTAGCTGAAAGGAGGTACTTGAAAGTGCCTTGAAACAATCTAGTACTTTCAAGGTATCTGAGAAATCAGATACCTTGAAAGCAGCAAATTTACCAAAGTTCAAAATGTCCTTGTAGCTAAACCTAGGAATGTCCATTCCTAGGATCATTCAACCCTCTCTTAAATTTGAGTTTAAACTGGAAACTTCCCTTCAAGTGTTTTGAAATAAAATTGTTTGTTCTGAAGAAATATAGACTATTTCACTAGAGTTTATAGAAGGTATTGACTATGTAGTGACCAATTATTTGGATTGGTGCAAAGGGGAATAACATTTCTCGGATGAAACAGGGAATGCAGCCTGCAAAGCATGTCAGCACTATGTGTCCTAGTATGTTAGATATTAATGTACTCGAAGATCATATATGTTACTACAACCACTATGATCTTTGATACACATTACAAGAGACTACTGTGAAATAGAGCTGGTCTCTTAAATTGTTAATTACATTTCAGTCCAAATGAAACAATAGTCGACTAGAAAGAAAACTCTGAAGACTTCCTTCTGTTGTTTTTTCCCTGTTTTTTTAATTTAGTGAAGCAAACTTAATTTACAAGAGCCAAAGTCTGTAACATAAGAGACAAAGAAAGGAGAATAATCTGCATTTTTAAATGGGAATATTTTTGTATTTGGTAATAGGATAAAAAAAAAATCTTTTATTTTCAGGAACAAGGGATAAAGTTCTGAATTGTTCTTTTAAAGAAATTTGTATTTTAATGACCTTCATTACAAGAAAGAAATATCAATGCAGCATAAAATATCTACTAGTAGTTACATTCTTTTTAATATAATATAAATAAACTTCTGTATGATCTTCTATATAGTCTCTTGCTTTAAATCAAATTCCTGTCTTCCAAGATACTACTGCTTTACTGTAAATACAAAATATATGCAGTAAATGGTCTAGTTTATGGCACTGGATTACAGGTTTCTGGTGTATTATTTTCTGGTGAGTCAAAAAATAATGCACAGATTGTTCTTTTTCACAATATAATAAACCAGTTTAAGCAATAATCCAAATCAAAGAAGTAACACTAATTTTCCAGGATGAAAACCTTTCACTGACATGAATAGTTATTTTCTATAACAAGTTATTCAGTTATTTTGTATTATAGAGTTATAGTTATTTTCTATTTTCTATAACAAGTGGCACAATTAAAATAACATTATTTGAAATAGCATTATATAAAGTTAGTTTCTTCCTGGTTATTTGAAATAATATTATATTGAGTTAGTTTCTTCCTCTAAATATTAGTTTAAAATGGACTCAACTCTTTTCTTCCTTAGTCAACAACTGAAAGAGGAAAATGGAAGAAAGAAATGCTGAACTCAAAGTGCTCGAGAAAATGAAGATTTTTAACAAATATTTTTGGATTCATGTTGCTCATAGGTTGTTGTTTTATGGGAATTTATGTGTTTAGACAGAAGAATACCCAATAAGTTCCCATATCACTTTGCTTTTACCCACTTCTAATGCTTTAGTTTCAGGTTTGAGCCACACTTTATACAAATGAACCAAAGTATGGCATGGTTTGGAATTAAACCAAACATTCTCTGTTTTTCCTAGAAAAGTAACTTTCCTCCTTCATTATGATATCAAGTATATTTAATCTTTTCAATATGTCTAGTTCTTAAAAGGCCAATAGGGGTTCTGTGAAAAAAAAAGCAAACACATATATATGCCTGATAAGAATAAAATTATCACAAAGTATATGCTGTTTTTCCCAGGGTGAAAATGCTGCTGTGATGGATATGATCACAGAAGTAGCAAAGGTAAAGTGTGGCCTCCACAGAATCCTTAGTTTTTCCTTCCACTCCCAGTGCAGACTTGCTTTACAGAATTGACTGCTAGTAGAAAGAAAAGACCAATCGATTGCTCCTTTCTGATTTCAGTCATTCCCACGCTTGGGAAAAATTTTCATGTCTTCCACTTGTAATTTTAAGTCATTTGTTACATTCTTCTCATGCAACTCGTCAACTGCACGGTTGTTAAAAAATGATGTATTAGATATTGTGGGATACAGGACTTGATGCATTTTCCTTAATGAGTAAAGAAGTCTATCTTGGAGAGCTGTATCTTTCTCTTAAGAGTCCTGTCATTATCACATTAAAAAAAAAAAAAAAAAAAAAAAATCATGACTTTTGCAATATATAGGCGAGCCCAAAATACAGGTGGCTAGTGGACCTATTTGTACTTAAAATTTCTACTGGTATTTTAAATCCTGATTTTTGGATTTTTCTTTGCTTCTTACAGAAAAGCATTTTGAATGTTTTAAATGCTTGATTAACCTGTGGACATATATATTAATATCTATCAAAAGCTGAAAAACAAGGAAATAACATCCAAAGTTTTAGAGTACAGTAATTTCATGATTATCAGCCTCACCATTTTGATTAAATTTTGCTCCCAAACTAGAAGTGCAGCTTACATTCAGGAACAGCCAAATATGAACAAATTTTGGAAATTTCCCAACCCAGAAGTCTGATACCACAGCAGCCCTGAGCTGAGCTGGAGCCCGCCTGGCCCCGGGGGGCAGGGCAGCGGCAGTGCAGCGGTAGTGCTGCCCAGGCCCAGGGAGTGCTGCGGCGGCGCCCGGCCCCAGCAATTGTGGTGGCACTCCGCAACCCCGCTTCCCGGTGGCAGTGGCGGGGCACGCTGCGACCCTGCTTCACAGTGGTTGCGGCAAGCGGGGCCAGGCCCGCTCCCTGGCGGCCGCCCCGAGCGGGGCCGAGCCAGTAAACCCCATGATCCTGCAATTCTGTTACTAATTTGCAACTTTGTGAAAGTTGCACGTGGATCCTCGCTGTGAACAAAAGTGCAGCTAATTATCCGGTGTGGCTTATATATGGACAAAGACCTAAATGTTGCCGACACCTGGAGCTGCAGCTTATAATCAGGTGTGGCTTGTCATTGTGAAATTACTGTACTACTTTAGTCAGTGGTCTCACTGTGCACTGAATCACTGAAAATTAAACCCTTGTAATGTAGTTTATCAGATGATCAAAGGCAAATTTGAATTGAAAGAAAAAAAAAATCAAAGCATAACACTGCGCAAAACATATTTCTTTTAGCAGTTTGTGAGGTGACACTTAAGCAACCATCAGACACAATGCAACATTTAGAGGTTTACAAATGTGATTGGATGTGATGAAACTTTGCAATCAGTTTCCAATGTAAGTCTCAAAAGTTTTAGCATATATTTTTTTTAAAAAGCTGCAAAGCTTAATAACGTCGATCAAACAAGAAAGGAAAACTATCATTGGATTGGACTTTATTTCCATTAAATATAAGTATATATGACAAGATCCATTTGTCATACATACCTAGATTTAGTTTAAGTAATCTTTCCAAAATTTCATAAAAGTTGTAATAGTACTGAAGATCCATATTAGCTTGCTGGAAACATATTATCCCCTCATTTTTCAGTTCTCTGGTGTGTAGTCATTAGCAGCAGACGTTCACATTCTTAATCTTAGCTCCTCAATTAGTCATCAGATTTCCTGCCCAATTTCCTTCTGAAGCTGACTCTTCCTATTTATTAAACTAATTTTCTCTGCTGATATAAATGCTGTGAAATAAATACTCCTACAGGATTTGCCTCCAAAAGAATTGAGTAAAAATTTTTAGTATGGACTGCATACCAGATGGCATGCACGAGTTTCTGAAAATAAACAATATATGAAATTGATGTAGCTAAACAAAACTTCAAACATTAAAATCTTATCTTCCTGATGTTAAGAAAATCCTTTGGGTGTTTATAGTTGCTGGTTTTTTTTGCTTAATTGTTTGTGTGTAGTTTTCTGTTTTTTTTATGATACAGGAATATGCAAAATAATTCATACCTCAGAAAACAATAGTACTTCCACAACACATAAAGAAAAAAAAAATTAAATTGTGCTTTGAAGAGTTTGGTTTAATTATTTTATTTAATGTTCTAAAAGGAGCCTTGTCTTGATGTTGTTAAAGTCACTAAGATAGCTTTCAAAAATAGGATAACAATTACAAAGATTATATATGGAAAAAGTTAAGTTAAAACTTCTTTAGGATCACAGTTTTCTGTACTGTCTCTCACAGAATCCTTCTGGACAAAATATTGTAGTAAATGGGGTTACATCAGGTTGACCACTAGTGTGGTTCCACAGGGCTCCATTTCAGGGCCAGGTTTCTTCAGTGTTTTAATCTGCAGTGGCCACAGCACCAGCTTGATAGAGTTCAAGGAGCATTTGGACAACACTGTCAGGCACATGGTGTGATCTTTGGGTTTGTCCTGTGCAGGGTCAGGAGATGGACTCTGATCTCTATGGATTTCTTCCAACTCAGAATATTCGATGAATCTATACTGGATTATGAGTTATATATGAGCTCTGTAGTAAAAAGCCCATTGATGAATTATTTTGAACCAAATTCAAAAGCTTGGTTGAGAAATGTTGAGAAAGTTTGTTTCCCCTTTTCAATTGTTCTAATGTAGGTTTGATGTACACTTCTGGACTTGGTAATAACAAGCTTTCATTTTATGTTCTCCATGCTACTTTGAAGAAAAGATCAACAAAACAACTAAAGAGATTTTTAGCTCCTCAGCATTCTGAACAACCATCTCTAATTTCCATCTTTTTTTTATATTAATGTGTAGTAAGATAATATTTGTAGTGAAATACTATCCTTGCACAGTACTGCTTTTGTGATTATAAAAAACTTCAGCATTTTTATCACTAATAACAGTGATTTATTGTTTCCAGTACTCTGAGTGAAGCAATTCACATAACAACCCTAATGTCACTCCCCATTGTTTTAATTTAATCAACTGTAAAATAGAAATAATAAATTATGTTGTCTTGCAGGTTATAAGATTATGTATGTCCAACAGTCCATGAAAAATTCTAAGCAATGTATTTGGTTCTTACTTTTAATTAACTATATACCACACTTATATTGTTAAATATTATTCCAGGAGACCAAAGCCTTATTTAATTTACTCTGAAAGAAGCTAGCTATCGTTATATAAAACTTAGCTATAGTTAATGCAAACACAACATGAATGTTAAACAATTTCCTATTCCTTATTCTGAGATGAGTTTGTAGTCCTGAATTTCATTGGGATTGTTAACTTGCTAGTTAGAGATAGCATTTTGCTTTCTCTACTTTCATCCAAATTTTCCCAGCATCCAAGAACAGTGAGAGAACAATGAGGAAGAAAGAATGTTTGAAAACTCGTAAATCAATGAACATCTAACATGTCAAATCTATCAACATTAACAACCTTTTTGTCTAAGGGTAGCTGGCCACCTACCTCAGAGTAGTCTCTAAGGAGAATTTACTGAATCAGGAAACTTGCTAACACGATAGCTTGTAGCTCATAGCTACAAGACAAAGAATTTAAAAAAAAAACAAAAGAAAAAAAAACCAAACATAATTTCTACTAGAGAAATGAAGATTAGGCAAACTATAAAACATTAGGAAAATACTTTAAAAATTTCTATTACAGTAATTTCACGAATACAAGCCGCACCAATTTGACCAAAATTTTGGTGGAAACCCGGAAGTGCGGCTAATATTCCGGGGCGGCTAATCTATTAACAAAATTCTAAAAGCTGCCAACACGGAAGTGAGAGCCCGCGGCAGCCCCAAGCCAAGCTGGAGCCCGGCCGGCCCCGGCAGAGGTGGGAAAGCCTGGCAGAGGCGGGGCCAGCAGTGTGGGGGCGGGCGGCAGAGCCTGAGCCAGCAGGGCGGGGCAGGGAGGGCGGCAGAGCCTGAGCCAGCATGGCGGGGGAGCCCGGGAGAACTGGGGCTAGCAGTGCAGGGGAGCATGGCAGAAGCAGGAAGGCCGGCGGGTGGGGCTGCCTGGCAGCGGGGGAAGCCCAGCAGAATCGGGGCCAGCAGCGTGGGGGAGCCCAGCGGTGCGGGGGCCTGCAGTGCCGGCCAGGGCGAGGAAACGCGGCGGCGGTGCAGATGGGAGGGGGCGGCCGGCGAGCCTGGTGGCGGCGGCGGCAGCCCTGCCGGCGGGGCGAGCGAAAGCGGCGCTCGCGAAAGCGCCGCTCGGGAAAGCGCCGCCGCTCGCGGCTCGCGAAAGCGCCGCCGCTCGCCGCCGCTCGCGAAAGCGCCGCCGCGAGCCGCCGCCGCTCGCGAAAGCGCCGCCGCTCACCGCCGCCGCTCGCGAAAGCGCCGCCGCTCGCGAGGCGCGGCGCAGGGCGAGCGAAAGCGGCAGCGGGGCGAGCGAAAGCGGCAGCGGGGCGGGCGGCGAGCCCGGCGGCGGCAGCCCTGCCAGCCGGGCGAGCGAACGCGGCAGCGGGGCGGTGCTGACGGGAGAGGGGGGCCAGCGAGCCCGGCGGTGGCGGCGGCAGCACCACCCGGCCAGCCCCGCCGAGCCGTGGCGCTGAGCTGGGCCACCCGGCCCCGTCGGCAACCATGAGCGGGTCGAGCCTTCCTGGCCCCGCCCCGAGCCAGTAAAGCCCGCTATGCCGCGATCCTGTTACTAATTGGCCAATTTGTGAAAGCTGCGCACGGATTCTCGCGACGAACGAAAGTGCGGCTAATATTCGGGGTGCGGCTTATCTATTGACAAAGACAGCAACATTGTCGAGGCACCGGGGGTGCGGCTTATAATCCGTGCGGCTTGTATTCGTGAAACTACTGTACTTTTAAATGGTAGATATTCAGAGGCAGAGAAGTAATATTCTAACAACATCATCCACTTCAGAGAGGGCTTTAATATTCTTCTCTTCTTTTTTTGGGATAGTATCTGTATTTCCATTCCAGGTTTAGCTACAGCATTTCTCTCACCTATTAATCACATTTTACAGATTTTTTCACCTTGCCAGTGTTTCCCAACGAGTGCTTCCACCAGTTTTTCTAACTTATACATTTGATCTGGTCATTCAAAAACCTTTTTCCTCCCCTACCAAGGACTACAGTCTTAACTGCGTTTCCATGATAGAGAAAACCACAGCACTAACATTATGATGACATAACAATCAATAAGTCAAGAGAGAGACAGATTTTGTTAAGCATATACTTGTATATCAAGTATGTTTACAGTAAGACAGGTCATTATGAGCCATTTCTGAACTACCTGAGATGATCTTCCTTCCTCCATATTGATGACTATTTCTTATAAATCTAACTTTAAAAAATCAACATGTATTTCTTTTCATTTGAAGGAAAAGTCCAATGTATACCAAAGGATTGTTATCAATGCGACTATTTGGTAGATGAGGGCACAAAGGCTAAATCTATTTTCAGGTCATCCAAATACAGTGAGTGGAGACTGTAGAAATGGCAATGGATGTTAGCAGCATTCCTGCACTGCCAGGCTATATAAAGAATTTTGGGTTAAAGTTTGTTGCATCATGCACTCACAGTCCTGCACCTGCTTAAACTAAACAGTTGACCAGAAAGTAGAAAAATACTCCTGAATTAAATGTAATTAAATGTAATCAGTTTATTCCAACTATTTTAGTTAAAGAAATATTTTTCCACATTGTAAAAGTGAAGAATTTTCTTTAATAGATGTATTTTGTAAACTCGTATATAGTCAGCTATACACTTCAAAGCTGCTTAATACCTTTTTCAAATGAGCTGTGAACAACAGAAATATGCCCAACACAAGACTACGAGGTTATTTCAAGTGCATCACAAGTGTGCATTCAACTTCTTTCACTTTTGTGGTCAGATGACTTAAGTGTCATGATTATTTTGAATTAATTAAAGCAGAGAAAAATATGGCCTAAAACTATGCATAGGTTCTTAGTCAGTAGACTGAAAAGGCCTCTTCATGGTATGTCATACTTTCCCTATATGGCGTAAATATTTAAAGCTATCAAAAAACTACCCACAACAACAGCAGTAGAGTTTGATTTTTATTTAAAGGAAGCTTCTTGATGCTTTGTGGTGAATTTATTAGAATGACTCAATAATGAGGGAGGTCTGTTAGAGTTTGGTTTCTATCATACGCAAGAAGTCTAAATTATTTCCTTGGATTTAAATTGAATGAAAGCAACAAAAACTGAGACATCATATCTAGAATCTTTTTGCTAATAGACAAACACAAATGAATTTTAAAAAATCTGGTGTCATATTTATGAGTACATCTCCTATAATTTTGTGAATGTCATTAAATCTTTTTATGTTAAATATGTCATACTATGTCTTTTTATGTCATACTATGCTCGACTATTCAGTGTATCAGTAGAAATTAAAATCCAGTTATATACTGAGTAAAATCTAACAAAATTAAAAATCTTTTGATACTTTTTATGAATTCATATTTAGTTTTATGAAGCTCATGATAAAAGGGACAAGATTTCCTGTATTCTTAAATGCGAAATTAATATTTCAGGATCATAGGTCAGAGAGACTATATTAATACCCTTCATGATACAGACTACTGTGATAGAAACCTGTGACTCTTCATCAAAGAGAACACTTTCTTTCACTTGTTTGTCTCTAGTAGCCACTTTAATATTTCTTATCATGCCCATGAATCTGAAGTGAATTGTTTATCTCTACATCTTAATTGCCTTCTCATAGAATTTAATACTGAACTGTGCGTATCAAGAAAAAAGATGGTTTGTATCTCTGAAGACATGAAAAAAAAACCAACAAGACAAAACTTTGACTCTTCTTGCAATTACAACTGTACTTAATAAAATTTTCAGGTCCTGCAGGTTCTCTCAATTGCACATCTAAGAAATGAACACTGCTCCTTCAAATAAGAGGTTAAGCTGTCCAGACCATGTAATAGTGGCTGAGGCACTTCAATTTTTCTGGTAAGATATTTGACAAATAAAATCACTGTACCTATTCTTTGCTATAATTTAGAAACAAATTATTTGGGATATGCATTTTCAAAGCAATACAGTTCCATAAGGAGATACAGAATAACTGCCTAGAATTTCACATACTGCTGTGACTGTTTATTGCAGCTTCCTCCTTGTGTGTTACAATTTGCTATTTTTTTTATAACCACTCTATGCGGTACTTGGAAGCAAAGTTGTATCATTCAGGACTGCATGTCAAACAAAACAAACAAAGAAACAAACAAATAAACGCTATAAATAATTTAGTTTGCCGTGCCCTAATATCTTTTAGTCCCAGGCATCAATGATAGTAATACCCTTCTATTATAAGCTGTCAGGATCCATTTAAGTATCATCAGTAATAAGATAACTTACTAGAAAATAAATTACCTTTCTTCATTTTCAGTTTTTACTAAGCAGGTCATCTTCTTCACAGCCTCTACATGTCATATAAAATAATGGGTTATTTCCTTTACTCCAGAGACTACATGTGAGCTCCAGATGACATTCACAAAACACAAATAGGTTTCTGTCCTGTGAGTACGGCTAAGAAAGGCACTTTGTCAAAGGCCCAGACTTTCTGAGACAGATCCCTTCACTTTTTTTCTAAATCACTACTGGCTTTCAAGGTACTGAGGAACTTTCCAAATTTTTTTGAGTCAAGAAAAACCCCTTAACTCTCAAAACAATAGAATAAGTACTGCTTAACTCTAGTAAATATAGCTGCAAGTGAAAAGATAGATAGTTTTGTAACAATTTTTAATAACTAGCTAGAGCCCTTTGAAAATTTCACATAAACAGACAAAACTTTGCATATACATGTACAATCCTCCTTTTTGTGAATCCCTTGAAGGTATGCTGTGAAATACAGAATGAAAACCACTCATGTAGACTTCCAAATAGTTGGAAACGACTTGTCGTGAATAGTGTGCACTGTATCTGGGATTCTGCTCCTGTATTTGGAACTCATATTTGCAGGTTTTGAGAATACGGGAGGAAACAACATACCTTGGATTTCATTAATACTACTATGTTTGCTAAGTGGTTTAATAAGCATATGCTGGGTATAGTTACATTCCCATCAGGAAATGTAAAACACTATTTAAAACAGTGAAATTACAATAATTGAAAGAACACAGATGCTCCTTAATAATGTAGCAGAATTCACCCTCAATGGAAATGCTCATTAATTCTATTTTAAGACAGAGTGATTCACCTGTATATCAGACAATTATCATTGAAAGCTAGGTTAACAGAAAGGTTACATATTTAGATTTAATGACTCCATCACAGAAAAAGCAACATTTTCCATTTGGCAGTAATATGTGTGCTCACTTCTCCCATATAATGTAATTTATAAGCAGGGGGAAAAAGAAAGTCAGAAGCATTAAATTTCTTTTTTACAAAATAAGAAAAAAAAAAAAAAAAGCAAAAAAACACTTTTTAGGTCAGATTAACTTCAGAAACTTATAATAATTAATACAGTAGTATCTGCATCTGAAGAAGCAGTTTATGATCCCCACAAAGAGATTTTCAATATCCCAAACTGAGTTACATCAGTAGAAATAGTAAGCGTTGCTAAATTACTGCAAACTTGAGGAACATAAAAGTAGCATGCAGTGAGCAACATACAAGGATAGAATTACAATTAAAATTGTCACCAAGGTCATCCCTGCTATTTTGTTTATTATAGGTTTACTGTATTTCTCTTCAGTATTCAAGATTCTTTAACAGAACCTAATGCAACATGGTGTAAGTCCCTGTTTCAACACTGTTTAAGCAATTACTAAATTTCTTCCAGAGACATCATTTGGATTGTGTTCCTTATACATGGTTTCCATATCCATGCTAAAAAAGGTTCAGGTAATTCATTAGTTGCTGGCTTACAGAAATTTGTGAAAACTCCACAAGCAAACCTTTGAAGTCATTGGAAGAGGTAGTTCAAACTCATTCAGAGCTCACTGACATAACCAAGCATTTCTCAAATGCTAAATCGTTTTCACTTGATTTTGCTTTTCTATATTTTCTACTTCCTGAAAGGAGTATATTGAGCCTACTTACAATATGAAGATACATGCAAAACACTTAACAAGTAGTAATTAATCAACTCACACACATATGCTATTTGTTGTAATCTATTAAAGCAAGGTAACTGAAAACACAGAAGAAACAGAATTTTTCCAAATTAGTTTTGACAATTTTTAAAAATATTAAAATATTTTTAATAAACCACTTTATAATGTTTTTCTGTATGTGTAGATATACAGAACCCTGGACTAAACATGTTCACAACTTACTTTGTGTCTCTATTAACATATATTTTGACACAAAGCCAAAGATGAATGGGATGTCTGCACGCGGCAAGGAGAGTAAGACTCCTTCATCTGCTATTTCAACATTATAGGTGTACGTAACAATGTTCTTATCAAATCTTGCCTAAAACACTCCTCAGGAAGGGGCTCAGGCTGTCTCAAAACAGCTTCCCACATTCCCACATTTATGAGGACATATAGTGACAAGATCAAGGGGAATGGCTTAAATGGAAAGAGAGATTTAGATTAACCATTACGAAGAAATTATTTATTGTGAGGGTGGTTGGGCACTGGAATAGATTGCCCAGAGCATTTGGGATGCCTCCTCCCTAGAAGTGTTCAAGGACAGGTTGGATGGGACCTGATCTAGTGGAAGATGTCCCAGCCCATGGCAGAGGTTTTGGAACTAAGTGATGTTTAAGGTCCCTTCCAATCCAAACTACTCTATGATTCCCATATGTCAGTTCAACAAAGGTAGGTTTATATGTTTATGCTTTTGTCTCCTAGACTACTGTTCCTTCCTGGTGCACAAATGAAAGAGAATACATCTTAAAGGTCAGACATTTAATCCACCCCCCCAGATTACCTTCCCAGCATCCTAATGAATCCAGGATAATCCAGAGATTATTCAAGAAATAAAAAAACTTGTTTCATTGAGCTTTCGCTATTCCTTATCTTCGCCTTTAAATCACATTGGCCTATGTCTACCTAAAAAAGAACCAAGCACATTGAGAATGGAGTAAGAATATGCTTTCTGCATAGTTCAGTCTAATACAGTGCTGGGATCCAACCATGAAAGGCTTTGCTATAGAAACTCAATGATGTGTTACAGTTGGTTTATGACAGTAAGTGCTCCCTTTAATTTTTCTTTTATAAAAGAGTATTTCTATTCAGGTGTTTCATTGCATCACAAGGTTAATGCTATACTTAAAAGGCATAAACTATCCAGATTTAATAAATGTGAGAAGACAAAAACCACAGCACAGTTCCACCACATTACCATTTCAAATAAAATTAAAAGTAAAATTTGAGATGAAGTTTGATGTATTCAGAAGCTGTATTTTTATTGATTTCATGAATAACTGGAACTAGGACTTCAGAGAGTTGTTGGTAAAGGGTTTAAGTTATTTTATTTTTAGTTATTTATATGCAGTAGTACACTAAAACCAAAATAAGAATAAAACATAAATATCTTCTCTTTACATAACAGAACCAAACATGAAAGAAAATGGAATGAACCTGTTTTATGTTTTCATGATCACATTCAATACGTGCTTAAAACCTTAGAATGTCTGAATATATCTGTCATTTCTATGTTTCAAAATTCCATAGAAACAAAGTGAAGGTAAAAATAGGAAAGGAACTAAAAAATGAAAAATTATTTCTCCAGCAAAATAAAGATATTTTTCTAAGATCTAGTGAAGAAAGAAGCTGCAGGGAAATACCAAAAAAAAACCCAAAACCCCAAAAAAACCCAACAAAAAAATCACCCAAAAACTCCCAAAAACAAAAACCAAAAGCAATAAAACACAGTGAAAAACAACTCAGATTCAAACCCTAATAGACAAAAAAAAAAAAAAAAAAAAAACCAATCAACCCTGAAGAGGAGTAACATCAAAGAATGAAATCTTATACAAAATCCCAAGACTATTCCATTGGATTCTAAAGGTGTTAAGGTAGGAGAAACAGCAATTCTGTGCATGAAAAGATAATATTTATCCATAGTACATGAATAAATATAGCACTTCAAAAGTACAGGACATTATCATTAGTTTCAATTGAATGAAAGAATTTAAATTAAAAATCAAATTCTGAAAAGATTGTGTCATTCTCATTCATGGTATGGAAATACAGTATAGAATGATGTGCCTGAAATGACTATCATTTTGATGCCTCCTAGTTTATTAAATATGTTATAAGATGCAAATCAAAAGAGTGACTGAGCCAATTATTTTAGTATTCAGAACAAAACAAATAGCTGTTTTCATTTTCTTTCAGTGATCATGCATAGTCTAAGCATATTTTGCTAAAGGAAAGAGGAGAATATGTTATTACTCTAGGGAAAGGAAGTTATCTCTAGAGCTGCTCAAATATAGTGGAGCATTAACAACCAGTGTGTGGGCCACTTTTAAATATATAGTTTTTACCACACCATATCTAAAATACAAAAGGGTACAAAAGCCAAATAAACCACCAATAAACCAAATATTTCAGAGGAAACTCTCCTCTGAAATAAAGAAACCTATGTTCTTGTAGCTTTTATTGCATTTAGCTTTTCAAGGTAAAAAAACTAAAAATATTCAGAACTTTGGTAAATCCTTGTAACCTGAAATATCTTTCTGAGCCTCTTCTACTTCAGAAACAGTGTATTCAGAATCCATATGTAGATATGATAACCACCAATAATTTTCTTTCTGTAGCAGTGGAAAGAAATGGTCTTTGGGGAAACAACAACAACAGCAAAACAAATAATGACAACAAAATATCCCCAACTCGCAAACACTTTTTTTTCTTGAGCCTCACAGGTAAAATTCCCCCTTTCCATCATCTAGATGTGCAAATGGCAAGGGTCAATTTTAATTAAAAATCTATCACTTTTTTCTGAACACAATAATACTGATGACAGCAAAACAACATATTAAATGCCCTCAGATAAGCACATAAGTGATGCATTGATACTGATCAAAAAGTTTATCATCTTTTATTAAAAAAGCTTGATTTTTTTTCTAAAATGAAGTATAAATCACATTTTCTAATCTTCTGTCTAATTCCAATGCAGTCATTAGTTCTAGAAAAATTAACAGAAATATGAACAATTATTTTAGCCCTGATCCTGCTTTAGTAAAGCAAATATAAAATGTATCAGCGGATATTAGGAAGAAGCTGAAATATATTTTGTTCTGCTTATTACATGCATTTGGGTATATTGGATAATTTTAAATTTCCTGGTTTATTAAAAATGGTATCACTTTATTAGTGTAACTAATTTGAAAAGCAGCCACAAATGTGAAGGTCTAGCTGGGTTCTCAAAAAAAAAATCCCAAAGTTGAAAAAGTTGGTCTTTCAGAAAAAAATAGCTTTCCTTATGCAAAGGAATTTTACAATATCACAATCTTCATCACAATGTTCATTAAAATAACATTTCTTTATTTCTCGGCAAAAAGTTTTTCTGTACAAGAAACAACAGAAGATTCAGCAGAGATAAAGCCACAGGCTTAATATGTCACAGAAATATTGAACTGTGTCATAATTAAGATTCCTTAATAATGTTGGTAACTCAAAATGTAACATGCTAATCCTAGTTACAGGTTTTTCTTTATAAAGAATCATTTTCCAGCAGAATTCTGCAATATCCAGGTCTTTACCCCCAAGGACTTCTTGTCTCTCATGGAAAAATTTTACTTTGTTGTTCATTTAATGTATTTTGACACTTAAGGTCTGTTAAAAAAAAAATAAAATAGTTAATTGCATACATCTGTGTATTTTTCAACATTATGCTTCTGTTAATACTGTTCATAACAGCTCAATTTCAGACCTCTATTGTCTACTATTCTTGAAAGTTAGTTTCAGGCTGTTTGTTTCAAGACGAATGTTAACAACTCTCATCTCTTCAACTAAGGAATGACTAAAAGTCAAGGTGGTTGGAAAATCAAGTTCTTCACATCAAACAGAAAACTTACCCACTTATGAAACACCAAGATCTGTTAAAATTATTAGTGAAACCACATAAATGGATTCTGCAAGAACTCTATGCCAAGAAAATTCTAGCACCCCAAGGTATACATCAAAATATGGTGTAGCCCTCTCAGATACATGGTAGCTAATAGAATAAATGCATTTAAAATGAGATTAATAATTTAACAATTCTCTACTATTTGTTCTTTTTTCACATATCAATTGTCTGCAAATACAAAATGAGAATTACAGAAAAGTGAGTTTAAATTGCAGTGCGTGAAAAAAAAAGTTAATTCACTGCTATAAACAGATCCTGGATCTCTAAATAAATTAGATTCTCCGGTTATATAGAGGAAAACTACCACAAACATTAATTCTTCTCTCTATCTATATAATAGAACACAAAGATGTCATTTGAAAACCCTCTCTGTAAATAAATGTCCTCTTCAATTTTAGAAAGACTGTCAAGAAAACATGAGCTAAAATGCGAATTATAACAAAGTGATGACAAATTCAAATCGAAATAGCAAGGCATGATGAGTGCTGTATTGTGTGAATAAGATGATTTGACAGCACTGAGAACTAAAAGCAGTACAATTTTGCATAAGCAGAAATGTGAAGACTCTACACAGTGCTCCTTCAGCTATCCTCAAATAACAACAGACTCTCAAAAACATTTCACTATTATTAACTGAAAAATTCACTTATGCCACTATGTGTTAATGAGTTGCTGTTACTTGACTAGAAAATCCAATAGTTCTTTAACATCTTTTCAAATATATAGGAAAAGGACATAGAAAGAGTCATCCTGCTACAATAACAATTCCAAACATAATACTCAATGTCTCTTTCTGTGAGTTTTTAAGAGGAATCATGGAAGAAAAAAGTAAAGAAAGCTGTTGGAAAAGAAAGATGTTTGTGAAAGAGAGACAAGAAAGACTACAATGAATAAAAGACTTTAACATTCCTATAGTTTAGGGCAGATGCTTAGAGCAGAATTTTCTCCAAAACCAAGTTAGGTACAGGCTATACGGGTATATGAGTTTTACTTAGTAAACAGACAAAAACATGTTATTAAAAATTTAAGGTCTACTAGTTATATGTACTGTGAAGTGTGCAAAGACTCTACAAACTGTTAGTTTGTAATTTGAACGTGGTTAGCCTTTAAAGATTGATTCTCAAATTATACAAATGATAATTAGTCAGTGTACTGATTCTATTTTTTTAATACTTTCTACCCTCCTAAATAATGATCACCTTCAAAGCAGAATTTGGTCAGGATCAAAGGAGGCGCCAGTATGGGTGCTGTTGTAGTAGGAGATAGATACATACCACCTTTCACCATAACATGTCTTTTTTAAATCATTTAAGAAGATCTCTAAATCATAGAGCCAGATTTTTTTGATGGGTTTTCATCTTTTCTTCCTGCAATCTATTGGAAGGACAACACTGTTAAAGCCAAGCAGTTGCGTTGTTGGGGAGGTGTCAGGGTTAATTCCTTGATACAAGGAATGGATAAGGCAAATGAACAGTGGGTCTGATATTCAATAACAGAGACAGACTGATTTGGAACATAATAATCAGTGGCAGCTTTGGCTGCAGTGACCATGAAATAGAAAAGCTTGAGATCTCCAAGGGAGGGATGAGGAGGTACCATATAGCACACTATAGATTCAGGGCTCTAGAGAGGCAACTCTGGAGGGAAAAAAGCTTGTAAAAGCTGACTTCAACAGCAATCTCTTAGTTCAGGAATGGTCTCTCACAATAATCAGGAAAAGAAACAGATTAGCAGATCAATTTAACAAGGACCTCATGACTGTGTTTCAAAGCAAAAACACAGTCACAGGAAGGGGAAGCAGAAACTGTTTATAAGGGAGACTATTGCTCAGACAAGCAAGGACAGTGTGAGGAAAGACAAGGCTCACCTGGAGTTTATACTTGCAAGTGATGTAAAACACAACTAGAGCTTCAAGTGCTCTATTAAGAGGAAAAAACCTGTCAAGCGAAAACATGGCTGTGTTATTCTACAGGGCAGTTTGCTGAAGTGAGAGCATACAAAAATAAGGCTGAATTACTTGCCTTGCTTGCAACAGTACCCTGCCCATACCTGTGTGCTGGTTACTGAGAAGATGGAAGTTGCCTCTTCATACCCCCACCTGGCAGAAGCACGTGAATCATGGCTGGTAAAGTGTGGACCTAAAAAAAAAAATTCACCTGAGGAAAGTGGAGGTGTTTGCCATAGAGGCTGTGTAGTCTCTGTCCTTGGATGTTTTCAAGACTCTATTGCATAAAGTCCTGAGAATCCTCATCTGACCTTGTAGCAGGCTCAGCTTTGATGGGAAGTTGGATTAGAGAACTCTTCAGTCTTTTCCAGCCTAAATTGTTCTGCAATTATCTTACAGGAAGAAATAAGTTTGATGAAAACTTTACAACACAACAGACAGAACACTGTGCAAATAAAACTGCTTTCTTTATTTTAAAATTTTTTGTGTGCTACTACTAGATTAAAAGGAGTTCTGATCAACTCCACAGCTGGGAAAGAAAATGAAAGCTCAAGATTCTGAGCTCTAAAGAGATAACTTTTGAAGTAATTTGTGAGCTTAAATGGGAGAAAGTGAATAATTGTACATAATATTTAGAGTTGTGGTATACATTTTTTGAATTTAAATAGATACAGTAAATAGCTTTTGAACAACATGTGAGATGAGCACAGCTGTTATAATAGATGTTTTTTTCAATCAGAGACTTTTGAATAAGACACCTAAGTACCTACTTCCTCAAACAAATACAATTTTTCTAATACTCAAACTAAAAATCTATCAACGACTATAAGACCTGACCTAGATAAATAATTCTTTTCTTCTCCCTGAAGACATTATACAATACACACGCTATTGTGGCAATTGAGAAATTTAATACTATGGTAAACACCACTAAAATCTTTCTATGCCTTCAGGGAAAGCTATAAATATCAGCTTAAAAGGCACTGAGGGTGAGCTGTTAAGAATATCTAAATATTTTTTACTAATAACACCAATTTGTAAAAGAATTGCTAGAATGACAGCGATGAGACTCTCAGTGAAAGTGGACAGAATTCCTTACACAACATTAGTGGCAAAAAAAAAAAAAAAAAAGAAAAATAGGCAAGACACGTAAAATAATTGTCACAGAAAAAATAATTGATTAAATCTTACTGAACACATTAGTTCTACATATAAACATCATAGTAAGGTGGAAAAACATCTGCAATTGAAAGAAAATTCATCAAATGGAGAGTGACCCAAGTGTACAGTAATTTCACAACCATAAAGTGCACTGGATTATAAGGCGCACTTCTGGGTGTCAGCAAATTTCCGAACTTTTGGTGATATATAAGGTGCACCGGACTATAAGGTGCACTATTTTTTTGCAGCGAGGAATGCCCTCAGCTCCCCCCACAAAGTTGCTGGCCAAGGCCCTGTCTCAACCTGGCAGCCATGGGCCCCTGGGCCCCACTGCACCCAGCAGGAATGGCATCGCGGGCCTCTGGGCCCGCCTGTACCCGGCAGTCACAGGTCCCCGGGCCCGCCTGCACCCGGCAGCCGTGGCCCTGCTGGCTCCCCCTGCGGCTTGCGGCTCACACTTCCGGGTTGGTAAATTTCCAAACTTCGTCCATGTTTAAAGCGCACTGGACTATAAGGCGCACTTCCGGATTCAGGCCAAAATTTTAGTCAAAGGGGTGTGCCTTATAGTCATGAAATTACTGTATATTGCTGGAGCATACATTCAAGATCCAAGCAGTGGCTGTGTATAGTATCTGATGTTGCTCTGTCGATTTGCCAAAGACAGGGAAGGACTGATGGAAGAAACACTAGGCAAGGTGCCTGAAACCTGTGTTTTCAGAAATAACAACCTTCAAGTTTCAGCATCAATTATTTATACAAATGGGCTCATTGTCTGATTACAGGCAATATTTTAACATTTAAACATTTAAATCAACATTTTCAAATCCTAGGAAAGCTAATTACCTGTTGGAAGAAAAAAAGAGCAAGGTCTCCAGGTTCACAATTTCTCTGCTCTATGGTAACATGACAAGTAAGTTCACCTGGAACAGAGAGAGTAGCACTAGAAATACAAATAAATAGGTAAATGTAAAGTGAAGCACTAGGGAAGTGTGCATATGCAAGTGATGTACATATGAAATGATGAGCCTTGAGCTGACTAGGTGGGCACTATGGGCTTATCAGAGCTCTGTAAAATCAGCAGCTCACTGCTCAGTACTCAGTAGTAGTCGAAAACCTAAACAGAAATTATTAGGAAAGGTATAATGAATGAAACAGAAGTGTTATTAAGCTGCTTTTTAAATCCTTAAAAGTAAGATCTGGTAAGACAGGAAAAGCTCCAGAGCATGTTGGTAAGAATTTTCAGTGGCAATGGTCTATTCCTGCATGAAAAGCAACAGACTGGCTTAGCATCTTCAAAAGACTCTTGTCTCTCAAAAAGAGAGATAACAGAGGACTATAAAATCAAACTGACATAGACAAAGTAGACATGAAGAAATTGCACACTGTCTCTTCCAGTATAAGAATTGGGGGCATAAAACGAAACTAGTATAAGCCAGTTTCAAAACAATTAAGGCAGTTACTCAGGCAAAGCAGGAGTGCCACAAGATGTTGCAAATGTTGAGTTTACAGAGCTTCAGGGGTAATCTTAAACATTACATGGGAGCAAAACACTCTGAAACCACATTTGGTTCAGAATGTCCTGTGAGAAAAAATTTGTTCAAAATTGAAAACGGTTCAAATGAAAATCCTTATTTACCCTGTCTTTATTATAGGACATGTGATCTATTAGTTCTGGTGGGCACAGGTTAGAAGGAAAGATAAATCTTTGATCTGACCCACAACAACCTTTTTTCTCTTATAATAGTGCTCTTTTTTGAACCTTAGGTAGTACATCTCCTTTGTGCTCTTAAATTCTAGCTGAGTAAAATCAACATTGACAATTCGAAGTTCATGTAATATCTGCTGTGTGAAAATTTCTTCTCTGTACCATTGCATTAATGAAATTAAACAAGAAATCCCCTCATATCCACCAGGCAAAAATTAGTTTTACTAGGTACACTACCTAATGAGTGTGGAATTGACATAGTATGCTTTTTGAACCTTCAATTTTTTCTTACTCAAACACAATGGAATCCCATTTTACTATATAATATGCATATATATACAAAAGGATTGCTCCTTACATGAAAGGTTTTGCCAGCTAAAAAAAGGTATGCAGCAGGTGTGGGTAAGTATATAAGTTAAATCTCTATCTGCATGGAGATAGAAAGCAGATAGAGAACACAGGATCTAATGTATTACAAAGCAGATAAGCTAATCAAGCTGAACCTAGCTCTAGATGAAATTTCAAGTCATTGTAGTATATAAAGTACAGTAATTTCATGACCATAAGGGGCACCGGCCTATAAGGCGCACCCCCTGGGAGTCGGCAAAATTCGCAACTTTGTAGATCAGATAAGGTGCACCAGACTATAAGGTGCACATTCTTTTTGCAGCAAGTCTCCGGCCCCAGCTCCCCGCGCACGGTTGCTGGCCAAGGCCCCGCCTCAACCCGGCAGCCACTGGCCCATGGGCCCACCTGTACCCGGCGGGGCCGGGGCATGCCCGACATTGCTCCATGCCGCATCACCGGGGCCGGGCTATGCCTGCCACCCCTCCATGCCCCCTCCCCGGAGCCGAGCTGTGGCCGCCGCCCCTCCATGCCCTCTCCCTGGGGCCGGGCTATGCCTGCTGTCCCTCCGTGCGCCCTCCACGGGGCCGGGGCATGCCTGTGAGGGGGCCTCTCCGCCTGCACGGGGCCGGGGTGTGCCTGTGAGGGGGCCAATCTATCTATAGTTTATTAAGATCACAGCAGGAACAAATTTCCTTATCTCTGGCAAATAAATTTCCTCATGATAAAACTATGTTTCCTGAACCCATTCAATCCATGCTACAGATAGTCAAATCCTGGACTATCATATTTTCCTGTGTGGGTTACACATAACAAGAAAAGCAAAAACTTAATCTTAGTGGATTAATTCTCAGCAGGTTTTTCTCTATCTGCCCCTTAAGGGATGGAGGGAAGAGTTTGATAATGCAAGGAGAGTCAAGATTTTTCCCAGTATAGTAAGTGATCTGAAAATAAATGATCTATACATACTTCACATGCATTGTTTTAACAGTTTTGTTTGCAGTTTTCTTAGTGCAGAGAGTGCACAAACAGGCATTTTGTGTTTGGATGAATGATAGAATGGTTGGGGGGGGAAGACACTTCTGGAGATCATCCTGTCCATCCACTCAGGCAAGGGAGTTTCACCTAGAGCAAGTTGCACAGGATTGAATCCAGATGGGTTTCAAATACCTACAAAGAAGGACATTCCACAACCTCTCTGGGCAGCCTTTTGCCCCTATTCTGTCACGCTTACAGTAGAGAAGTTATTCCTCATGTTCAGATGGATCCTTCTGTTGTGCCCATTGTCCCGTGTCCCATCTCTGGGTGCCATACAAGTGAGATACAATTTACATAATGTTTCAGAAATGACTTTGTGCCTTTGATTTTAAAAGATACTTTGGTCCTTGGAAATCAAATTTCAAGGTATATGGTTAATTTGACCAGAGTTATTGATCTGTCAGATATATGGAATCTTACCTTAAATAAAGACCATTACTGATACACACAGTGGAAGGGGAAATTACTACCAAGAAGATAAACTAAATTCCACTAACTGTGATCTCTATGAATGAGATCAAACTGAATATCCATTAAGGGATTCAGGTTAAAGGGATACCTAGTTTTTTATGGGCATGGATAACCAGGGTCTCAAAAATGCAGAAAAAAAAGAAGTTTGGGAAAACAGGACAGAAATACCTGTCACAAGGTACTTTTTACGAGCTCCCGACCAAAATTTGACCTGCAAACATTTTTATTTGGTTTTCCCATGGAAAAATTGCACCATTTGCCAAAAGCACTGTGATTTCACATACATTATATTCCTAGCAGCTTCATGCAAACAAGCCTGTGAGAGAAAAGAGAATATACAACTGCTTATACTCAGAAGATGGCTGAACTCACATACCAGTTTCCTTCAGACATCAAGTACCCAGTCAAGAAAGAGCAGATTTGCCCCAGAATGTTTAGTACAGCATTAAACCTTACCAGGCATCAGGATAACTAATCATGTTTTATTTCTGAAGAATAGTAGTGTGCCTAGGAAACCCCACCAATAGAGTTTCTTACTTAGAGATATCCTTTTTCATGTTTTGAAGTTCTTGCTATAAAATAATAAAATCCTAATAATACAGTTCTGTCATAAAAATCTTAGAGTGTGTGAGTAAATATCTTTAACCCTGAAGAAAAAGAAGAATAGACAAGAATATTTTTCCTTCCCAAAATGTTTTATCTCCCTCAGTGCTGAATATAAAAAAAAAAAAAAGAAGATAAAGCTACTTAAGGTTTGACAGGGACTTTCCAAGAAGATCATCACTGTCCCTTTTATTTTTTTCTGTTGTACTGTATGATGATGTGGTGCTAATGAAAAATGAGCTGAGAAAAGTTAAGACATCCTTCTCAGGCATCAAAGCTAATACGATAATATAGCTATGCTTGTGTGGAGATCTGCACAGTTATTCACCATGTTTCTGGCTTGGATATATACAACTGGTGCCTGGAAGAAGTATCTGAACTAGCAGGATATTGACCCCACTAGACAGTACTTCCCAACTGTTTGGAAAGAAAGAAGACATCCACTAACGTCTAATGACTTTCAGAATTTTGTGAGATGCAGGAATTTCCTCATTCATTAGTACATTAAGTAGGCATATCTCTCCAAAGATGTTCATAGGTCTCAGGGAACTGCTGCACAGGAACCTGAAGATAAGGGCCTTGCCATGTTATAAAAGAATTCCTTTTAAACCTCAAATGAAAAAATGTGTTTCATCATTCCACCTGGAAAGGTCTCTTCCAAGCCAAACTATTGTGTGATTTTATGATGATTACACAGCATTTACCATATTATTTTCCTGGTTTATTTTTTTTTTAAATTTGTTTTGCTTTGTTTTGTTCAGTTTTCTTTTGTTTTTTTTTTTTTTTGTTGTTTTCATATCTGAATTCAAAATAAACAGTTTGTATTAAGAGCATCGAAACAGATAATAATTCTGGAGACCTAGTGTATGTTAATTAACATATCACCTATTTAAGTCTACCAGGTCATCTTTGATCCTAGTGAGCAAAACAGCTCAAAGCAAGTCACTTTTTTTTTCTTTTTTTAACTAAAAAGAGAGTTATAACATGCAGATTTTTATATAATATAAGACAGTATACCAATTCTAACCTCTTCTGTAGTAAGTATTCCATGTCAAATTGATAGAAAAACTGTAGTTTTACTACTAAAATTATAAGAACAATAGAAACAAGTTAACACTGAAAAAGGTTTTTATTCTGCCTACAGAAAGAGATGAAAACTATTTAAGGAATTAAATACAATTCAAGAAAAATAGTGGAGAAAAAATGCATGTGTAATCTTAATGAGTCATAAAGTAGACCAATATATCTTGAGAGATCATCCAACTCACTCACTTCCCCAAACCATGATCAGTGACAAAAAGAAGAGAAAAATCTCATCAAAGTTTCTGAAAACAGTGATTATGGACTTGCATTAACAAATATGTTTAATAAAAGACAAAAATATCAAGATTAATAGTTCTGAGAGAACAAATGAGAAAGTTGAAGAAGAAAAGTGTGACAAAGATTTTTGTCAATGGGATTTTTCCCAGAATCTGGAACTAATATCTTATTTTCAGTATTGTCTGACAGGATATAAAGTATCACAGAAATAGTATGCCAGAGCACTGATAGGAAAGTTATTTCTCTTTTTTTTTTTTTTAACTCTTGTGTGCTGTGCAGGTAGGAATATTTGATTTCATACATCATTTGTAAATTGCTGTGGGGATTCCAGAAACCCAATTTGACTTTAAAAAATTGATGAATGAGAAAAAAATTAGCGCTGCTGGTTTTGTGTCTGTTGCTTTTGGAAGTTGCACATCTGGGACTTTGGCAAACTGGGTGTTACTAATGCTTTGTTGCTACAGTGAATAGAAGTTGAAGCTTCTTTTAACCCTGAAGGAACTTGTTCATCAGAATTCTTAAATTATTTAAATTTTGCTGTTTTTTTACTGGTCACCCTTCACAACAGCAAAGAAAGAAATACTATAAAACTAATCTTTTCTATCTAATAAAGCATTTAAATTAAAATGTTCAAATAGCAAAACTTAAGAACACAATATAAGGAATAAGGAAACAAATGACTGCAAGGAGGGGCATGATGTGCAACTACTGCTGCATCAGGCATAGGGAACTGGTCTGTACAGCACTGTACCCAGTGCTGATGTGAAAGGAGACAGTGATAGACACACTAATCACACTTTAATTTTTAATAATTTTAACAGAGCTACATCAGATCTAAATTGAGAAGGAACTTGTAAGGTCATCTGAGCTGTTGCATGCACAAGACCTGGAATCTAATCCAGTTATATTTTGCTTGAACTGTAGTGATCATCATTTAGCACACTAAATGAAACAGACTTCCGTGAAATAGTCAGTGAACTACAAAGCAATCATTCACAATTCAAAAAAGCAGAAATGATAGGCATCCTAAATCAAAAAGTATTACAGAAATATTTGAAAAATGTTACATAAAAGTTTCTATGTGCTTAAAATATGAAGAATTTTTTTTTTAAACTGAGAAATATTATTTTGTATAGAAGGATGCGTGGTTTTATCACTTCATTATATAATTGATCATCTGTGTTTTATAGACAATGATCTGCGGAAATTAATAAAAAAAAAATAAATAGAAACAAAATGTTTGATATATATATAGCTCCTTCAGCCGCAAGTTGAATGGATAAACTTTAAAGATATTAAAGCCATATGGAAGGGTACCAGCGGTGATCATCATGAATTTGCTATTGCTGCTTCCAGTTCAGAGGAAGCTGGTATTATCCTGCTGGGTGACAGGAGGCAGATGCACCTTATGAGGAAGATTGTCCTGAGACTGCTACTTCTCCCTCACACCAAGATGAGAAAGAAGTTTCCATTTTACACACCCATTGGGAAGCCCACTGTAGGGACCTGAACAATCACAGTTATCATGTGAATTAGTCAGAATAAAGAAAGGATTCCTTTCCGTAAGAAGCACAGAGAACTCCACAGCCCCCATGGAACAGTCAGATAACCAGAGGGTTGGTATTGTAATGCTGCATCACCTCAGACACACAGTACCTCAGTCTCAGCAGGCCGCATTCAAGACTTGCTTCAGTGATAATAGGGAAGAAACCACCAAGGAACTCATGTATGAACAATTGGGGCTGAGCCTTCACTGAAGATCTTGCCAGATAAATCAGTTTCACTGCCCAGCAGAGGGACAGCACAGATGCTTCCTGCTTGCCCTGACCACACTTCCTTCCCTGTTCCTATTAAACTTGCAGTTTGACCGGAAAATTTTCTTGGATTAAAAAAAAAAAAACCAAAAATATTCTTCATCACTTACTGGTTAAAATGTATGCCTTTTTCTTCAACACATAAATCTCTAATTGAGGAGATGGGTCCTACTACATCATCTGTGTCCTGTACCTGTAAAAAAACAACTATGACTCCATAGATCTTTAGGGAGAAAAATGGGAGTGTAGCATTGCCTAACCCTGTGCACTTAAGTCCAAAAACTGACATAAAATTAGGGATATTTGAATACCACTATAGAAACATATCAAAATACCTATGAGAAATTAATAATTCTGTAAAAATAAAGAAAATCATTCAGATATCTGTTATGGAAGTTAATTCAGACACGTGTATATATAAAATACAATGTCAAAAGAAAATATAACAGCTAAATATGCAACACTTTATGATCCTTGAAATCAACCAAAAATATGTGTGAAAGAATAACACACATTCTTGCTGCATAAACATTTAATTAACAACTGCATTTCAAAAAATGATAATATAAAAAAGAAGAAGAAGAAATGAACAAATATTCCCCAGGCCTCAGATATCAAAAACGTCTCATCATTCAATCTTGATTTATCCAAGAAAATACCCTCCAGAGTGCTAGAAGGTGAAAGTGTGGGGAAAATACATGTCCTCACTCATCATTTTACAAGCTTTCTGTTATGTCACAGGGTAACTGAATACCAAAGAGAGCCCTGCAAGACACAAAAACAGTGTCCACATTGATTTTGCTTCCCCCACCATCAATATTTTATCTAAAATCTACCAAAAATCTCTCATATAAGCAAGAAAATCATGTGCAGGGAATGTGTATTGGGTCTGAGTGGCCAGGTTTTGGGAGCAGGGGTGGTTTCTCTAAGAAGTTGACAGAAGCTTCCTACATTTCTGACAGGGCCAATTCCAGCCATGTCCAGGAGGACCTGCTGCTGACCAAGACCATGTTCGTCAGTGATGGTGGTAGCAAGCCTGGGATAAAGTATTTCAGAAAGTGGGAAAAAATATGCTCAACAACATTTGCAGCTGGAGAGGGGAAACTTCTACCCTGGGAAACCAATGCTTGAGCAGGCTTCTGGAAAAACTTGTGGACCTGAGGGTAGAAGAGTCAATGATAGAGCAGGCTTTCTGGTAAGACTTGTGACCCTGTGGGAGACTCACACTGGAGCAGGTGAGGAGTGTGAGGAGGAAACACGGCAGAGAGACATCATGTGTACTGGTTACAACGCGCATTTCCCTTCCACCTGAGGCACCATCTGGCAAGGACATGGAGAAAATCTGGAGTAAAGTTGTGCTTGGGAAGAAGGAAGGGAGGGTGGGAGAGAAGGTATTTTAAGATTTGGGTTTATATATCATTATCCTTCTGTCATTTGATTTGCAATAAATTAAATTAATTTGTCTAAGCCTGTTTTGCCCATGGTGGTACTGAGATCTCTCTGTCTTTATCTCATTCCACAAGACTTTAATCACATCTTTCCTCTGCCATTTGAGGGGAGAGATAGAGCAGCTTGTTGGACATCTGACTCCAGCCAAGGTCAATCCACCACAGAGTGAAACCTAAGTTCCAGTTTTAATTACAGGCTAATGTGACTGGAACAAATCCTTCATATAAATCCTAAATTTGCATTTCCAGGAATAAATGCTTGATATGCATAAGAACTCAAGCAATATCTGTTACAGGTTGGTACCACATCAATTCCCAAAGCTCAGCAACTGAGAAAAAGGGATATTCAGCTTCACAAGTCACCTCAACCAGGCATCAAGCATGCTTTCCACTTCAAAGGATGACAGAACCAAGAGCTAAATTAAAATGAAAGCACAAAGCACCCATGCCTATCCATTCACACATGCAATACTTTCCCCCAGACTAAGCAGAAGCAGCAGCTCCCACCCCTGACTAGCAGAGCATATAACAAAACACCTTAATGCTCAGTATACCTGACTGGCACCTGAAATGTCAACACAAAAATTTCTGTGAAGAACAAATCTAAGAAAACAATAAAAGTGCTCAAGACCCAACCACGATATTAGCACAGAGACAGGCTACTTTAGCACAACCAAATGTGGAAAATTAAGTCAAACCATATGCTGACTTACCTATCTCAAAATAGGTGAGGACATAAACAGGTGGAAAATATCAGATAAATAACTTGTGCTCCTTTCTTAGCATAAATAAAAGCTGTTAAAACTTGATACTACATTATAGCCTTAGTTTCACCCATACTCAAAGACTAAACAGAAGAGAGAAATGATAGTCCAGTTTTGACTCTTTGGGGAAATTGGATGGACGTGAAGCATTTTCATTTTTTGGTATTTTCATGATCCATTGAGCTAGACAAAAGAAATGCCACTACCCAAGAAATTCTGTTATTTCACCTTGGATCTTATACTGAACCATAAAATCAGATGTCATACGAAATTTAGCAACAATCTAAGTTTCAGAAACGGTGTTTTATATGAATATATCTATTTTTGCTAATTAAATATTTTTCTTTGATTTATTCACAGTACTTATACCAAGTAGCAATAGTTATTAAAATAAATGCCTGCAAAAAAAATGCACAATGTAACATTAAAATGCTTGTAGTATTTAACTTCTTTCTTTCAATACTGCCTTCTCTGCTGTACGAAAAACATCAGCATCAACAAATCAACCAACCAAACAACCAAACAAAAATCTCCAAGTCAAAAAACCCAAAAAAATTAGCCCCCACTGAAAAGCCAACCTATTTTAATACTTTTTTAGTTGCATATTGCCACATAATTTGCCAATCTTATTAATGACATGCAAGAAAAAGAAGTGTATTAAAAATCTTTATTGAAAAGAAATCTTGAATTTAGACTTTCAGGGAAAATATCATTACTGAATTACAACTCAATGTTTGACACTGATATTATTAATAAAAAAGTGTAAAAATACTCTTTTCTGAATGTTATTATAGGTACATACAACTCTGTGTGTGGCTTTAATAAATTAATTTTTGGTAATTTAAAATCATAGCCTTGAGAGGATGATTCATCTGTCAAAACAGTAATCACTTATTCTTCCACACTGTCATCTTAACAGATATGAAAAACAGTTGAAAAATTCACTTTACCTCATATATATTTTTCAATAATTTTTTATTAGTTTAAATGCTTACCAAACTCTGAGGATAAAATACAGAAGCAGCAATGATGGAGAAATTTTAAAAAAATAATTTGTAGACCTCTACCAGCAGAACTTGCTAAACAAAGCAGTATGTTCAAAGGAATTATTTTATTTAAATTGAAAAATTATTATATTGCTCTGAATTGCCGGTGCTTTATAAGGACTGTTTAAACCATTGTGTAATTTAAAAGAGTCTCTTGTTTTAAAATTAAAAATGCTTAGACTTAGACTACATGCTAATGGCTTAGAATGCTTAGTCATGTCTTTGACTACATGTTAATTAGCAACTATATTTTTTCACCTCAAATATAGCAAGTGCATTTTTGAATGGGCAGATGAAAAGAAGGATTTGGATTAAATAAGCTAGCAAAACTTTTCTCCCTAGTAAATCCATTTTCCCCTGACTTTTTCTTTTATTTGTTTCTATTTGGGCTGTATTTCCTGCCTCCTTCCATATGCTGAACTTCAAAAATTTGCAAGCTAGGTATGTTTTATTCACTGTTCATCGGAGTTCTTACTCAGATTTTTTTGCAATCTTCTTGTGTTTGAGAAGGATTATGAAGAAAGACTTCAATACACAAAAAGGGAAAATGCAGATCTCAGAATAATCTTCTTTTTCAAGGGAAGCCCAGATTGAAATATGTCACCTTATTTATTAGGAAATTGAAATAGGTAAAAACAATGGTTTCTGTACTATTTAAATTTAGATTACCAGAACTATTGAAAGATGCATAATGTAGCCAGATAATTGCATAGGCTTTTCTGAATGTGCTCTTTGAAGAAAAAGATTGCAGGGGGGAAAAAAAAGTTTGGTTATCTTAGAGTGTCTAATAATTTAGAGAGCTATATCATAAACAATTTTCAAAAGCAAACAATTTGCAAAGGTTTATTCTCAATGCCCACTTCAAATAGTATTTAGAAAATTACCTGTACATTTTAAATCAGAGTTCAGTACTCAAAGCATTCTGAATAGCCAATGAGTTATGTATTTTGAGTTTGTTTTAAAATCATTCAATTTAGTTGAAATGCCAGAGATCAAAAAACACATTAGGAAAAGTTTATTAATTGTTTTGGTCTTGCGCCAAATCTTTGTATGCTTTTAGGAACCCCAATGTGCTGTGACTGCCAGTTCCATGGTCAGACTAACCAATACAAGAGGAGCTGTTTTGTTTACTGTGAATGTGACTCGTGTTAATTTAAAATGGTAGCCAAGTTCTTGTATCAGAAGAGAGAGGGCATAATTATTCCTTTCTACTCTTTCCATATAGAAACTGAATAAACCTCTTGGTCATATCCTTTCTGAGACATACTTTTTCAAGACTGAAGAGTCTTGAAAAGATTAGACAAGTCCAGTCTAGCCTACTTACTTCTCAGGTGCAAACTTCTTCCATATGTTTTATTACCACTGTTGTACTTCCCTAAATTTTCTCGCTTTGCATCATTCTTTTCTCTCAAGCTAAAAGAAAACTGTACAAAGTATATAACCTCCAGAAAAGCATACAATTATGAAATGGCTTGATGATTTTCTTTGCTCTGATCTCTATTGCTTTCCTAATAAACCCTAACAATTCTTTTATGATTGCCAGTGATGAGGAAGTTTACATTTTTGAGATTCCCTCCTTTGTAATTGAAATCTACCATCTGGCTACAATGAGTATGAATCTATTTTAAATGGCAGTTTAAGGTTTTTCTGCTCCCTTTGCCATCAGTATCACTTTAAATTTACCTACATTGCATTCCATTCTATCAGCTGGTCACTGAATCCTGTAAGACTTTGTACAATTCATCACAGTTGGTCCTTGTCATACAACCAAGGTTTTATTTTAGGCAAATTCACAAGTCTTCTGCCACACACCACAATTTGCAATGTACTTCACATAACGTGGTGTTATTCACACAGTCCTTCAGCACCAAAACCACCACAGATATCAGTCTCACATAATTTAGAAAGCTACCCATTAGCTTATAAAAAGTCTTCATGGGGTAAGCAGAGTGGAGTTAGTATTTAAATGTTTTGATCTATTTGCATTCAGGAAGAACCTCCAGAAGTGAAGAAGTAACAGAATTTTCAGTCCCCTGCATGGTGTATAAATTGGATCAGATCTTATCTAACCATTCTGTTATTTGTAACAGATTTTATTTTCACATATATAATATATTCTGTAGGCGTTGGTAATAAGTTGCACATTAGGTGACTAGTGACATGATAAGTCATTGTATTTGTACTTGGGATTTTCATGGAATATTATATTGGAATAACTATTCACTGTCATAGAGATTTTTTTGCCTATCTTATTTTTATGCAGTTTCCCTTTTTGAAACTGAGCAGAGATGAAGTGATTTCTGATTGAATGTGCAGGGACATTGAATATAAACTCATGCTTTTTGTTGTGGAGAGGCCATGTAACTGAAAATTTCAGACCTATTGCATCTTTGCTTAAGGATCCAGAATTTATGTGATTTCGGCAGTAAAAGATACCTCTACACTGAATAATGATCTCTTTCAGTGTGGTTGAGTTTACAACATTCATAAATTTATATATAAGTGAGTCAGTCTTCACAATCTAAAGCCCTAGTTCTTAATCAAATTAAGCAAACCTGTATTGTATAGGCCTTCTATAGAATAGAAGAATTTCTAATCTCTGAGAATATGAATTCCTGCTTACACCCCCTTTAAACCCAGGCACTACAAAATATGCCTTCCTTAGGATTTCCGAAACAACACTGAGTACTATGAAATCCTAAAAGAATGATTCTACTGTTGTCCAGGTGCCTTCCTTAAAAGGTCAGATTATGCTTCTATAGAAAAATGATTTGCCAAGTGAATTGTAGACAAGGGGGAAAGCTATGGATGACAACTATCTTGACAGTAACCAGGCTTTTAACACTCCCATATTAAGGTCTGGATGGTTGAACTGTCAAATGGACAAATAAAAGGTGAATGATTAGAATCAGAGGATTGTGGCTAATCATTTGTACACCAACTGAAGTTTGTAACAAGTAAAATTCTGCTTTGTACTGTACTGAGGTCTGCACTGAATCCAAAGCATTTGACCAAACCTAAGCATAATTCATTGCAACTGGTCAAGTCTGGGAAACCTGTTCTCTTAATGAATGCCCAAAAGGAGAAAAGAGAATACAAAATGAAGAAACTTGATTGGCAATTTAAGTAAGTGTTGTCATACCTGCATTCCTTTGTTCTTTTTCTCTTATCCTTTAATTATTTGAATTGTACTTAATTTTCTGTGATTGGTGCTTTCACTCCTAATGCTACCTATTACTTCCTGTTACTCATTTGAGTCTCTCCTCACTGTATTGCTTTCTAGGAAAAAACAAAGTATAATGTGAATCCTTCTTTAAAATTTCAATAAAGTAGTTAGAAAAATAACCATTTGGCAAAATGGTCAATATATGGCATCTTGTACTAATATCATGCAGTTCAATCACGTTGAAAAAAAACCTACTTTGTTTTTTATTGTTGGAATATTTGATTTATCTTTTTTTTTTATGGCAAGGTTGTGTTCAAATTTATTGATCACTTAATTATCTTGTTTCAGATAGTTGTATTGATAAAACAAAAATTTTAGGAATCTTCTTCTATAGAAAGACCCAATTGTCTCAGTGACAATGCACTGAATGAGAGGAAGTTCTTTCCATACAAGAATAAAACTCTAATTTTAAAATCTGCTGATTTGAAAATGTGTTCTTACTTCTGTAAATTTCTAATTGCTACAGTCACATTTTGAAATTAAATAGACACTATGAAAAAGATATTGTTAGATTTTCAAGGATTTTAAAACATAGTAAAATGCTTTACTAAAAACCTTCTACTTTTTAGATACATTTTTATAGCACATTCTGAAAATCCTTCTTGAGTTTTACACTGTTTTAGTGACCAAGCACAAAATTTTGCTCCCACACCGGAAATGCGGTTTATACTCAGGAGCAGCCAATATGTGAATAATTTTCTGACATTTTCAACCCCAGGAGTGCAAACCGAGTCAGTGCAAACTGCAAAGTTGAGCACCTGCCAGTAAAACCCGGCATTTACGCGGTTGTTACAAATTGGTTACTCTGTTGCACAGCAGGTGGAGCTGCTCTGTGCAGGCAGCACAGGGGGTGGGGAAGGCGGGGCAGCTCCCTCCTGCTGGCCCCGTGGCTCGGGGGGAGGCAGGGGCTCTCTCCTGCTGGCCCCGTGGCCTGGGGGGAAGGTGGGGGGCTCCGTGCTGCTGGCCTTGCCGCTCGGGGGACTCCCGTCCCCGTGTGCCGCCGCTGCAGGAACGGGGTGACTCCATCCCCGCCTCCCACCGCTGTTGCGGGTGCTGGCGGGCTCTGTGCCCCCCCGCCACCATGGGGCAGTGCCAGGCCAGAGTGAGTAAGCCAAGCTGCAGCGGCGGCCGGCCCCGAGTGGCCCCACCAAGCTGCAGCGCCGAGCTGGGCCACCCAGCCCTGTTGGCAGCCCCGAGCCTGCATGGCCGAGCCAAGACAGTAAACCCCGCCCTGCCACGATTCTGTTACTATTTGGCAACTTTGTTGCACACAGGTCCTCCCTGCGAACGACAGAGCGGCTTATACTCAGGCGCGGCTTATTTATGGACAAAAAACAAAATGTTTGCCAACACCCGGCGATGCAGCTTATACTCAGTGAGGCTTGTATTCGTGAAATTACTGTACTTCTAAGGCATTCACTGAAGTTTTTTGGTAAGTAAAAATTCCAAGACTAGTGAAGCAGACCTTTAGAAATCATTTTGCATACCGTAGCATTTGTTTGCTGAACCTCCCCCACTTTCCCCAGCTTTTAAGCGCACCTATTTTACAGTTTGCTATATTACTAATAAATCATGTTCTGTTTTAGCTGCTACAAAGTAGGCAGTAATATGTAGCTACTATACAAGTTCCCTCTGTAATTTCAAGCTGTGGTAAAGTACTCAATTCAGCAACACTTGTAGTTTCACAAGAAACCTGCACAGTACAGCAGAGATTATTTATCGTATCTTGTGTTATATGAGAGAAGTATTTTCAATAGTATTAGAAACAGAACTTGTGATGCTTCTATCTTTTAGATGATCCGGATAGCATATTATTTTGAAAAAAAAGTTACAGAAAACATAGAAGATTAAAAGACAAGATTAAAATAATTCTACTGATGGGCTCCAGATATGGTAGCATTACAGAATAAAAAGCCACTGGTCCCAAGAACACAAACAGAAGCCAGTTCACTCTAACTGAAACACAGAGTCACCACAGAGAAGTAAAATCAAGCATTTTTCCTATTACATGTTCAAATCTCATACTCTCCAGTGTGATTGGGCTGACTACCACCAGCAGCTCTCTTGCCTGTGCATCTTGAGTCTCCTGGGCTTCCTCATAAACTATGGATTTGTCAATAGCCAGCTGCAAACAGTTTTGGTGCAACCATTCCCAGAAGCATTTATAGCGCTGATAGCCCAAAGACCCATTTAACCTCCTAGCATGAATTTTCCTTCAGCTACAGCATCCTTGGAAGGCTGAGCACCTGGAGTAAACTTGGATCACAACTGGCAGGAAATTGCAGACTCTTGGGAATCACCTTTCCCATACCTCTAAGTTTTTGGAAGGTCCACCTTTTACCTTACAGTCACTTTTTGGTTTTGAGCCAGATTTTCATGTGACATTTTCTGCAAGAAAGGACAGAGTTTCTAGAACTGTGGGTACACACAATTTTTTAAATTTTCTTTTTTGTTTTTTTGGGGTTTTTTTTGGTTTTTTGGGTTTTTTGTTTCGTTTTGTTTTGTTTTGTTCTTACTAACAGGCATACACTTGCTGAGAAAAACTCCTTTTTCAGTAAGGTTTGGCAAATATATTACTAGCTAAATGCGAAGCTTCATACCTATATGAAAAGTTAACTAGATTATTTTTTATTGATTCTGGTTAAAAGAAAAATTGAAAATAAATATATTAGGATATTTTGTAAATATATATTTTTTAAAAATACTTTATCCTCAAATTGTTTATGTTTGACATAATTTAAGTTTTTAAGGGCAACAATGAAATGGATATTTGAAACAAGTTCAATGTTTTAATTCAAGTAAAAAATTACAGTAAATTCACGAATACAAGCCACACTGAGTATAAGCCGCATCTCTGGGTGTTGGCAAATATTTCGTTCTTTGTCCATAAATAAGCCGAACCTGAATATAAGCCGCTCTGTCGTTCGCAGGGAGGACCCGCGTGCAACAAAGTTGCCAAATAGTAACAGAACCACGGCATGGCAGGGGGTTTACTGGTTCAACTAAGGCTGTGCAGGTTCGGCCCGCTCGGGGCTGCCGACGGGGCCAGGTGGCCCAGCTCGGTGGTGCTGCTCGGGGCTGGTCGCTGCCTCTGGGTTCACTCGCCCCGGCCCCGCTCACACCGCGGCGCCGGCCAGGCACGGAGCACCCCCTGTTGCCACCACAGCTGCAGCGGAGGGCGGGGGAAGAGCCCCCCCCTCCTCCCCGAGCTGCGGCAATGGCCGCGCGGGGCTCCCGCCAGCTCCCCGAGCCACGGCAATGGCGGCGCGGGGCTCCCGCCAGCTCCCCGGGCCACGGCAATGGCGGCGCGGGGTCCCCCCGTCTCTCCCCTGGGCTGCGGCAGAGGAGGGAAGAAGAGAGCTCTCCTGCCTCTCTCCCTGCCCCCCCCTGCTGCCTGCAGGGAGCCCAGTCAACAGAGTAACAACTTGTAACAATCACGAAATGCCGGCTTTTACTGGCAGGTACTTGGCTCGACACCCTGGC
The DNA here is from genome assembly GCF_009819885.2 of Catharus ustulatus. Classification (NCBI taxonomy): domain Eukaryota; kingdom Metazoa; phylum Chordata; class Aves; order Passeriformes; family Turdidae; genus Catharus; species Catharus ustulatus. The sequence goes on from NC_046221.1 coordinate 80,332,070, forward strand.
TGGCACGTCTGGGGTTGTAAATGTCAGAAAATTATTCACATATTAGCCGCCCCCGAGTATTAGCCGCACTTCCGGGTTTCCACCAAAATTTTTGTCACATTGCTGCGGCTTGTATTCTTGAAATTACTGTAACACTTTTTCCTCCCAGTTTGGTCATGCACTATGAAAAACTTTTGGTTTTCTTCTGGAAAATCCAGTACTTCTTTCTCTTCCACTATAGTCTACTTCACCCTTTGAATGAAAACACCCTATTGCTGCATATCTTTGCCTACATAAGAAGTGTCATAGGCTAGCACTCCATATTTAAAGAAACAAATACAAATAACTGAAAATCTCTCCCTGTTCTCTCATGTCCTCCACAGTCGTGCTGTTGCACAGACAGCATTTCACAGCTGAAACATTTTTGTCCTTTCTCTACAAAGGCTCACTCAACTTAAAATGTGTAACTTAAAAGTAATGCTGCTGGCTGCAGTGTTCATGAATAAATCAGTCCAAAAGACATAAGCTGTTAGCATCAGAGAGTGATTATCTATTGTGTAGGAACACAACAAAGTAATCAAACAAATAATTATATAGGCCCTTTCAAAGTTTCTTAAAAATAAAGTCTGCATAAGTTTTCATGACGTTTCCTAATCATATCCATTTCATTGTGAACAATTAGACACATATTATGATTTAAAGAACAGACTCTATATAAAGAATTTCTGTTGCTGAAGACAGCATGGGAACTTTTTAAGGCCTTGCTAGGAGTATCGTATTTATTTTTTTTAAATTATATTTTTAAAAAACAACTATAACACACTGTAGATCATCAGACTTGCCTACCTGGGTGGGGAGTTTTTTCATATTCCCCTAGATTCCCTGAAAACTTTTTTTCAGTGTTTTCCCTATAAATAAAAAAATTGAGATAAAGAAAAGTTGCTGTTATGAGAGAGTATGCTAAATGATTTTTTCTTTCCACTGTCTTAGCAGATTAGAAATCAAATTCAAACTTCAGCTGGAAGGTCTTTGTTCTGCTCAGTAATCACCATTCTCAGCTTAAATATAAAATATTATATTTTTTAAATTCTGTAGACCTTTACCAAATATCAGTGGAAAAAAACTGCACAAAATTTTCATGAATAAATGCAATTTAGAGTGTTCATACTTTGAATGCATCTAGGTTTATTTGATCAAATAGAACAGAAAATGCAATATCCTTACTCTGTATTTAACAAGCTTAATCAATACCTTTTTAGTTGCATAATGCCACTCTATCTCTTTATCCATTATGCAATGAAGAAGAAATCTAATATATTTCTAGATTAGTGATGAAACTTCTTCTGAAATAACCTTGATAAAAAAAAAAATAATTCCAGTGTTTCTATTTTTCTGCAGTGTTTTTCATCTCCCAAAGTAATTTTCTTCAAGAGACATTATGGAACTCTAGATTAATCTTGCTGGTTTTAGTCTTCATTTATTAAAGTAGCACATAATGTTGCCAAACAGTTCAACTTGTATGAATGTGTTCATACCTCTGCACCTAAGTAAGGATTTCTAATCTATAATGTGCTTTTGCACATTGTTACTGAGTTGGAGACAGACTTACAGTAATTTCACGAATACAAGCCGCACCATTTTGACTAAGATTTTTTCTCGCAAACCGGAAATGCGGCTAATACTCAGGAGCGGCTAATATGTGAATAATTTTCTGACATTTAAAACCACAGAAGTGCCAGTCAGAGTGCTGAGCCGAGCAGCTGCAGAGCCGGCATTTCGCGATTGTTACAAACTGTTACTCTGTTGCGTCGCGGGTGGAGCCTGGCTCCCTACAGGCAGCACGGATGGTGGGGAGAGAGGAGGGAGAGCTCTCTCCTTCCCTCCTCTGCCGCAGCCCAGGGGAGAGATGAGGGGGCCCCGTGCCACCATTGCCGCGGCTCGGGGAGGTGGCGGGGTGCTTCGTCCCCGCCTGCCGCCGTGGGAGCGAGGGGTCTCCGTCCCTGCCTGCCACCACAGGGCAGCGCCAGGCTGTGGTGACCGAGCCCAGTGGCAGCGGCGGCTGGCCCCGAGCGGCCCCGCCGAGTGGCAGCGCCGGGCTGGGCCACCTGGCCCCGTCGGCAGCCACGAGCAGGTCGAGCCTGCACAGCCCGAGCTGAGCCAGTAAACCCCGCCCTGCCGCGGTTCTGTTACTATTTGGCAACTTTGTTGCACGCAGGTCCTCTCTGCGAACGACAGAGTAGTTTATACTCGGGTGCGGCTTATTCATGGACAAAAAAGGAAATATTTGCCAACACCCGGCGATGCAGCTTATACTCAGTGCGGCTTGTATTCGTGAATTTACTGTAGCTTTATGATTGCTGCTTTCAAACTGTTGTATATAAGCTATGGTTATCTACCAAATAACTCCAGGTCCACTGCTCTATTTCAAAGATAAGGAAGCAAGAAATAAGAAATTACAGAGATTTTCACCAGATCTCACAGAAAACTATGTCAGAGTACATAACATATTCAGTTCTATTGTATGTCCATCATGCATCCCAGCCTTACAACCAGGCTTCCTGTCACTGCTCTAAGGTTTTGAGAAGAAAAGTTATTTAAGGTCTGGAATATAGCCTTGCACGGCTAACAGTTAGAAACAAATATTCATATACAAAATAAGCAAAGCTAGAGGGAGAACATAGTGAGAAAGGATAAAAAGGCAAGCCTAAGAATTTAATTTAGAAAGGAAAATTTTCAGAAACGAATATTCAGTCTGTAAAATCAAGTCAAACAAGATTGAAAAGCCTTAGCTTAATCAAGTGCTTTTCCACAAACGAAATTCAAATCATAATAAACTGCTTCATCCACAGAAGACACATAAGGCAGATGATCCTCAGGCTGTGCAGGTCTTATAAAGCACATGGAGAAGCTCTTGCTAGCTTCTGACAGAGAATGTTTCTGCTGAGCCTTGCTGTACAGATGAGACAGCAAGCTTTGCTGTCCCCGTGGTCACATGCAAGAGGAAAGCACACTGCTGCACTTAAGAGACATTCCATGTCCTGCCCTGAATTCAGGCTGGAATCTTGGGTAAGATCATATCTACAATCTTCCGCTTCTCTTCAAGTGATGCTGAGTTTTTGCAATGGGCAATGCTGGATACTAAGCTTCCCCCGTACCTGCACCAATACACATATTAAACCTTACAGGCTTGTAACACTGTTTCTTAGAACACATTAAGATTAATGAGATTTACTAACATAAAATATTTGAAACCAACAAAATGCCATGATTAAAATCAAGATATATTTCTGAACTCTTTTCCTATTGTCCTTTCTTTCATCTTATTAGTGAAAAACATGTAGGTCCCAGCTGTGTTAATATTTCCAGGGTTTAAAAATATTTTTTTTTTAAAAATTAAGTATTCTTCAGCCCATTGCTTAATCCCCAGCACTGCTAAAAATGAACAAATAAAAAAATTAGTTAAGAGGCATTCAATCACTGTTTGAACACACTGACTATGCAAAACTGAGATCATAAGTATCAATTTTTTTTCTATTAGGTTAAAACTTTTTCTATTAGGTTAAAATCCAAAAGGACCCTTATTTCACTAAGGATTAAATTGTACTGAATGTAGACACAAAGGTATCAGCAATGAAGGGATAGAGGTTCTAAACACCATTTGTCCAGGATATATAATTGACAATAACAAACATAACTTTGATGACTATTGCGTAAGTTATCCTAACAGGATAAATTCTAATGACTAACTGACCAAATAGCTGAAAATACAGTTTAATACTGTATTATTATTATATTAAGATATTATTATTATTATTATTATTATTATTATTATTATTATTATTATTATTATTATTATTATTATTATTATTATTATTATTATATAAGATTTTTTTAAAAATTCAAATATAGATGATCAACATGACCATAAGATTAAGAGAATAAAATAATTTACTGAGAATGTTCAAGAAGCTTCAAAATTCTAGTTCAAATTTTGCAATTTTTTCTGTTTACTAATTTTCCCCCAAGGGCTCTGAAATAAAACTGAGTAGTTATAATTAAATTTCAAGCCCAATTCATACAATTTCTCTTCAATGTACATACATTAATACAGTAAATTGCTAGCATCTAGTATGGCACAACATAACTTTAAAAATAAACAAAACAAAACAAAACAAAACAAAAAAAATCAAAACAGATTTAGGTGTGGGGAAAGAAAGAAAGTAAATTTTGTGGTCCAATTGAACTCAGAAAAGGATGATGTTATGTAATGCATTTTGAAGGTAATCACCAGTAAGTCTGAATCTTACAAAAGATGTCTTGCAGAAATAACAAATACGGGAATACTGTATATAGAGAAAAGTATGGCAGAAAAATGTAGTCATAAGTGTAAAGGCTGTGCTAATCAGGAAGGATATGCAAGTACTGCTAAGTAAGAGGGTCCCAAAGTATGAACTCTAGTTAGTCTTAAGATACTTTTGATGAAGATAACAGAATAGTGTTCTGCAAAATTGCCATGGAAAAGCAGGATTGAAATACTGCTTACTGAAACAACAAAAAAGCCAGATTTCTTTAATCTAGAAGAAGGGAAGAACTTGATCCTGAGGAGTTTAAACCAAGAGAAATTCCTAGCAGAAATGTCTTTCATTCACTTTGTCAGATCAAAGTGATAAATTTTTTTGTTATTAAAAAGTGTTCTTTTCTAAGGAGGAAGAGCTACTGTCTAATTCCAGGAAACATTAATATCCTGGAACTTGGATATTGATCACTGAAATTATAGTGAAATAATTTGCTAGTGTCAAAAATGAATGAGCTTAAAAAGATATTTATCTGTTACAGACTTAGACATTGATGTCAGTGTTCAAGAAACTGAACAATCAGATCTTTTCCATGCTCCAAAATACCTACTAGAATGATTTTCGACAGCAATACATATTGCCAGCCCATAGTTCATATTCCTTATCAATAATTAGCAACTATTCATTCCAAATGGATTTTAGAACCAGGAAATAGATAACTCTGCTTTATGGACTCTGATGTGAAGAGTGTGATTTCAGTGATATCCTGACCTATTGGTGTCAGGAAATTTGTCCATGTACCATTTATTGGAGTCTGCAATAGCTGATTTGTGCTGTTCAACAGGTAGATTTGGATGATGGATTATATGGCCCACACACCAATTCTAAAGAGTGGCTCTTCAGTTGAGGAATAAGAGGATATCTCATGCACTGCTGCAGTAACAGACAGCAGTAGTACTAATTTACATGAGTACTTGAAATTGCAATGTCTGGAGGAAAGGTGGAATACATGTCCCTAACCAGTCTGAGTTTCTCAATACTACCAGCATACGATTTCCAAGTCTTCACAATACAGACCTCTTGGGCTGCACATTCTGTGTTCCCTGCCTAAGTATGGATGAAAGGAAGATGAGCCTGTGACTTGAGGAGATTCCATGAAAGGACAAACTTTCTATACATTGTTAAGGTCTTTTCTTCCAGTGTATGAATTTATGCTTGGATTCATATCTCTAGGAAGCAAATGTCTAACTAGATAACATCTGCATAGTGCCAGTTTGAACCCCAACTTCCTGCACCAGTAGGTGATGAGAATACATACTCTCATGTTAACAAGAAGCAAAAGGGTATTTAGTCAGTGTGTGGTGGTTCTTGTACAGAGACGAAATGAGTCTGATCAAAATCCTTGCTGCTGTAGACTTCGATAGTGCTCTTAGGAGCTCTTTCTGATGACCATGCTAGATGCCACAAAACAGAGTATAACTATGGTTTTGTTCACGCAATTAACTGTTTAGAGAAGAAAAATGAAGAGTCATCCTTCACCAGTCAGTTACCAAGACATGGATCTGACATTTAGAAATCTGAATCTTTACCTGGGTATCAATTTATTCAGGCATGTTTCACATCATGCAGCAAAACTGCTATCAGGTCATATACAGTGTCCCTGGTAGCCTGCCCATCCCACAAAATCAGGAAAAGGTTCCGCCTCTTCTCAGTGTGGGCAAATCCCATGCTTACCAAATTGCTATCTGCAGGCTGACTGCCTTTGTCTTGGTATCTCATAGATTCTTATATTCCCTTGAATCCTTGAGCTGCTGTCACCATCTCAACAATTTCATTTGTGTGTTCTCCCTTTATTGTCATACATGACTTTAGCTCATGTTCTTTCTCATTCTTTAGCAACAGACTTCATAATAAAATTGAATCAAGATCACACCACTGTGCTGTGCCAAATGAGGTCTGAAGTGACAGGCTGAAGGCTACAGCTTGCTATCAGTGCAACTAGGAATGTCATTGAACACCTGCTCATTAAATGCATTCAGTGCCATGTGAAAACCAAAGGTCAGAAGCAAGAATGGATAATGATCCTGGTATATTGTGAATCTAAGCCATTTAGAGTACAAAGAGTTGTTAGAGACCTGGAAAAAAAGCGTCAGATTGAGAAAGGGGTATCAGCCTTTTTTTCTTGAATGAGTGGATTATCCCCACCAAGTCAGTATGCTGCAACTCAGTTTTTCAGAACATGTGGCTCAGGTGGCTTGAATCTGAAGGTGTTCTTTAATAACAGAAAGTAAGATGCACTCAAAACTCAAAAAGCACATACTCTTTGAAAAAAAGTCCATCCCCACATATATTAAGTCAAGATTTAGTTTTTGTAACTGAAATCCTAACTGATCAGTGCATTACAGAGCTCCAGATCCAATTATAAAGGAAGAAAATCTCTAAGAAAATAATGCTATTCTATTTTTAAAATATCAATAAAATTAATAGTAATATAGTTTAAACTAGTCACATTTCCAAGTAACTGTCTCTTTTTAATGTCATAATCACTCTTCTGCTCTCCAGCCAGGCCCTAAAGTTGATGTCCCCAGTCTGGACTATTTGGGCTGAGGGGGAAGGCAAAGCAAAAACACAATCTCTCCTTCTTCCTTTCCTGGGAGGTTAGGGTTTGTTTATCATATTGATGGTTTTCTCCTCCTCACTCTGGACCTATTTGGAGTAATTTCATGTATTTCCTGGCACATTTTAAACCTTGTTTTCTTCACTGTCAGCAAATCTATGTTGTACTGAAATTTTGCAGTTCCTCCTTTTTGTGTTCCCTACCCTCACAGTGATTGGAACTGGAGAAAAGGTAGAAAGTACTTGGGTAACTGATTTTCTGTTCTGGTTCAGTATGAATTTTGCTGCATTCTCAGTAAATTTGAGTGAGTAGCCTGTGTGTGAACTCAAAAACGAATGGTGCCTTTATGAGATGAGCTGTTTCTAGAAGCCGCTCTTACAGGAAGCTGTTTGTAAAAGATACAGTATAGCCCAGTGCACAGTTCTGATGAAAGAAATAATAAAAAGAAAAAAAAATCTAATGTAGTGCCTCAATTCAAAGATATCTGTCCTACAAAATGACCAGAAAGGCAGAGTCTGCTCAAACTGTGAGGACAGATCAAACTGACAAGAAAAAAAATATGATAGCAATAATTGTTATAAGTCTCTGGGGCTCAATAAGGAAACTGGTCAGAGATTTGGGACTGACTTATGAAGATAGAAGTTAAAACATTTATCATAGCAAATTTCATTTAGTTTGACAGTCAGAAGCAAATATGAAATGTGGAAATGTTAAGAGATATAATATACTGTCCTCACTTTCCAAGAGAGTATGCCCAGGAATTCAGTCTTTTTTGGTTTTAGTGATAGGGACTCACAGGTTCATTTTTTTATAATACATCAAAGTTTATGAATCTGCATTTAATAATAATTGCAACTTTAGTTGTATGAAATGCTCGCCAAAGCATATGTATTGTCTTCAGGCCTTTTAAATGAAAAACTGGTCTAGAGGATGAGATGTATTCTTCACATACAACAAAGCTTTCATTGTAAGATGATGCATTACATCAAAATCAGGAAAAAATATTTAAACATAATTGTAGTTAAGGATGTAAACGGAATTTATAAAACACGTTTTACTGAATGAAAAGTTTACTTTGATTCATGACATGATTGCTAAAGTAAATTTATTTGTGAATTAAATGCCTGTAAATACTACGCTGATTAAAATTTCTTTCAAAAGCTTGGTAAAATATCCACTAATATTAAAAAAATGAAAAAGAAAAAACCCCACTCAGCTTTAGAGGAATTTGGAGAAAGTGATACTTACATTATATGATAATGTAAAAGGTAATATAAAGCTAAAGTAAAACACAACCACAAGACAATAATAAAGGGGCATGTGGATGTAAGAAATTAAAGAGGAGAGAGGAAAAGTAATCACTGGGAAAATTAATGAAAGATGAGAAAAAGAGGTGTGCTCTCATCTATATATAAAAAAAACAATCACTGGGGAAACAGAGGACATACAGGCATAGCTGAGATGCAGTAGATATAGGCTTTGGAACCATCTTTTTTTACCAGAAAACTGAAATTCTAGGATGTTACAAAACAGATTAAAAAGGAATTATTTTAACATTAGAAAAAAAGAACGGACAGAAAGATGGGGCTGGGCCAAATATTGAAATTCATCTGAGTGAGAATAATGCAAGAGCTGGTTCTGCAGTGGAGAGAAAGAAGAATGTTAAAGTGTGATATATAATCAGTGGGAAAATCCTAGGAATGATACATCCTTTTACACCTGTGTAAAATATGCAAATTTTGAGAACATAGCAGTGACATCATCGTAAGTGACCTTAGAACAAGGGAATATGTGTTAATAATTTTCCTATTAGTTCTCCTGTCAGGAGACCACAGTTGGAATATTATGTTCAGTTTTGGTGCCCAACATGCAAAACACCTGTGGGCAGTCTGGAGAAGGTTCAGAGAAGGGCAGTAGAGATGATCAAAGGTCTGGGAAGCCTGCTGTATGAGGAAAAGATGCAAGATTCTGATTTGTACAACCTTGAAAAAAGAAGGTTTAGAAAAGCTTTCATTGCCATGTTCTAGTGTTTAAAAGGTGGCTGCAGAAGAGATGAAGACTCCCTTTTGCCAAGGAGTCACAGGTACAAGCTCCTCCTGGAGTGATTCCTATTAGACAAAAAAAGAAAATTTTTCACAATGACACAATGATCCTTTGGAATAATCTTCCCAGGGAAGTGGTGGATTCCCCAGTGAAGAACATTTCCAAGATTCAGCTGGACAGGATGCTGGGCCATCTTGTCTGGATTATGCTTTTGCCAGGAAAGTTTGGACCACAAGGTCCCTGAAGTCCCGTTCCAATCTGGTATTCTATGATAGTGCTGTCCTATTCACACTTAAACAAACAAAAATGAAATCTACTTACATTTCTTGGAAGGATAATTCATTACACTGGACAATAATGTACACCATTAACATTTTAAAATGTCAAGCACATCTATTTAATTGCATTAGTACCTTTGCAGATAGGAATATATAATTTTGACCTTCAGAATCATCAAATTAACACTTAAAACAAATCTACATGTTTCAGGTAACCTAGAACATTTGTTGTAAAATTCAAAATACTTTGAATCAATTCATGCAAGATTAAATAAGAACAACATGCAAAGGGCAAAACGAAGATGCAGAACTGCATATTCAGCTAAATATTGATTGCCACAAATATGGAAGTTTCAATCTGAATTTGAAATCACAAAAAAAGCATTTATCTTGTGTCAAAAATTTGCATGTAAGCATAAGCCTAAACATAAACTGAAACCAAAACTGTTATAAAGAACTGTCTCATTTCTCTGTGTTATCTGTTAAAATAATCCAAACACTCCACATTAGATAATGCTAAAATTGGACTCGTATGTGTTTTAAGGATTTCCTTTTGAAAAAGAAACCATAAACATCAGTGGGAATTCTTAATTTGTCTTTGTCGATGAAACAATACATATATACACCTTGAAAATGCAATAAATATTTTTTATTTTCTTCTGGGTTTTCCACCAAAGCATATTAAACAAATGGATGAAGCCAGGTTTCAAAACAGATCCTGTTCTAATACTGCTATTAGAAAAATGTTTTTTCCTTAAAAGGTGTAAAATTGTTTCATTGGTTTCTGTTTCCATTTCTGAAGATTTTATTTTCACTCCAGCACATTTATTCTCAACAGCAGGTTAGAAGTAGATAAAAGTTACTTTGTCTGTGACTACAACTGCCTATACTGCTCTTAACTCAGTTAAAACCAGAATGATTCTCTGCTTTCTGGGACCCCCATTACCCTCCCTTCTGTTTAAAATGTAATAAATTATTTAAACATCTGGAAAAGTGTGTAAAACAAATATTTTATGCTCATTTTTCTTATAGAAAATGATGGTAATCCCAATCTGGCTAGCCCAAAGAAACCTCATACTATTATGTAATAGCATCTTAATTTGATCTCTTAGAAATACCTTTTGCACCGAAAAATTTCTATGCTCGCATTATATTTATAAGAACACCTAGGGAAGAATTTAGATTTAGATTTTGCATACTAGATAGACAAGTTATACAGTAATTCAAGTAACATTTTATCCTCTCCTGCCTTCTCCTTGATTCTGTCTACAGGATAAAAACTGCTTAGGGAATGAGCAGGTCTTCAATTGTACGTTGCATTTGCATAATTCAATATGCACAACTATATCTTACTGTTTTCCATACTAATGCAAGATCAAGAATAGAATTAATAATTTCCTGTTTCTATATTATTGCTTATTGGTCTATCTAGACAACAGGGACTTATTCACAACACAGTCATTAAGCAAGAAAGGATTAGTGTTTACAGTTCATAGATTGTTCTTGTTGCACTTAGTTGAAAATACTTTATCTAAATGCCGTAACCATTGAATCCCAAATTCAGAAAGTACAGATATTTTTTAATTATTGATCATTCACAGGTCTCATTCTCAGTGGGAACTGTGACTACTCCATAACTATGCTAATTAATCCTAGGTATTTATGTGAAGAAAGATTTTCAATGTCTTTTTGGTCAAGAAGAAGGAGTCTGCTGAAATGATGCAGGATTGAGCCCAAGATAAAGGAAGTAAATATTATGTTCCTAAATCAAATCTGGTTTTAAGCAATTTCTTTTAACTTTCAATGGAATTATAGAATAATTTAAATTGATGGGGACCACTGGAAGCCATCTAATATAATTCCTGGCTTGGTTGTCCATAGCCTTGCTCAGTGAGGTTCATTTCCATGGACAGACAGTCCAACTTATTCGATATATTTGATTACCTTCACTGGAAGAATTCTCTCTATATATCTGATAGGAATTTCCTTTCCTACAACTAGTGTTTGCTGACTCCTGTTCTGTTACCCTGAACTTCCAAGATGTACACTTCAGACTGAGGTAGAACACTTCTAGAAAAATGTATGTGACCCTCTGATGAACAGCAAAGAAGGGGATGACAATTCAGATAAGAAGCTCTGAAGCTGTTTTGTAGAAGAAATGAAGTGCACTGCTTTGTGGCTTTTGTGTGAATTCTAGTATTGCGTGACTCATGATAAATTACAGGCAAGAGATTTAGATTTTCTGAGATAGCAAAATCCCAGTTCAGCTGATTACATATCAAAAGACTACAAAAAACAGATATACAGTAACTAGATAAAATTCACCCTTCCAATGTGTGAGACCTGGTAAACTAGAAGAATACAAGACCAGGAACCAGAACCCCAACAGGAATGTGTCAGTAATCTAGGCAAAATAGAGAATAAAAAAATTTGTTGCTCAAATTAATTGTATATTTATGTCATGAAGGTGGAGAGGCTTTAGTTATTAACTATTGTATTAGACAATGTTTTAACTACATTATAGATATGATTACTATAGTTATAGTAACACAATATATAGAAAATTACAAAACAATATAAATAGTAGTCCTTTAGGACTCAATAGATGTGACGTAAAATATTATTTCAAAATTCAAAATGTTGACAAATAACCTGAGAGTTGCCGTATGAGAACTTTATCTTGGGAATGGAAAGCTTCAATTTAAACAATTTGCTGTAGAATAGAAGACAATTCCAGCAGGTAAATAATTTTTAGATAATCCTTATGTCAATGGCATGGAATGGGACATTTAAAATTTTATCATTAAAATATATGCAAAAAACCCACTTTGTCTAAATAGTATTCCCCAAACATGGAAATGCCCTTACATTTAAAAAAAAACAAAACAAGCAAACAAACAACAACAACAACACAAACAAACAAAAAAACAAAAACAAAAATAAGCAAAACAACCGAAAAAAGACAAAAAACATATGAACAAACAAAAAAAGAAAACAAAAACCACTAAAGCTTTTACAGTAAGCATGCTTGTGGAAAAGATATGTGGAAAATTAATGCTGGTTTATAAAGTGAACTATCATATGACACTATTTATACGAGAAGCTAACAGCACATTCATGTTGAACTAGGTGAAACAAAATCTTGGAAGATCTAATCTCCATAAAATTACTTTGACCTCCAAGGTTTTTAGCTAATCTACATGGACAGATTAATTTTAGAAACATGTACTCTGTAATGGAAGAAAATAAAATGTATTTTATGACTGCAATTCTAATCTTGAATAACTAACTGCAGAATTATGGTAGGTTGACCTTAGCTGGATGCCAGGTGCCAACCAAGCAGCTCAATCACTCCCCCTTCTCAGCCGGACAGGGGAGAGAAAAAAAAAAAAAAAAAAAAAGAAAAGAAAAAGCCTCCTAGTTTCTGATAAGGCAGTTTGCCAAAGCACATGCAGAGAAAAAACCCAAAGATTTTGTTTTCCAATTTGCACCAGGAAGTGAGGTCCAGAAACTTCCTGGGAATCAGGGCTCCAGCATAGTGTTTGCCCTCTTTTCCTTAGCTTTTTATATCTGAATTGATGTCATATGGTATGGAATATCCATTTCATTAATTTGGGCCAGCTGACCTGCTTTTGTCCTCTGCCAGGATCTTCATCACCTCCAGTTTGTTAATGGGGGAGGAATGTTGGAGAGACAGGCACTGATGCTGTGCCAGTGCTTCTTAGCAGTTCCCAAAACTCTGGTGTGTTATCAACATCTTTCCATCCACCAAGGCAGAGCACAGCACTGTGAAGGCTGCTGTGGTGAAAATTATCTGTCAGATCCAATGCAATTTTCTTAGGCGAGTGACAAAAAGATACTCTCTCATTTAACCTCTAACCGTTTCCTGAAGTGCAAACAGAAGGATTCCAAAAAATCCAGAAAAGTTCCTAAAATTATGTTTCTTACAATATAAAAGTGGTTATCTGGAAAACCTACAAAAGAGCTCAGAAGTGAGGTTTTTTCCATTAATTCCTTGTAATTTCTTGCTTTCTGGATCTCAGGGTTTGGGTAGGAGCTCTTAAAAGTTCTGGATCTCACATGGTGTGAGGAGTTATTCTGGGCTGTATGACCTTATCCAAATTCTTAACACACAAGCACACTTCTGGGTGCTGCTTAAACTACAAGAAAGTCTATGTTCATTCAATTACAGAAAGTTCTGTGTAAGGAGAGTCATTACATTTGCTGAGAAGTGTTCCTTCTGGTAGAATCAGTTGGCAGTTTAATAATCAGTACCAACAATATTTTTACTGGAGATATGATTTTTGTACAAAAAGATAACACTTGGTGTCAGATACAGAAATCTCTATAAAAAAAGAAGAAATGTTTCCAGAACAACAACACTGTGGATGCTTCTCTAGATGAGGTGGAACCATTTCATTAAATTGCATTGCTGCAACTTTTAAACGTTCCAATCAAAGCTATTCCAAAAAATTATTCCAGTGTTTAACCTCTGGGGTATTATAGATATTTCGTTTATTGAAATTTGTAATATAATCTGTCTCATGAGGCTTCTGATTGTAATTCATGCAACTGATGCATATGCAAAACTGGAAAGAGCAAGCATAGTTTTCAAGAAATTTGGAATAGGCAATATTTTTGCATTTTCTATATAGACTTTATTAATGATTACAACGACTTAGCATATCAAAGAACTTACTAAAATTATAGTATTTTACATAGAATTTAATGGATTACTCCATAACTACTAATCACATGCTGCAATTCCTTTGCTAAATGGAATCATAAATATTGTTCCAGCTGAGGAGTAAAGTATAGTCACTGATACTGGTCATTGTATTGGCATTATTTCGTTGCATTTAGTGTTCAATCTGTTGTCCATATTATCATAGCCTTTTAAAAACTATGGTTTAGATTATTTTTTAAAATTTTTAATACTATTTACTGTAATTTTAGCATCATAAATTTAGTTTGGTCTCTGAATTCCATTAACATAATGTTTATTCTTACTACTGAACTACTGAATCAACAAAATACTAAATTAGGTATTTGATAATCCCAAACTGAACAGATCTCCCAGCATTTTGTCAAAAAAAAAAAAAAAAAGTAGTTGTAGGAAATATTTCCTGTTCCTACTACATATGAAAATAATAAACTTTCAAAATTGAAAGCAAATATATTTACAATTCATTTATAGAAGAATTATTACAGAAACTGAATGATAAATTTATTTCAATTATAAATCAATTTTAACTGTCATTTTGCACAATTTAGGTTATTACAACAGATTGGATATTAAGAACAAGGAAATAAAGTATTAAGCAATTGTATTTACTTCCCTGGTCATAGTAGTTCTCCATATGCATCTCTAACTGAAATACTTGTTTTTTTTCTTTATATCTTTATTTTAGATTATTAGGTTCATATTAAGAAATTTTTTTTCCATCTTCATAAATTCTCTGTATTCAAAAAGTTGTGTGAGATTTCTTTTATTCCTGCAAGGTTATAAAAATAATTTTCTGGGTTTTATCAAATTGTTCTGTCATTAAAATCAATGGTGTCAACTGTCAACAGCAATTGAAATATATTTGACAGAAAGCAGTCTTTTTTTTCCTTTCTTTTTCTGCTTAAATATCACCAGTTTGATTCCACTTTTATCAATCAGCCCACTGTATCTTACTAACTCCCTCAAGCACTTTACACTCTGCTCTTTTGTTTCCCTTCCAAATCTGTACATGCTACATTGGAGAACTACATTAATTTGCCTGATCTTTCCCAATATTTCATGTAAAACTGCAAAGCAACTACTTAAGAAGTAAAAACCTAAGTAGTTTTTTTGTTTGTTTGTTTCTTTTAAAGAGATTCAGAGTATTTCACCTCTGTTCATGTATCAGAATTACAAGTCCTGCCAGGGCTGGTTCTGTGATCCCAGCAGCACTACATATAGGCCTTACTACCTTGACTTATAAGCTGCATGAATGATTTTATGACAGTAGCACAACTCTGATCTTTCTTCCTGACTCTCCTTACACTGCTGTATTATGTAAGCTCAGAGCTTCTTGAGCCCAAAGAATTCCAGTCTTCAACAAAATTAAGGTGTTTTGTATTTACCAGTAACTTTCTTAGTCCTATTAAGACTACCCAGCCATTAAGGAAGGCTCATTTCCTTCTCTAGATCATAAAGGAATCATTCTGAATAAGCTCCTATGTACTTTTCCCCAGCTTGAAATATAAGGAGGCATATATCATCAGACAAAGTATCAGGGCAGGCTGCTTCTGGGAGGGACAAGGAGTTAAGTGTGGCAAGGCAGGCAGAGGCAGTTGTCACACTGACAATTTATGATCTTTCAGCTAGTGAAAAACAAAGGCCTGAAGCAACTATCTCAATTTCTTTGCTTGCAAATTGCACTTCTGTGTAATTTTGGGTTTTAGAATATAATAAAGAAAACAGGCAGAATTTTAGTTCACAGAAGGATGGAGTGCTTAAAAATGTAAAACACAAGACTTTCATACAGATGTAGATTTAAAACTTTGCCTTCAACAAAAACAACACACTTTTGTCTTGTGTTATAACTCATCATGTTCTTTTTAGGAGGAATTTACACAAAATATTTTAAGTGAGATTCATATACTGAATAAAGCCACTGTTTTCTTTTACATTCTAAGATAAAAAGCACAGTTGAAGCTACGTGTTGTTCACATAGAAATGAACAGTAGAGGTATTATTTATGTGATCTGATTTTCTCTTCTAGCATAATCTATGCTTGTCTATATCCTCTTTTCCTCACTTTTATATCAATTGTATTTCTACCGTTTTCAAAACATTCATAGTCCGTCTCAGACAGTCTGCCTGTGGGTTTTTATTCTGTTTTACATTGCCTTATTTCAATTTACCCAGACACAAGGCAAAAAAAATCCTTTCAACAGTCTCTCCCCACTCCTGCATTTTGTCTAGAGGGGGGATGGATGGCTGTGTGAACTAGAATTTTAGATCCAAGCCATTATTTAAATCCTGGCTGCTCTTCCCTAGACATTTGCATATATGCATTGACATCATGGTAACAGAAAGCACACTGAATCAATCTACCAAATTCATTCATTGCATAGTCCTTATGCATACACCATGTACCTCCAGGTTCCTAGCAGAAAATTCCATTAAAGGGAAGCAAACTGTTTTTAGTCAAATAGATTTGAACTTCCTCTGGAGTGTCCATGCCAGTCCTACATATTCACATGCTACTCTTTTCCTCTGGTTAAACAGTTTTTCTCTCTGACATTCCACTAAGCCACCCTTCAGCCATGGTTTGATGGTGGAGGTGCTCTCATAGTCTGATGCATTACTGGTATGAGATGTCACAGTCTGGCATGTTAACTAAACATGCATTTTTAATCTCATTCTGCTGACATAAGTCAAAACATGGGGCAACAAGATCACTGGCATTACCCAGTCGAATTTTTATTCATACATACCTATATGATATATATACACACACACTTATGTTCCATGAAGCTTTCATTTAAGAGCGCACATCACAAAAATCTTCATGCTATTTCACACCAAGATATTCTAGTGCCTTCTTGTATTAATACCTCCTTGTGTGTGTTCTAGGTAAATGTTTTACACAGACTAAGGCTTCATTCTTGGAAAAGACAGTGAGGGAAAACCTTATTGCCACAGCTTCTTTACATGGGGAAGCAGAGAGGTGAGTGCTGTTTTCTCTGATGACCTGGGATAGGAATGACATGAAGCTGTCAGGGAAGGTCTAAGTGGAATTCTGGGAAAATGTTCTTCAATGAAAGGGTGGTCAGGCACATGAAACAGGCTCCTCAGTGGAGTGTTCAGAACATCAAACCTGACAGTGTTCAAGTGTTTGCACGGTGCTCTCAGGCACATGGTGTGATCCTTGGGGAGATGCAGGAGAACGAGTTGTTCTCAATGGTCCTTCCAAATCAGAATATGATTTGATAAATCTTATTCTCTTCATAACATAATCATACTAATGACCCAGACCTATGAGGTAGTACATGAGAACCCGATGTTTTCCTCCTTAATAAACATCTCAGGGTCCCAGTCTGCAGTCAATACTGTTGTTATTCCTCTCTAAGTGCTATAATGCTCAGTGTTATGCCACTTGTACTGTCATAAACATTCAAGCTCCTTAGTTCTTCCTAGATTATTCCATTATCTCCCTGCTTCCTTAAAACTTCTAATCTTTGTGCCTGCAGGTAACTTTAGCCCACTTCTACTTTTCCTGCTGTGATAATTTTAAACAGAAAATACATTTCCCAAGGAGTAAGTTTAGTTAGTAAGACCTTTCCCCACTATTTTCCATTTAGGGGCAAACTCTTGTTGTATCATATAGCCAGTTCTTCAAAATGGGACTCACACAGCAATTGAGTTATGTATTAATTCTTCACTTTAATACAGTACATTTCATTTGACACTATACCAGATGTTTTATAAATTATGGGATTACATCTGTTTAATGTAGCTTTGTCAAAACCAGAAAAAGCAGTAGAAGAGAGGAATCTGGCATGATGTCTCTGGTATATTCAATTTGTACCATTTGCTTCCAAATCCATTAAGATTTGAGGTTGAATTTATATGCTTCAGCCAATCCAGTAACATCCTAACAGTGCAGATTTGTGGTATAAAATCCATAATGCCCTATCCTACTTCAATATGAGTGCATCCTGTATCTTACACTAAACACAAGATTAAAAAACACCTTAAAGCATTAATCCCCCTTTCTAATGGAAAAAGAAATAAATATTTTCCATTTTAGTTGATCCAAGCTTTTAAAACAGTCCTCTGTATGAGTTTGGTTATCCTTTGATGCTTTGGCTCTTTTAGTATCTTCTTAGTGTTGTGTAATTGACCAAAGGAAGCATAAAAGTGAGTCACTTCACTGGCTGAAAAAAATATTTGCAGGTACCACAGTAAAATTTCTTTCTGTGTTATCATTACTGTCAGTATTAATCTATGCCAGCAAAATGCATACGATTTATTTTCTTATTTTCACTTCAGGAAGCAGTGAAGAGATATTGAATATTCAGAATTTAACCTTTTATGTAATGCATTTCAGCTTAATGCATCAACAAACAAAACTGATATTGATGCACTTAATCATTGCCAGCGCTATTTTTATCTAGTTTTCATGTATTAACTTGTTGAAAAAGCTTGTTGATTCTTACATTTAGAGCTCACTCTTTCCTTCAAGAACAGTTCTATAGTCATTAAAATGCAAGAAAAACGGTGAACTTGTATGTGGGTAAGTTTGAGCCATAGGTAAACTGAGAAGTCCAAGTAGAAAGAATGCTAATCCCCATACACTGCTCATTTTGCTTGGTGAAAGTTTAAACACACATAGCACACTCAAAGTACTTCCATCAGTTTTATCTGCAAGAAATCCATATCACTTGCACCTTCATATTAGTCCTGAAATACAACATAGGGAAGACAAATTGCCTTTTGGCATCTATCTACTCTCCTTTGCAATTTGGACAGAGTAAGGACGCAGATTAACTTTCAGTCTGCTATCTCTGATGCTCAGTAGAAACTAAATAATTTTCTGAATATAATTTATAGACACCACAATGAAAATAAATTTATAGATTTGACAATGTACAGAGAGAAAAAAATATCTCTCTTTGTTTTCCCCTCCAAATTAAGTTACTATAACTCTATGTTTTCTAAATCTACACAATTTTCACTTATTCTGCCTCTCATCCCACAGGCCATACACCTAGATGAGCAATGAAATCCATAAATAACAATCTTGAAGACTGCTGTTGGCTACAGCTCAACTCAATTCCTTTAGCTTTGCTTTCTGCCCTTGAAACAAACTATCCTTCTCATAACACATTATGTTCAATATGTATATAATCTTTCAGAAAAATCTTTTTATTTCCTTTTATTCCACTTTTTTCACTTGCTCTTGGATGTTGCAAACATGAACAGGTTTAGATTTTGAAATAGTTTTAATCTATATTCAGTGCTTTACAGAACTTTGATGTATGTTATTTTGCACTCTGTTCATTTTTAAATACTTTCTGAGTGTTTATGACAGTTTATATCAGGTTCAAAATCATTATTTGGACAAACGTGTTCAGTAAATCTACTGCCAGTGCTCACATTTGCAGAAGACAGATTCATATAGCTAATTATAGCAACCTAGATTTTTTCTTCTAATAAACCTTTGACCAAAGACTCTATGCTAAAATTAATACTCATTCTTTCAAAGGTTTAGATTAGGCCAAATGATACTTTAATGACTCTTCTATAAAATATAAACTACATTCTTCTCTCTCCCTGAGATTTATTTTTGAAAATTTTTCCAAAAACACTTCCAGAGACTTTGACAAGATTTTCTCTTTTTAAACTCATGTTGGCAGCTGATTATCTCATTCCCAATTTTTTTTCAAAATCCGGTCTTAATATCATTGTGAATTATAAGCCTTCTCTGATAATGAAGTTCTCGGCCTATAATTAAAAACAAAAACATTTTGCATTAGACCTCCTTTTACTTTTTTTCCCAGGTAAAATCCCAGTAAGCTATAGATTAAAAAAAAAAAATTAAAAAAAATAAATTAAAAAAAAATAAAAAAACAGCCAAATAAAATTGCTGTATGGTTCATTATACTATAATCTTCTATAACTAAACTACATTCTCAAGATGTTGCACATGTTTTAGTGCTAAAAATACTGACATATCAATTAGAATTTGTGTCAATGAGTGGGACCCATTCACATGGGAGGGAGGATAAGGTGAAGCCATGGGTGATCCCAGCTCACCAGGCAGGAAACAACAGCTCAACACCTGAAAGCTATGGGCAGAGCAAGGTGACAGGCTGCACTGTCTGTCCCAGACAGATTGAAACACTCAACTGGGTTCAGAGCCCACCTAGTGAATCGAGCCAGGAGATGGGGCCAGAAACATGATTTGGAAGCTATTCATCCAGAGACAGAACTGGAGAAAGCACCTTCCAGCATGACTCTGACAAGGAGGGAGCACCTGGCCTGCTCTGAAATGTGGTCCTGCACCCACACACAGAATCCAAGGGATGCTGCTCAGGACAGTTAATATGTTAATATGACTACTCTAGGTCCTGAAACTTAACTAAGAGACTTTTTAAGGTTTCTGTATCTATTTTGGTATTGTGACCTAAATGTTCTACTATTCCAGATTCAGTTGAGAGTTGCATTAAAGAAAAGTTTAAACATAATAACTCTTGGATGTCAGAACCAGATTTTGAAAATAAAAATTCAAAGAGAAATGAAATATACACATGCAAGTACAAAGGTTTCTCTTGATCTCATTCACCAAAGTTTTCTGAACTGGAAGTTTTCATGTAGCCTTCTAAAACAATCTCTGCTATTGAAGTTCTTAGCCAACAAATAGAATATAATGACATTAATTTATGCCGTTATCAAGCTGAGCATTTGTAGTGTCATTTCAATTGTCCTTACAACTTGAACATTTTCTTTTCTCCACTAGAAATCTCCTGTTTTATTTTACGATTATAGTTTCTCTTTTAGTTAATTTCTTTAAACTCATCAAACAATTATCCAAAATTTTATTGAAGTTAGGCAACAACTAATCTGATTGCTTTTTTGTGCTCTTAGTTTTTAATTTTTTAAATACATTCGTCTTCTAATATTTGTATCACTTGGGACTTGTCATGCAGTCCAGAAAGCCATTGTAAGAGTTTTGTATTTGGGTTTTCTTGTTTGTTTTGACATGATTTGGTTTTTTACCCCCCTCCCACTCTCTCCACCCCCTTTCCTCATGAAAGATCAGAGGCATACTTTTGCATAAAGGAAATAATTTGACACAGTTTTAAAACTCAACATTTTCAAAATATCTACAAGATATATTTATTTAATTGATGTGACTGTTGCTTTATTTTTAGAGATGCTAATTTATATTCCTTTACTGATATTTAGCAGAATAAAACTTTCACAGTGGAAATGGTGTAGAAATTATTTTGATTACCTACTCTTCAGATTACTGTAGATATCAGGAGGCAAGGATCAGAGGATCAGTAGCTGTGTATCTTTGTCTCTGCAAAGCTTTCAAGCCATCCTGTGTCATCATTTCTAGATGTGTTTAGAATTGAGTGAGGCATCTGGATAGTATTTTTTTCTAAAGAGATGGTTTAATATTAAGCATGTAGTCTCTGCATACCTACTTGCTTTTCTAAGACTATTAGCTATTTACCTCCCTCAGCTGCACAATTCTGTGCAAACACTGGGGAAAACAAGAGACTTCAATACTGAAGTACATGAAGGTACACTTCATATGGGAGGGGAATTTTTGCACATAGTACCTTAAGAATGTATTTAAGAAAGAAAGGGGGGAATGAGAGCATACATCTGGCATACTCAGACCATTACTAGAGTTCTGTGACCAGCTAGGAGTCTTTCTCTTGTTATCTTGCACCTGTTCTCAACCTTGAATAATATTGGTCCAATAAAACCTTGAATCATTAATTTAAAAGAACAAGCTTATTTTTCTTTAGTCAGATGTCACAAATATGAAGTGTTCTCTGATATCATTGGAATACAGTAATTTCATGACTATAAGGCACACCCTTTTGACTAAAATTTTGGCCCGAAGCCAGAAGTGCGCCTTATAGTCCGGTGCACCTTATATATGAACAAAGTTGAGAAACTGTCCAAACCGGAAGTGAGAGCCGTGAGGGGGGGCAGTGCCACAGGAGCACCAAGTAGGGAGGGGGAAGTGGCCACTAGCGGCCCCAGGCGCCGGGAGCAGCAGGGGCAGGGAGGCAGGGGGTGGCCTGGGCAGCCCCAGGCACCATGAGCAGCGCTGGCAGGGAGGCATTACTCCTTCGTTACTTTGTTGCGCACGGTACGGATCATCACTGCAAAAAAAAGTGCGCCTTATAGTCTGGTGTGCCTTATATAGTGTACAAAGTTGCTAAATTTGCCGACTCCTGGAGGTGCGGCTTATAATCCGGTGCACCTTATGGTCGTGAATTTACTGTAATGCCATATAGCATCTCTGCCAAAACAGAAACCAAGGGACAAATTCAAATAAATTAAATTTAAATGTATAATATTTAGTCATTAATGATGTACCACTGTATGATTCAGTTGTATCTCATCCAGAAACCATTATTTCTGATATTAACATTCCATAAAATAGTCCAATTTCTGTTGCTTTTCATGGAGCTATGTTATCTTCCTAGAAAACTGACATTCATCTCATGAAAAGAGTTTGTAAAAATACTCCACTCCTTTACATTGTTACAAGCACAAGTTTTTTAAAAATAATGAAAAATTTAATTTTCTTCTATATCTAATAACATGCACTCTCAACTTTTCACCTGCACATTAACTTTGCAACATAAATACACAGTTAACAGAAATGAACATTTTAAACTCTAAATCAGATCAATGTGACAAGACCCTGTCATTAAGCATAGCTGAATCTTAAAATTCTGCTAGGGAAGTTGTAGGAAAGTGAAATGCCTCAAAAGACTTTAGAAATCATGCAGTTCTCTTAAAGGCATTTTTAAAAATATATTTATCCTTTGTGGTCTTTTCTTAGGAATGATACGTCAGTGAGAGAGTATGAACTGGGAAGAACAAGAAGATTTTGGCAGCAGAATGCCTTCATTAATCACAAATGTGGTCCTCATTTAGGACTGCTTGCCACCAAGGCAATCCTCATGAAAACGTGACAACAGTTTAATTTCTTTATCACCCGGTGACCAAGCATACAGACAGTCTAGCAGATGGATGTGTACAGAGACAAGCCAAAAACTCAGCACCCATGTCAAGGTGAAGTATTTCATGTGGAGTTTGTATCCAACTATATCAAATGCAGGCTTGTGATAAACTACAGCCTCAGCTTGTTTAGGATTACTACACACTAAAATTAGCTTAATTCCCAACAATTCTAAAAAATTAGAACTATAGATTTCTAACCATTCCTAAAGATGAGAGCAATTCAATACATTCACACCTATCCAATTGTTCATAAGAGCCTTTTGCAGACAGGGGGACCTTCTCATTTGAAAAGAAATTTAAGTGCAGAAAATCCAAGAGGCATAGGTAATTTTATACAGGTAGAAATATTGTGAAACTAACAGATGTAGCAAAACTCTATGTAAGATTCTACAAGAGGGCAAGGTGAGTTTCTTTTAAGACAAAATAGTTTTATTCACTTACGCTCATGCTCTCACATCACCATCGACCACCAAAACAACCGAGTCCAAGTAGTCTGGCCTACAACATCAGGACATGTATCCTGTGGTCTAGTAAAAATTAAAAATTACAGTAATGACAAGTGACAAGAGATATCCAGTTCTGCTTATCCAGGTACCATCAAAATCCAAACATTCTTGAAATTTTGTCCATCTGATGATTGTACAACTAGACATATCCCTTCTTTCTCCATTCATATCAATTTAACAAATTTCTCTTTAACAAATTTCTTTTTATCTTCTATTACAAATCTCTAATAATAACATTAATGCCTGCTATTTTAGAATTATAGTGTGCTTAATGGGGTCCTAACCACCATGGCATGAAATCCACATTCTTCTGACAGTTGCTCAGTCTCATTTAAGAGCATAGATATTCTCAGAATTTTGTGTTCTGTACAGATGATGGCTTTACCTGTTAATTCAGAATCACTAATAATTTCTAAATATTATTCTTTTTATGATAAATTTAGAATATCCACAATTATAAAAAGTTCATGCTTCTGATAGGCAGTCCTAGACATTGTCATTAAAGGATTAAATATAATTAGACTGTTATATAGATCATAATGGAACCATAAAAATACACAATCAAAAGAGTGCCAGTCAGATAATATAGACTTACTATAAATTAAAAAAAACCTCTGTGATCATTTGAGCTCAAAAGAGTATTTGGTGGTCATGATGCTACAGAGAATTTATAAAAATAAGTGATCTATGCACCTATGGAAAAAAAAAAAAGCCCTACATGCACATTACAAAACAAGAAGTGTACTGAAGCTAATCATGGTGCGAATAGTTACTAAAATATTCTTGGATACATCCTGCTACACTAATAATTTTGAACTCATAAAAACAAGGAGAAAAATAACCTCCCAACAGAAATAACCACATAAATTTTACTTCCATTCCTGACATGACCATCAGCAGCAATGTAGCCTGTCTTTTAAGAAACCAGTGATATATTAAGAAATATATAGCTATATATATATGACTAGACATAGAAATATAAAGTCATATATAAAAAACATATGTGTATATTCCCTTTTGGTTTTTTGAAGTTGTCAGAAAGATCTGTGCAGCTGTTACGTGACAACAAAAGGACCCCCCAAATACAAGTGACTCAAAATGCCAAGTCCTGTAATTCTGTTCAAA
Organism: Catharus ustulatus; assembly: GCF_009819885.2. Lineage (NCBI taxonomy): Eukaryota > Metazoa > Chordata > Aves > Passeriformes > Turdidae > Catharus > Catharus ustulatus. The sequence goes on from NC_046221.1 coordinate 80,356,669, forward strand.
GCCAATCCTTATAGCTGGAACAAATGCAGTCTTTAGTGTCTTCCTAGAATTCATGCATTATGGCATTAGCACCATAAACCACCAGTACAAGGTTGCTGAGGATTTTTGCTTTAAACAGTTTTTGTACAGAAATCAAATAGGAAGCATTTTGAGGTAATAAATTATTAGATCAACATCTGTATTTCCATTTGTTAGTGGCATGAGAACTCATCTCCTGTAGGCTAAAGGGTTCTGCTGCTTGAATAGCTTCTAATGAAACTGAAAGTTGTAAATCTCTTGCTGTAATACATGTTACTGTACATATTTCAAGATGCTTGATTCCTCCCGAAAGATTGCAGGCTGAATGATAAAGAAACTACAGCTCAGGTAGGTAGTGCATTACAGCAAATGTCAAAGTAGAAAAATGAACAGAACTATTAAATACAGTGTGGCTGGAATGCAGCTTGGTTAGGGCTCGTTCTGTATTCTGTATGAACTACAGAAACACACATATTATGGTACATCAATTGCTCTGGACAGACCACTGCGTAAATGCAATCCATTAATACTGCCTGCAAGAGGGTTTATTGTAAGTAATTTATTTTAATATAATAATTTTAAAACATCCATTAGACTCCTGTTAACTTTTGACTATATTACTGTTGATAACCTTCACTTGTGACTAAGTATATAGGTTATTTTCTTTACCATTTTCATTCTTTTGTAATTTAATTCAAAACATAGTTACAAGGGACATGAGAAATGCAGTATAGCTTGGTTCTTGATCTTTCCTGACTATTTCACAGAATTGCAGAGCCAGAAAAACCCTGAATTCTGAAATAGTTTCAATGAACATTTCTGCCTAGGTGTATAAACAATTACTTCTGGGCCCTATACTTGTAACCGCTATATTTTGTCTCTCAGCAAGAAGCATTAGCTTCTGTTAAGTTCTGCATTAAATTGCAGATTATATGAAGTTTATATATTTCACCATCCAATTCACAGAGGTTAACTTTGGACAAAAGAAATTTGAGTGTTTATAGAAGAGTATATTGTTAACCTCTTTTTGCATTGTACTCCTAGTTTAAACTTCATGAACATATTTGTAGGTTTACTCTTCCCTCTCCCAAGACAATTACCTTCCTTTAATTGTTTTGTTTGTTTGTTTATTTTTGGGTTTTTTGGGGTTTTTTTGTCTGTTTCTTTGTTTTGGGGTTTTTTGGTTTTTTTAGGAAAAGTTGCACAATAGAAATTATGAAGTCATCTAGATAGCCTAAATCAACTACACTAAGCTGACTTTTGGGGCAAAGCCTGGTTCACATAGAGTTGAGCTACAATGGGATGATTGAGGTTCTGTGACCAACATTGTTGTTTTAAAGAACTCTAATAATATGGAAGAGACATGAACTAGCCAGCAAGTTTCAATGAATATCTGCAGTTGTTTTGGAAAGATGATGTCTTGGTTTCCACTGGGATAGAGTTAATTTTTTTCTTAGTAGCTGATGCAGTGCTGTGTTTTGGATTTAGTATGAGAGAAATCTTAATATCTCTGAATCTGACGTTTCAGCTGCTGCTGAGTGCTCCTTAGTCTAAGTCAAGGGTTTCTGAGTGTCTCAGGCTCTGCCAGTGAGCAGGTGCACAAGAAGCCAGGACAGAGCATAGACAGGCTGGGCATTGATCAATGGATAGTGAGCAATTGTACTGTGAATTTCTTATTTCTTTGCAATTTTTTTTTCTCTCTCTCTTCCCATTTCATTACAAATTTTGTTACTTTTATTGTTATTGTTGTTGCTATTATTTTCATTATTATTTTTGTTATTATTACATTTTATGAAGTTTCAATTATTAAACTGGTTTTATCTCAAATTATTAAGATTTATGTTTTTCATACTATTTTTCTTCAACACCAGGATGAGGGTAGGGAGAATAAGAGGCTGTGTAATATTTAGTTGATGGCTCGGTTGAAACCATGACAGATTTTCACAACAGAATATTGAAAAATCTTATAAAAAAAGTTTCAAAACCATAATTAAAAGATTATTTAAAATCTGACACATTTTAAAAATGTAAAAATTTTCAAATTGAAATAGTTTAGTTTCTGTTAACAGGAGGTAATTTTAAAAATATTTGATAAGAAAAATATTGCTATGTAAATTGCTAACAACCAATAATGAAATATTGAGTTTCTAAAAAGCTACTTTTGCATGCTAGAAATATGAGCATATTTATTAACTTTATTATTATTATTATCATTATTATATTATTAGGTTATATATTATATATTTTATATTATAATGAATACTATAATAATATCTATAATATTATATATTATAGATGATATTACATTATTATTATATTATTTATTATTGACATTAACTTTTTGTTAGACAAAAACTAAAAGGGTCTATATATTACAAACATTGACCTATTTCAAATTTTTCAGAATAAGTCTTCAGTTATTTCAGTGTTCCATCGTTCTCATACAGAAAACTGAAAAAGATTACATCACATTTATTTAGGTTGTGTATTTTCACAGGAGGAATGTTACCCTTCATTTGATGAATTTGCTCTCTCCCCTAGCCCCATCTGAGGTAACAGACTGTAATTTAGTCACAGTAAGGTGCTAAGAGAGATGAAAAATTCCCCTACAGCTTTGTTTTCTCCACAAAATTGCACTAAATGTTCTCTTATTCTAACAGAGAGAGGTTTGGTCATAAAACCACTTAAATGACAAAGGGAGAAAATGTGTTTTTCAGCTTTTCACATTTCTTATAACACTGAGGAAGTAATTCATCTCTGCTGAGATAACTGAATTAAGCTATGTGTCAGGATGTATGTGTTATTCCATAAATGAAAGCAATGTGAAAAATAAAACCTCTAGATACTCACTTTTTAGTTCAATGTTCAGTCTGTAGATTGCCCAAGAGATGAAGGCTGCATTGCAATGTGAAGTTGGATCCTTCTCCACAGTACACAGAGGACTAAGGAACATAAAAATCTAAATGAGCACAGTTTGAATATATAAGCAAGAAATACAAACTGGAAAATATTACCAGGACCTATTTGCGCCTTTAATGCTGTTCAAAGCCAAAGTAGTGTATTAGGTGAAATTAACATCTGGGAAGCTGATGAAAAATTTGCAGGAATGAAAATCCCCACCATACTGATCAAAAGAAGGAGTTTCAATGAAAGCTGCTCAAACATGCATACAGAAGCATAAGATATCTGCAATCTTAAAAAATTTAATAGAGCTATGGTTTTCTTTTGTTTCAGTCCCTCGCAATTTTCAATGACACCAAACTATACCAAAGAAATATGAAAGATGATAGTGTTACTGCATGAAGTCCACTTTCCAGTAGTTGAATAAGTCACTTTACAATGCTCTATAAGTCACTTTTTTTGCCTGTTGATGAAAAATATTCTGTAAATGTTTTAATTTTTCTAAACAAGTACACAGTCATCAGAGAATAGGCATCAAAATAACTTTTGGATAAATGACAATAATAAATTTAGAAGTTCAGTTTATTTTCATATTAGATAACTTTCAAGTACCATCTAACATTGCTGGGTACAGGGGATTTTTTTTTTTTTTTTAAACAAAATCACTATATCACCTTGAATAAAACACTGTTAGAGTCTCACCTGATAACTAAAAAAAGATTGACTGTATAAAACTCTTATATCATTTGAAGGACATTGTTTTAACTCCTCTTTTTCACTCAAACATCTGCCTTAGTAGATATGAAGGTAGACATGGGTAATTAATAAGATAATTTGTATGATAGTTGCATTTGACCTAAATCTACTGGCCTCAGAAACACTTGTATGGAGAATTAGGGATAGGCGTGCGGAAGACATTGAGCTGTATGGGTAGATAGGACCCCTCCTCTCTGCAGTCGAAGTTGTCTAACCCCTGTTCGGTAGCCAGCCGCACCCAGCCGGACGTGAGCAGACGGAAACGAAGCCAACAGCCCAAGTTATAAAAACCCCTGTAACTTTTTAATAAACGCCACTTGCCATCTACCAAATTGGTGTCTGCGAGCATATGGACCGAGTGACCCTGGAGTGGGTCATCGTGCCATTCCTGAACCAGGTCGCCGCGCCTTAGGAAGGCAACACACTTGCAACTTTTCATTGCTATAATTTATAAATTTTAAAGTTGCCAATCATGACTTATGTTACATTTAAAATATATTATGTTTACTTTGCATTAATTTGCAAAGATTAATATCTGAAGTTCTCTATTTGCCAAAGGCAGCTAAGAAGGCAACATAAACTAGAATTTTTTCTAGGCTGTTTAAGCAAATCTCTTATCTGAAGTAGTCTCATCTTCATGGTAACAGGAACCCATAGTGTTAGTCATGTCCCACTGCTACATATCAATTTAGGCCTTTGAGATAAAATGAAACATACACACTGAAAATTAATACACTGTGAGGTGTCATTTTAATGGAATGAATAAATAAATATAAAATCTTAGTAAGAAAACTTAATTCCCATTCACATGATCTTAGTTCTTTTCCAAAGAATTTCTAAAGTTTTTATGATTTCAGTAATATCCTTAAAAAGGAGTAATTACAGAAAAGAACTTCAAATATCTGTGAGCATTTTGGCATATCTTATTATATGTAATGGGGGGAAAACCAGCTGTTTTTCTGATGTAATCTAGCAAAACCTCAAAATTACATTCTTTTACACAGTTAAAAAAAAAAAAAAAATCAACAAATGAATATTACCCAGAAAAGGGACTGGATTCTTGCAGTAGGACAGTAAGACTGAAACAGCACCCTGTGCCTGGCCCTGTACCTCAAATATCCTGCAGAGCTGGCCTGGGGTGCTGTATCATGTAGAACAGATGAGATATCAGAGGCTCTTAATCCCAGGGATGGTTATTCTGTTTTACTCTTAGGCTTCCATGTGGGCAGAGCGGGAGAGGAGGATAAAGAGGAAATCTCAATGGAGGGCTCAGGTTTTTAAGGGTCAGGAAAGGGGAGGGGTCAGTCTTGGTTTCTTGCCAATCCCATCGCAGGGGTCAGTCCATTGGTCTTGCAGGGGTTACAGGGTTAAAGGGACATACCATTCTTAAAGCAGTAGGGTATTGGGTTACAACATCTCACCCTTTTTTTGTTTAAAAGAAGGAAGAAGGGTATTAGGTTGTTCTAGATACAAATTATGATCTTTCCTACCACTTGGAGTTAGTAGGGGCTTTAGATTGTTTCAGGGTTTTCATCTCTATGTGATTCACCATGGTGACAGAGGGCATGAGACCACTAATGGCCTTGAGAACTAAGTGACGAAGGATTCCAAATGCCAGTATTACAAGGAAAAGAATAACAAAGAATAACAAAATAGTTTTGACTATAGAAGTCCACCACCCCGTGAATCCCCAGACCTTGAACAGTTCATTAATAGGATGACAACTTGGATGGGGTTCATCATGAGTTGAGTGGAAGGGAGGTATTCTCTAAAAAGAAAACAAACATTTTAAAACATGTTAAAAGTCTCTGAGTCTGCTGGAAGGTTGTCTTTTATGTCAGTTCTCTCTCCTCTCTGGCGGCGTCTTCTTTTCGAAGTAACTGCTACTTGCTTCTCTTCCTCTTCAGCTGGTGCTGGTTGTTTGGGGACAAAAGGCTTTATCCATTTCTGGGGAATCCACCGAGGGCCTGAGGGAGTGGATACGCACGCATAACCACGTCCCCAAGTAACAAGCTCATAGGGACCTTTGGTTTCCCAGGTTTCTGGATCCCTAATCAAAACTGGTGGATGCTGAGACTGCTTGAACTGTTTGCCACTGTTAAAATGACGAACCACAGGAGGATTCATGTTTTCAAATGAACAGTTCAAGAAATTGATAGTGAACAGGGTTTTACACAGCTTCTGCTGTGGAGACATCCACACAGTTGAACTACTCTGTCTAGCCAGAACATGCTTGAGCGTCTGATGTGCACGCTCAATCACAGCTTGGCCTGTGGGGGAGTGGGGGATGCCACTGTGGGGGTCTTATGTTCCACTCCCCACTGCCGGACAAATTCCAGGAACTCCTTGGACACATACGCTGGGCCATTATCTGTTTTGATTTCCTTAGGGATCCCCAGTACTGAAAAAGCTTGCACTAGGTGTTGTTTGACATGCACAGCTCTTTCTTCTGCGTGGGCAGAGGCATAAACCGCACCTGAATATGTGTCAATGCTTACATGAACATATTTGAGGCGACCACAACTGGGAATGTGTGTGATGTCTGTCTGCCACACCTCACAGCTGCCAAGGCCTCGGGGGTTAACCCCTGCACCTAGCGATGGCATGGCCTGGAGCTGGCAGCTGGGACAGGTGGCCACAATGGCTCAAGCCTGACTCCGTGTTAGCTTGAACTGACGGATCAGACCTGGCACATTCTGATGGTATTGCTGGTGGCTCACCTTTGCCTGTTGGAAGATGTCTGGGAGGCGTGCTTGTTCTGCTGGGGTGGCAAGGGAGTCTGCCTGACGATTCCCTTCTGCGATCTCACCTGGCAAATCGGTGTGTGACCTCACATGCATCACACAGAACGGATGTTCTCTATGAGAAATTAGATAGATTAGTTTTGACAGCAACCTGAAAAGCTGCTCATTGTCAACCTCTTTGAGCACTGCCTGCTCCGCCCTGGACACTACTCCTGCTACATAAGCTGAGTCTGTTACCAAATTGATTGGCTCAGAGAACTTCTCAAAAGCTCTTACCACTGCAGCCAGTTCAGCTACCTGAGGCGAACCCTCCACAAACTCAACATCAGCTTCCCAATGCTGAGTCTGAGGATTTCTCCAAGTCATCACCGACTTGTGGGAAGCCCCAGAAGCGTCTGTGAACACTGTGAGAGCTTTGAGTGGTCTCCGACTCCTCTTCTCGCGAGGAATGAGGTGGAATTCCTCATTGAACAGCTTGTGAGATGGGGCCTGGACTGATATTTGTTCGCTGTAGCTGTCCAGAGACAACTGGAGACTGGCATTGCTCTGGAGCAAGTGCTCTAACATCTCCTTTGTCAGCCTCTCAGGAGAGTTCCTTCCCTTCTCAGAGAGTTTGACTGGAAGGTGAATACATGTAAAGTCACAACCTGCCGGCTCATACAGTCTCATCCTTGCCTTAGGAATCAGCTGAGCTATGAGCTCTTGTGGCTTTGTGATGGTTTTGGATCTTTTGTGGGAGAGGAAGACCCACTCTATGATTAAGAGTAAATCTCTCTGCCCCTCGATCCACTGGAATATCAAACCGTGTAAGTGTGGTAGTTTTCCCAGAATTATGAATTTGAAAGGCAGTTCAGGTTTGTAGCGATGAGCCTGCCTCTCTGCTAGAGCTTTCTGTACCTTTTCGATTGCAGTTTTTGCCTCTGGGGTCAGTTCCCTAGGAGAAATCAGCTCTCTCTCCCCCTTCAATAAATTGAAAGGGGGCTCCAGGTCCTCATTAGTGAGGCCTAGCCAGGGCCTAACCCAATTCAAAGACCCACACAAGGAACGGAGATCTGCTAAGGTTTTTGGGTTGCAATTAATGTCCAATTTCTGAGGAACAATGGTCCTTGCAGTGATTTCCAGGCCCAGGTACTTCCAAGGTGGCATCCTTTGGACTTTATCCTCCTGCAATTGAAATCCAGCAGAGGTTAAAACCTTAACCACTAGGTCAAGCGTGTGTTGGAGTATAGAGTCATCGGGGGCACACACAAGCAAGTCATCTACATAACGTAGGATGATAGCTTCCTTTCTCTGAGCACGCACTGGGGACAGCAATGAGGTCACATACCACTGGCATATAAAAGGACTACACTTCATCCCTTGAGGGAGCACTTTCCAGTGGTAGCGCTTCATTGGGGCTTCTCTGTTGATGGTAAGAACAGAGAAGGCAAACCGTGGAGCATCTGCTGGGTGTAAAGGGATTTGAAAGAAACAGTCCTTAATATCTAAAACTGCCAATTTCCAATTTTGAGGGAGCATCGTTGGAGAGGGCATTCCTGGTTGAAGTGATCCCATGTCTGCTATAATTTTGTTTATTTCCCGGAGATCATGTAACAATCTCCATTTGTCCTTCCCTGGTTTCTTAATTACAAATACCGGGGAACTCCAAGGGCTTGTAGTTTCTTCTATGTGTCCTTTTGCCAATTGTTCTGCTACAAACTCCTCCAGCGCCTTAAGTTTTTCTTTACTCATCGAGCACTGAGCTGTCCAGATTGGAAAATCATCTAACCATGTCAATTTGTGGGCAGGGCGCTCCTCAGTGGCCGCCTTTAAAAATCCTGAGGACTTTTGGGGATTACCATTTTCATCCCCCACTGGGACATGGTATCTCTTCCCCACAGGGGGCACTTATAATCTGTAACAAACAGACGGACACTATCTATTTTTTCATTTGGCCCCTCAATTTGCACGATGCTTTTTGATATTTTTGCCAATTTGATTCCTCCTATAACTTGGATTTTGTCTGCCACGGGTTGCAATTCCCATTGTGACGGCCACATCCTTTCGGGTATGATCGTCACATCTGCCCCTGTGTCCAGCACCCCCTCCACATGGAGATGGTCTGAACCATGGGTGAGATTGCATGCCACAGAGGGTTTTTCCTCACCCACCACCTCTGCCCAATAGACTTCAGGTGATTTTCCTTCTGCTGTGATTTCCTTTGGAACAGGAATGGCCTGGGCGAGGATTTGCCCCTCGTTCAGGTAATATGGTGGTTGAGAGCAGTGTGCTAAGAGAATGAAATCTGAAACATTTTCCTTCTTGGATATGGAAAGTAACTCCATCTCCAAGGGTGTGTGTGCTGTGTCCCCCATAACTAAATACTCACAGCACAGTTCCAAATGCAACAGCATCAGGTCCAGTGAAGTGCTAGACAGGTCCACTGTAATTGCTGTCCACTCTGTTGACATAAAATAAACACCTTTAGTAGTCTTAAGATTGAGACGACCAAAAGGCGTCCAACCCTTGCTGATTGAATATTTAACATTAATGCTATCATTAATCCCCATACCATTTGTCCCGTCCTCCCCCTTAGTTTTAAAGAGAGAGGTTTTTTCCCGTGTGGAACCCGCAGTATTTATATCTTTGCGTGTTATGATATTTATGGAGGGTACGCGCTGTACACCTAGTTTTTTTTTTTTTTGTTGGTCTTCTTCTGTTTCTGGTTGTGTGGGCAGTCCCTTGCATAGTGTCCTGTTTTCTTGCACTGGAAGCAGGTGATATGCTGCAGCTGCTGTGGTGGTACCGGTTGCTTCCTTGGTCCTGATGTCACAGGTGCTGCAGACCTTGATTGTGCTGGTCCTGGATTTCTCTCTGGTGCACTGAACAGTTCTGCTTTTCTGGTGCAGGCTTCTATCATCTGTGCTAAGCTAGGTGGTGGGTCGAGGGGAAGACTAAGTATGACCCTGCGACATGATTCATTAGCGTTTTTCTGAGCCATCTCCTTCAATAGCTCTGCCTGCACCTTTGGGTCCGAGACTAGTCTCTCCACCTGTGCACGGAGGCGATCCAGAAACTGCAAGAAACTTTCTGAAGGAAACTGTTTAATATTAACATAACTACCTGTAACTTCAACAGTAGGTAATTGATAGAAAGCTTTTTCTGCTGCTAGAGAGATCTTATCCAAAACAAACTTAGTTAATAAGCGTGCCTGTTTATCAGGGCTTTGGTACTCCCCATCACCTGAGAGAAGTTCCTGTGTAATATCATTATTATCCTCATCTTTTGCACTTTCTGGGCTTTGTTGTAGTTCCTGCAAAAGCACTCTTAAAGATCTTTTCCAAATGTTTTCCCATAATTCAAATTCAGAAGGAGACAGTAAACATCTGAATAAATCCTTAATATCATTGGGTACCATCTCATTAGAACTAAATGTTGCTCTTAAAAATCCTTTAAACATTTCACTGTGTCTGCCAAATTCTCTTTGAACCTTACAAATTTCCTTTTTATCTTGGTATGTTAGTGGCTGATATTTTCTCCTGCCATTTCTCCTACCCATATAAATGACAGGAGCCACAGACGGAATCTGAGTCTCCAGATCTAGGGTTTTAGGGATAGGCACTACCCCTCCCTCTGCTGTGGACTGTGTTATCTGTTGATTATGTGCCTCTACAAAGACAGTGTCCTGAGGAATGGGCGGTGCCGAGGGTCTTATCTCAGAGGGAGGTTGTTTAGAACCTGTAGAACCAGCATTCCCACCCCCACCCCCACCCCCCTCTGTGCTAGCCTGATAGCTTGGGGGAAGGGATTGCGAAACCTGATCAGAGGGAGAACAGTCCTGAATACCCAGGGGCGAGGATGAGTTTGGGGAGGGGTTTAAGGGTGTTAGCAAGAGATAAGGGGTGTTATGGGAAGAAGAGGAGTTTAATGCCATGTGGCTGGAGCCATGTTGGGGTTTGCTTTCAGCAGGAGACACGTGGTTGATAGCCTGAGTTAGAGAGACAGGGGAGTCAGATTTCTTAGGCGAAGAGGGACAGATAGAAGGACTGGTGAACTCTGAGGCAGTTTGCTGTGGCTGGCTGTTATTTTCTGTTTGAAGTAAAAGTTTTCTAATTTGCAAAAATATTGGGATGAACATTAAGGCTTTTTTATCTCCATTTTCGACTACTGGTTTTTGTCTGGCTCATCACCAGTTCCCAGGCAGAGCCCCATGCATTCCACCTTATCCCTCACACAAAGAGCAACCAAAGGTACTTCCATTCAGAAAGCAGAGTACACATACATACATGTATATAACATATACATCTGCATTGTTCTGTAAAAAAATACATTTTATAAATTTGTGCCTTTAGTCTTCAATAGTCTTCAAAGTTTATAGCATAACCCATTAAATGATACTTTTGCATTGAATATACTTCCATAATGAATCATTCCTGAAGTAAAATACCCCATAAAAAGTTTTTCATTCAATAAGAATGTTTATAAAAAAGAGTACAGTAATTTCACAATTATAAGCCGCACCATTTTGACTAAAATTTTGGTCTGAACCAAAAGTGCAGTTTATAATCAGGTGCGGCTTATATATGGACAAAGAACAAAAAGTTGCTATTTTAGTTTGGAGGACAGGTGTCTGTTGAGAAAGGCCGAAGCTTCTCTTTGAAATGGAGAATGTAAACCCCCTCTCTCCAAATTATTATAATTTTGAAATTAAGGGGCTCTCAGGCAAAGATGGGAATTAGGAATAACAGTTCTTTTCTAGGAAAATTAAAATAGAAATACAATACTAGAAAGAAACAAACTCCAAACCCTGACAAAGTCAGAGTACAACCAGACACCCCGTCAGTCAGTCAGAGTGTTGGTAGCAGTCCCATTAAATGGTGGTTGCATCCTCCTGCAGTGACAGATGTGGTTAAGTTGAAGCAGTGCTCCTGCAGAAGGTGCAGTTTCCCTCCGGAGGTCCAGTGGTGATATGGAGAAATCCTATTTTCCTCTGCAGTCCAGTGGAGAAAGGGACTACCTTAGTGTCCCAAAAGTTCTGTTTTTATTTTGGTAAGAAATGTTGGGCCCTTCTCCCTGGTTGGAGCAACTTCTAATGGGATGCAGTAATTTTATCAGTCACACAGTGGGACTCAATGTGCCATTAGCAGAAAATGACTCACTGGAGGAAGGATGGGTTGTGTAAAGATAAAGAACAATGGCCTACCTGGCTTCAGTGGATGGCCCATAGCAGAATATCTGCCGTTGAGATAAGGATCACTGCCCCCACCCTCAACAGATGGTGATAGAATAGATATCTTTTATCACACTCTGTATTGTAACGTGCGGCTTATAATCAGGTGCGGCTTATATATGAACAAAGAACAAAAAGTTGCTGGCACCCGGAAGTGCGGCTTATACTCAGTGCGGCTTATAATCGTGAAGTTACTGTAAATACAAGTAAAACTCTCATTGTTCTTGCCAACAGTGAATATACAGTAAATTCACGAATACAAGCCTCACTGAGTATAAGCCGCATCTCTGGGTGTTGGCAAATATTTCGGGTTTTGTCCGTAAATAAGCCGCACCCGAATATAAGCCGCTCTGTCGTTCGCAGCGAGGACCCGCGTGCAATTAGTAACAGAACCGCGGGAGGGCGGGGTTTACTGGCTGACCTAAGGTTGTGCAGGCTCGGCCCACTAGGGGTTGCTGACGGGGCCAGGTGGCCCAGCCCGGTGTTGCCGCTCGGGGCCGGCCGCCGCTGCCACTGGGCTCAGGGCCACCCGCCGCTGCCACTGGGCTCGGTCACCCTGGGTCGGCGCTGCCCCGCGGTGGCAGGCAGGGACGGAGCTTCCCCCGCTCCTACGGCAGCGGCGGCGGGCGGGGACGGAGCTTTCCTGTCCCCGTGGTGCTGGCGGCGGGCAGGGACGGAGTTTTCCCGCGCCCGAGGCGCCAGCGGCGGGTGCGGACAAAGCACCCCACCTCCTCCCTGAGCCACGGCAATGGCTGCGCGGGGCTCCTGTCGGCTCCCCGAGCCGCGGCAATGGCGGCGCAGGGCACCCGTTGGCTCCCCGAGTCGTGGCAATGGCGGCGCAGGGCCCCCGTTGGCTCCCCGAGCCGCGGCAATGGCGGCGCGCCCCCCCCCCGTCCTCCCCGAACCGCGGCAATGGCGGCGCGCCCCCCCACCCGTCCTCCCCTGGGCTGCGGCAGAGGAGGAAAGAAGAGAGCTCCCCCACCTCTCTCCCCGCCCCCCGTGCTGCCTGCAGGGAGCCAGGGCAACACAGTAACACTGTAACAATCGCGGAATGCCGGCTTTTACTGGCAGGTGTTTGGTTCGGCACCCTGGCTGGCACGTCTGGGGTTGTAAATGTCAGAAAATTATTCACATATTAGCCGCCCCCGACTATTAGCCGCACTTCCGGGTTTCCACCAAAATTTTTGTCAAATTACTGTGGCTTGTATTCATGAAATTACTGTAATTCTAAAAATAATTTCAATGGCTTCCAAACTACTGTACAAATGGCTCTACACTGAGACTCTTAATAATATTTGTAGCAGATAGAACAACTATTCTTTCCGCACCACGAAGCACTATTCAAAGCTAGTTTTCCTGCTTTACTGGTTTTGACAAGCAGACCATGAAAAAGATTTGCAAGACAATACACAAAATCAGAGAACTGCAGAGTTATTTCAGTATCCCTAATTACAATGCAGAGTTGGAAAGGCAAGGACTGTCAATGCTTTTCTTCACAGAACTCGACTATCTACCAGCTGAAAAAAAGCCTTATTATAGCAAAAGTCAACTGGATAATTGCAAGTACCTCCAACACTTGAATAGTAAAATATCTCATGTATATTTCATATGAAAAATATACTCAATTATTCTATTATTTCTGGTAAATCTACACAAGAAAACAAGGTTTAAATTTCAAATTAAAGGACTGATCTAAAGCACAAACACATTCTGAAACTATTACAAGGTATGGGAACTTGGTGTGGTCCAATGAGAAGGCCATGCATTAAAAGCAGTTTGGCACATATTTCTTAAAGGAAAAAAGCCTAAAGGTTTCTCGGTTGTACTGCCTTACCAGCCAAACATAGTCCCATTGTGCTTGCTCATAACAGCATTATCACAAGCTTTTATGCTTAGCTATTGCTCCAGGTAGGCCTGTGAACATCCAAGAGATGGTACATTCTTCATGGCTGTCGAGAGTACACAGCTGCAAACTTCTTTCTATACAGTACAAGTCATTGCACAAGTCTGGTTAGCTGTACTGGAGCTATGTTGGAGCAAATCTGCTGACTGTAGCTCCATTTTTGCTGCCTAGCCCCTTGCCATGAATTTGGGAAAGAAGGAAAGCAAAGCTCAGCAACATAAGTTTTAAAACAAAGTGATTTAACAAAAAACAGAAAAATGGTAAAGGTTCAGAGAGTCATATATAGCAACAGAAATACATTTACCTTAAAATGGGTGATTCAGCCAGGCTCTATACTGAATGGCACAAATATGTTTGCATATTGGTGAGGAATAGTAGGTTCAGAGGATGACATTATTATTATGTTCCTCACATACTCCGAGGTTAATATACAATTTATACATGAACCTCACTTTTCAAAAGAGATACTGCTAAGTCATTATCAACAGAAGTAAATGTTATGAATAATCTTCAGAAATAAATGAATAAATCAATAAATCATTTCTGGGGAAAAAAACTAATTACTATTTATGTTCATTTGAAAAGCTGATTCTGCTGCCATTAATCATGAGATTTTTTCCTCACTGAATGGCTATCAAAGAACAACAAAGGAGACAGAGACACTACAAACATGAGTGGGGACAGGTAGACCTAAGTAAATCTGAGTCCCTCCGACTAGGCTTCCCTTCTTTATGAAAAGGATAAAAGAATACCTTTATATAAATATAAAATAATCTTTATCTCTAAATATTAACATTTTTTTGTACTTATTCTATTTCTTCCTTGATAGTGCCATGAGTTGTTGAAGAATAAACACAGCACTACAGGAAAGCACAAAACTATTAATTCCATGTGAACCCTTTATAACATGCTTTTTAGTATACTTAAAAACAGATCATACTTTTTTCATCATCAGAGTGGTGAAACCTACACTAAAATTGTTTTAAGAAAAAAGGATCAGGGAGTTGATACTGCTAAGCTCTTGCAAATATAAGGAGTAAGCAGAAAAGAGCTAAAATAAAAAGTCCTTTGTTTCTTCAGTCTTGAAGATAAGCAAAGCTCAAATCACTGGCTACTGTACAGTTTGTTTAGGAAAATTCTCCCGCCACATTCTTCAGGCCTGTATTATCCCAGTTACATCTTTTTGATCTAAGAAAGACGATTAAGAAAGAGAGACCTTAATGCTGTAGTACTCACAACAACCTGGAACAATTATTATCCCCTTTTCATTTTGAAATGCTGCTACCTTCAATCTCTATACATAAGCCACAAAAGTTTTATTGTACTTTATTGGACAGAGAAAACTAGTGGGGTTCACTCAGACCTTTTTAAGGTCTTCTCTATCCACAGAAAATGCTGAATTGAAGTACTTTTCAATTTGGCACAATATTTTTGTTGGGCTTTTTAAATGCATAAAATAACAAGGGAATAACTAACATTCTATAAGAGAAGAAAACCTGCAGACTGCATACTCAGCCTGGGCTTTATTGTTCCAGTTTTGTTTCTATGAGAATGAGACAGGATATTTCCCATTCAGGAAGGAAGTGTGGATATGTGAGGTGGGTTGACCTTGGCTGGAAGCCAGGTGCTCACCTAACCACTCAAAAACTTCTCCTCAACAGAAAAGGGAAAATATATTTAAAGGTTTGTGGATTGAGATGACAGGGAGCAATCACTCACCAATTAGTGTCATGGGCAAAACTGACTCTGCTTGGGGAAATTAATTGAATTTATCAGCAATCAAATCAGAGCTACATAAAAGAAATATAAATAGATCTTAAACACATTCTCCCCATCCTTCTCTTCTTCTCGGGCTCAGCCTCACTCCTGAATCTACCTCGTTTTTCCAAGTGGGGCAGAGGAACAGGGAATGGGCTACAGTCGGTTCATCACACATTTCCTTGTCCACTTCCCTCTGATAGGAGACAATCTTCCACAAACAGGTCCAGTGTGAGACCCCCACAGGTTCACAGGTCCTGCTGAACCAACTGTTACAGCATGGACTCCTTTCTACTGGGTCACAGGTGGAGTGTGTGCATGAGCCTGATGCCACAGGGCCACATGTCCTTCAGGCACATCCACCTGCTTCTGTGTGGAGTTCTCCATGGACTGCAGGTGAATCTCTACTCCCTCATGGACCTCTATGGGCTGCAGGGGCACAGCTGCCTTGCCAGGGTCTGCACCATGTGCAGCAGGAGAATATCAGCTCTGGTGGTTCCTTCTCCACTGATCTGGGTGTCTGCAGAGCTATTTCTCCCATGTATTCCCACTCTTCTCTTCCAGCTGCTGTTGTGCAGATTTTTCTTTTTTTCTTCCTTAAATCACAGAGGGGCTTCATCAGACAGGGGAAATTTTGGTGTCTTCTCACAGAAGTCCCCCATGTAGCCCTCCACTATCAAAACCTTGCCATGCAGGCCCAATACAGTACAAAACATTATTGTGAAAAAAAGGTTGAATGTCTCACATCCCAAATATGTAGTGACCATGGATAAGCTAGTATTTTGCCATTTTACAAGCTCTGGTAAATTATCATGCACCTGAACCCTCTAAGAATGAACAGGTTAATTCATGTCCATGTGCCTCTCCTTGTTGAATGAACAAATGCACACAGAAATGTAGAGAAAATATCTCCATTCTTCTTTCAAACTATTTATGTATAGCAAATATTTGAAGCAATAATATTAATTTTTGAAGTATTAGCTTGAGAAAAGTTACAGACATTTTAGAAATGTTTGGCTTTCATTCTTCACAATTGAAGATAAGCATCTGAAATATATATATTTTTTGTTCCTTTAATTTGAAGAACTTCTATTTAAAGATCCTGACTTAAGAGAAAAGCATGCCAAGCTATACTGAGAAAGCACTGATAGTCCAATATTCATTGCTACTAGCTTATGCACACTACAGCATCAATTCTACTTCATTCTAGCAGAATGTTAATGACAACTGCTACAGCTGCAGAGATGTTAAGGTTGAATGGCTGTTGCAGGATTCAGATCCTCTACAGCCGTCAGCTGTACCAACAGAACTATTCCTTGCTTTAGAAAAATGATGGGCTACAGAAGCCTGCCTAGAAGATTTTTAAAATTTATTTATGTATTAAAAATATACTCCTTTTGTTGAGTTTTACCTGTCATAGAGAAGAAAAATTGAAACTTCCTCTAATTTATTAAGGTACCATTGCTTGTACCAACATTTTATTGCTGTTTCCTATGATGGTCAGGATTGAGAAGCAAGACAATAATTTTTTTTTAGCTATCTTGAAAATGTTGCTTGAAAATCATTTAGTTAAATGATCCCACATCACTACCACAGCATTATTCTGGTGAACCTGCCTATTCATGGATTAGACATGTGTGTTCTTCAGTGGATAAAAAACTGGCTGGATGGCCAGGCCCAGTGAAATGCTGGCGAATGGATTTAAACCCACTGGTGGCCAGTCACAGGAGGTGTTACCTAGGGCTCAATATTGGGGCCAGTCCTATTTAATATCTTTATCAATTATATGAATGAGAGCATCAAGTGCACCCCCTAAGACAAACATGAACAACTAAAAAAAATACAAGTGTTTAGGGGTACCCTATTGAAAAATTATCATGTTAATATTTACCTCCTGAAATAGCTGACAATAATCCTTTGGACACAACTGAAAGTGTTGGACTCTTTCATTTTATATATGTACCATTTTCCTTATAATTATCTTTAGTTGAAAATTTAGTTGAAGTAAAATTTAAATGTGAACAGAAGGATGCATACAAACTGAATTAAAGAATAGAACACACAGCAGTTAAGAATGTTAATTGAAATTATTCCCCTAAAATAGTACTGAACTGTTAACACTTGAGAATTTAGATTATATTACTTTTAAAAAAATAGAAGCAGGTATATTCACAAGTATGGTAGTAGCCTCTGGAAAGAATTATTTCCTTTTTCTTACTGCTTTTTGAGTCTGTAAGAGAAGAACAAGACCTGACAGAAAAGACTGAAATCTGTCTGAAAACAGACTTCATAAATAGCACAGAATAAAATGTAAAGTTGCTTGACATTAAGCCTTCTTTCAGAAAATCTATTAAGAAAACCACTAGAAATTTTTGTTAGTCTCACTAAACATCATTCATGACTGAAAAACAAAGATACAGATGGAACTCCATTTTACTGGAAGAAGACAATGTCATCTATAACATTTTCATGGCTTAACCCTAACCAGAAAACAAACTCCATGGAGCTGTTTGCTCACTCCCCACTGGCTGTGTGGGGGAAGGAATCAGAAGGATAAAGATGAGAAAACTCATGAATTAAGATAAAGAAAGTTTAAAAAGTAAAGCAAAAACTATAAACGCATCACAAAGCAATGAATTTATTGACCCCTTCTCGTGGGCAGGTGGGTGCTCAGCTGTCTTCAGGAGAGCAGGGGATCAGCTGTCCTGCCCGTGTCCCCTCCCAGATTCTTGTTTGCACCAAACTTCCTCACTGGCAGGGTGTAACAAGAAACAGATTCTGTGTAAGCCTTGCTCAGCAATAACAAAAACACATCTTTATTATCAACTCTGTTTCCAGCAAAAATTCAAAACGTCCCCCTGCTAGCTACTATGAAGAAAACTAACTCCATCCCAGCCAAAACCAGCACAACAATATAATGTGTTCTACTAGCATTGCCTGCTTATCTTTTGAAGTCATAAAATCACATAATAGTTTGGCTTAGAAGGGACACTAAAGATCTTCTAATTCCAATTCCCCTGCAATGGGTAGGGATACCTTTCACTAGACCAGGTTGCTCTGAGCCCCATCTGACCCAGTCTTGAAATTTCAGGGATGGGTCATCCACCACTTTTCTGGGCAGCGTGTCAACGTCTACTGCGTTTGATACAATGGATTATTTTAAAATACCTGGGTACAAGTAATTCATATATAGTGGCCAGATCATAGAAATGCCTTTTTTTCTGCTCAAGCCCTTTCTCAAGGGACAGATTACAAAATTTAAAATAAATTTCTAACCTAATAAGCTTTATAATCTTTAAACATATTAACAGATATTTTCAGAGAGTTCTGTAGAAATTAAAGCACACAGCACTGCTTGAATGTGAAGCTTAAACTTTCAACCATTATAGGTATCACAATCCTTCATCAAAGTAAATATCTGTTCTTTACAACTACATAAAAAAGAACAGGAAGTATAAGGACTCACTCTTTCAAAACACAAATAGCTGTGAACAATATTGAGCTTTCTCCCAACTCTACTCTTGCCCAGCTGCTTATCTACATGGCATGATTTTTAGGGGCTTAATAATTACAGTAATTTCACGACCAGAAGGCGCACCGGACTATAAGGCGCACTTTTTTTTGCAGTGAGGCTCCGCCCCCAGCTCCCCCTGCGCAGTTGCTGGCTGAGGCCCTGCATCAACCCGGTAGCCATTGGCCCCCAGGCCCACCTGTACCCGGCAGGAGGGGTGCCTCGGGCCCCCAGGCCCGCCTGTATGTGGTGGATCTGGGGCATGCCCACCGCTGCTCCATGCCACCTCACCGGGTAGGGGCATGCCCGCCGCCCCTCCAAGCCGCCTCTCCGGGGCCGGGCTATGGCCACCGTCCCTCCGTGCTGCCTCTTCAGGGCCGGGGGGTGCCTCTGGAGGGGCTGTCCTGCCTGCACGGGGCCGGGGTGTGCCTGTAGGGGGGCCGTCCTGCCTGCACAGGGGTCGGGGGGTGCCTGTGGAGGGGCCATCCCACCTGCATGGGGCCGGGCATGCCCGCCGCCGCTCCGCCCCGCCTCCACCTGGCAGCCATGGCCCTGCCAGCTCCCCCGGCTGCTCTCAGCTCTCACTTCTGGGTGGGCAAATTTCTGAACTTTGTCCATCAGATAAGGCACACCGGACTATAAGGCGCACTTCCGGGTTCCGGGGAAAATTTTAGTCAAAAGAGTGCGCCTTATATTGTGAAATTACTGTACATGTTACTGTGAGACACAAAGAGAGTACTTGTCTTACTGTAAAGGCATAGTAAAATATGTTAACATAGTTTTCGTCTTTATTCAGATCTGTAAAGAAAAAACACTGCAACTTGGTCTCATCTAAAATACTGCAATTCCATCTCAAGAATTTTGATCCCAATTATATAGACACAGACTTAGTTTATATTTTCACAATACAGCATCCATTATTTTGAAACTTTAATCCAAATTAAGCACATAAAATTAAAATGCTGCAGTAAGGAATCTAAAAGTATTTGGTTAACTCATCTTTGTCCCTGGAAAGTATAAGCAGCTTCCTTAAACTGCAACACACAGTTGTTGCAACACTGTTGCAAGACAAAATATATTTTTTTTCTCAGGGAGATTTTTAATTATACAGTTCTGAAATTTTAAATGACAAAAGAAACTTGGAGACTTTTGCATGGCTGTCATTTTTGACCCATCTCTCAGAAAGACCAAACCCCTATGAACATTCTTAAGGAATCATTCTCTCAAGTTGCAAAGAAGTATTTGATCATCAATAATAAAGCCAAGTCTGTCACTCCAGCTGAGAACAAAGCTTTTCAAGCTTCAGAACAGCCACAGGGACACACTTCTTTTGAGGAACAAATCCAAAGTGGCACTCAAGATTATATGTCTCCTGTGGGACAGTGGTGATTGCTTTTTTACTTATGCCTTTATTTTTCTCTCCTTCGTCTTGCAGGGATGATACACTTAAAAAGATTTTTTTTTGGTCTTATTTTCATGTCTCATTGGGAATAGGAAATCATGAGCATTCTTTTCCCTCTTCTCTCTCCCTTTTCACAAATTCAAGCTAACTCACATAGGCTTTTATTTGTGAAGAGATTTTTATTTTGACTCAAAAAACCCTAACCAAGTAAAACTGATTCCCTTGGGTGGAATGAAAGGTTTTTTTCATAAGTAAAGGCAACAAGGTTTTTTTATCTGTTTCTAGAACAAGGTTGTGTATAGGTTAAGAGTAAAAATACCACAAGAATAAACATGAAGGGTGCACTTCCACCCAGAAAAAAAATGCATAAGAGTATCTAAAGACTGTGATTAAAAGATGCTTATTAGCTCCATGGCAAGCCATAGCATGCAATAGGGGGGAAAAACAGCAAAATTTTGAGTGAATTTAATCTCTTATATTACTCCTTTGGCTTCAGTCATGTTACAGCAGAATAAATTCATGTCTCCTCAGCAATCAGTAATATCTCTAATGTAAGTTCATTTTGAATTCTACTTTTAAGATTTACCTAAGAAATAAAATCAGACAGGATGTTTTCATGTAAGATGTACAATAATTTCCCACTTAATCTGCATGGCAAGAGTTACTTTAAAATGAATCTTTTTTTTTTTTTTTTTTTTTTAAATTAAAAATTGAGAAAGAAACACAGTGTGGTAAAGCTACTACAGGCTGTTTGCTCAGACATAACAGAAGTCTGACTGCATCACACCCTTGGCAACTATTCCACCAGATTCAGCAAAACTTTTCTGGTTCGCATTAGTCAGAGGCTTCATCTCTTTCTTCACTTATTTCTCTACATTTTCTGCTATCTTCAATTGAAAGCGAGTGGAAAAGGATTATGTTTCCAGTCATTAATTTTACAGTAAGAAGAAATTTCAGCTGCAAGTGATTAACAGAAGGAATGAGTCAGCATTGACATGCAACACTTTTAAATGTAACAGTAGTTGTGAAAACATACATAATCACAGAAATGAAACCAGACCCAGTGTTTTCTACTGACACTTGAAAGTTATTAAAAAGTATGAAATAAATCCTTTTGATAATGCCACCCATTCATATGTCCTAACTGGTGCATATAAGCTCTCCATTTGTATGCAAGATAAATGCAGATGTATTCTTCACTGCTCAGGCTCTCAACAGCAAAATACACCACACCATGAAGAAAGAAAGAAAGAAGAAAGAAAGAAAGAAAGAAAGAAAGAAAGAAAGAAAGAAAGAAAGAAAGAAAGAAAGAAAGAAAGAAAGAAAGAAAGAAAGAAAGAAAGAAAGAAAGAAAGAAAGAAAGAAAGAAAGAAAGAAAGAAAGAAAGAAAGAAAGAAAGAAAGAGAAAATAATTACCACTTGTGATTTTTTAAAATTTAAGCCTACCAACACTTCTGAAACAGAAATTTAAATATTTTTGAAGACCCTCCATCCTCATCCTTTAATAATCTCATAATTTACTGTATGTTCTCCAACCCCAAAGTAGCTGTCATTTGGATAACTTCTTATTTCTGACACATATGAACAAGGCAGAGTAACTCAATAAAAGTGACAGAGGAACGCTAAATATACACCAAGTGTCATACTTCTCAGGTTCTTTCTTTGGAGGACTAGAGCCCTGGGAATGGATCAATTACATTTTCAGCACATTGCAATTGATTTTCTTTCAACATCTTTCTTTCAAGTTTTATCCCTTTCTTGCTGTTTCACATTCTGTCTCAGCACAAGCTTATGTTAACCTGCAGATTTCTGTTCAGGCTGTTGAGCATTTACAGTTTCTTTTCCCTTTACTTGTCCACAGTTGTAGCTCCTATAAGAGGATAAACTTCACGCAGCCCTCATTTGAGTGCATCTAAGAGCACATAACACCCTTTTCCTTCAATAGCTCTATGAGTTGCCAGATTTGGGGCTTTTCTACTTTGGGGCCTGGGAGATGACTGCCCAAATAAGGACCTTCTTATGGGCAGACTCTGCTCATAAGTGAGTGACAAGAGAAAGAAGGAGACATCAAGGGTTTTCATCCTGTAGTAGCATAACTAGAATATTCATGCAGTTGCCACTGTGTAAGCAGTGATGAAACGGTCCCCATTCTAAAGCATTCAAGCAGCAGTAGACTTAAATCATCCTCCACCTTGAGTTTGCATGGCAGGGTGTCAGCTGCAGAGGCAGCCTTTGAGATAAATTTTATGTTTCTGGATCCTTGGACCTGCAAAGTCAGTCTAGGGCTCTCCTATTTCACAAAATAGGTGGCAACACTTTCGAGGACTTCATTCTGCATTATTGCTGACTTGGTGGCTATAAGCAACTTCATAAATTTAAATTCATTTGGTAAGCTGGAATACTGCTGCTTCTTGATTAATTTATTCAGGGAAGAAAGGGTCCCTAAACAATCTGTCCTTACTCTGTAAAGTCATCGATCCCACTTGTAATCTCCTTAAGATGTCTCTGTATTCAGCTATTCATATTTAATTCTCAGCAGATTCTGTTGACAGACACTCATCCTTACTCATCAAGTTCATAAGCCCTCTTAATCTGCACATATGTTTATTATGAACTTTGAGACATTTCATAGGCTTGGGGTTGTTCATTATTGAAACATGGAGTTAATTGGGCAGATCTTCTCAAATGCACAGGAGACAGAGGGATTGTGATTGCAAAACTGAGTATTAGACTCCTTGGTGATACTTTTGTTCTCTACTCTTCAACAGATAGTTGAAAAAAAATCCAATTTATTATGTGGATTTTCTAATATTTCTACAGTTTCTACAGCTTTAACTTAACAGTGTAATTCACTGCATTTTACAGAAACTCCTTCTATACAGCAACATTTCCTCTGTTACTAACATACTCGAAAATGCTCTTATTAAACCACTAATATCAGTTTGCAAAAAAATGACATCTTAAGATACCATGATGTGTAAGTTGAACTCACTCAAAATAGAAGAAACACAAATGCTGTGAAAGATGTTACTCAGAAACATCTCCTTTTAGAATCCATTCTTGAACATATACTTTTTTTTTGCTTTGCACTTCCCTACAAGCTTGTTCTCTCATAATAAATCTTGCAGCCAGAAGCTGAAAGCAATTAAAGGCTATAGATATATTTCCTATCACAAAATGTGAATTTTAAGGTGCCATAAATGAATACAGGTGTAGCATTGATGCCATCTGGGTTTTGCCTTTTTTTCTTTTATATCTTGTCTGTATTCTTCACACACATATTTGTAGCTCTGTACCCTATTGTATTAGTGACTAGCTTTCCCAGTACTTTTCCATGACCTTTCCCTAGGCAGAAATAAAAAAAAATAAATTCCAAAGTTCCAAGCCCCAGGGAATACAAGGCCTCAGTGCCATATTGGTTGTTCTTGGGAACCAAGGCCCAGAACAACTCTTGGAGATCCATTCTCCTGGACAAAGTACAGCTAGTGGTGAGGGGGGCTCCAGAGAAGGGGCTTGACCTGAGCAGGAATTGCATCACCACTTGTGTTCCTAATTGTGCTACTGATATCAATTATGTCAATTTCCTAAAACCTATAAAAATATATTCACCCATGGAGTGTGCAGGGTGGTGGGTTTTTGTGGACGTCTTTCTGTAACTGCTCCTGAAGGTCCTCAAATAATAAAAGAACTCTTATATTAATAAAATTATCTCAAGTTTAATTTCCAGGTTGGAAAAGGCAACAGTATGAAAGCAACAATACTGATACTAGGTTACCAGTCTTTTCAATTAACTGCTTCTTCTAATTCAGGATATTAATATTAAATGTATTATGCCCTCAACAAAAAGAGATCATGATTAAATTTAGATTGTTAATTTTTTTTTCTTTGCATATTCTCTGAAAAGTAAGTTCTACCAAACTGTAAAAAATAATTTTTCAAAATAAAAATATCAAAGGCAGATGCTTGATAAGGCTATTTGAAATCAAACTAGGAGTCAGAGATGAAAAGGTCAGCCGCCTTGTCTGTTTTTAAATGTCTCAAGCAAGAAGTATTATTCTATAGGAGATAAGTACATTGTCATTCAGACCTTTTCTTATTAATTCTGACTGTAATCTTATTTTATAATCCTTTAATTATAAAACTTACAGTCAACAAGGCAATGCCATGCATGTATAACATCCTTCTAAAGACATTAGGGATCAATATTCCTTAATCCAGTGCCACCCCAGAGTGATTAATTATAACCATGTCTGTGTTCTGTCAAGAGCCAGTGGTAGGTACATGTATTTATCCCATTTATAAACTGAGTAAACTTACCAGACTGATACAGAATGAAAGGCTTCATGCAAGTTTAAGACACATTTCCCACTGTGAGGTAATATCCCAGCGGGAAAGAAGAAAGGCTTTTCAGGATGGAAGTTCAGTGTTAGCCAAGTAAATTGAGCGACTGGCTCTTGCTGAAACAAAGATGAATCTGCAGACTTAAGAGAAACAGTTTAAAATAACCAGGCTGTCTGTTACAGTAGGACAGAAAAGATTAAACTTCAGAAGGAAATGTTCTCTTGAAGTTCTAAAAGAATTCACAGGGGGACTGGTAGCATGAACTAACATGTTTCATTAAACAAGAGTAAGCTGAGCCAATCCTAGAAATCAGAAAAGTTAACTGAGGGCAAATTGCAAGTGTTATTACTCAGGATATCTGGTAGGAACAGTCTGCTGGAAAAAGACTAAGGTTTCCAAGTAAGCTGCAACAAATGGGAGCTAAGGTTTAAGGTCTACACACATGTTGGACTATGGTTCTTTTAAGAATTTGCACCAACATGGAAATGTGTTCCAAAAACAGTCTAATATCAGGAATCTACTACAGTTACGTGGAGATCATTGTCAAAATGCGCCTGATCAGAAGAACAATATAAACAGATGTGAAAGTGTAGCACTAATCCCAGGAGGATATCTCAGTTTACATGAGTCATAGTAACTGTAGAGTGTGATTATGAGAGGATTTCACGTTAAAATATTTTCATATTCAGCTTTCCATGAGTCTGAGCAGTGCAAGCGGTAGGATGGAGAGGCAGTGAAATAAGCTGTTCTAAAATAGTCAATTCAATAGTTTTATGAAACTGTGTAAGAAAACAGGTTACAACTAATTTTGAAATGTCAAAATCTATTGACTTGTTCACCACAATTGTGGTCAGAGTCTTACTTATAAAAAATATCTTTCTTCAAACACAAACTAGTCAATCTACTTGACCAAGGCTGTAAAAGTCATCCGGGGACTAAGATCTCACACACTTTATATCGTACTACTTCTTGCACTTCAAGTGTCATAGTGCACAAACTGTATGTCTAATTCTAACATCAGTTTATAACAGTTCTTGTCAGAGTAGAAGATAGTTCAAGAGCAGGGACCATCTTTGTTGGTATCACAGAGTAGTGCAAACATTCTCAGTGGGTTCCTTTAAGCACAAACATATAGCACCAGGGGTTTTTTACACTATTAATAACTATACACTCAAACAATTCCCCATCTGAAACCAAACCAGACATTTAGACTAGAAAAGTAAAAATTAAAATAGAGAAACTGTATTTGAAAGCTTAAGTGTTTTAAGAGAAATTAAGCCCTCTTATTTCTCTATTCATATTTCTGTGAGCACTTTCAAAATATCACTTTTAGTTACTAAATCCAATTAAAAAAAAAATTTTCCTTTTAACATCTTATTGCCTTTTTCCAACCTGGAAATTAAACTTGAGATAATTTTAGCCCAGGGGTAATATAAAAGTGGATCTTTTATTATTTGAAGGCCTTCAGGAGCAGTTACAGAAAGATGTCCACAAAAGCCCACCACCCTGCACACGCCATGGGTGAATATATTTTTATAGGTTTTAGGAAATTGGCATAATTGATATTAGTAGCACAATTAGGAACACAAGTGGTGATGCAATTCTTGTTCAGATCAAGCCCCTTCTCTGGAGCCCCCCTCACCACTAGCTGTACTTTGTCCAGGAGAATGGATCTCCAAGAGTTGTTCTGGGCCTTGGTTCCCAAGAAGAACCAATATGGCACTGAGGCCTTGTATTCCCTGGGGCTTGGAGCTCTGGAATTTATTTTTTTTTTATTTTTGCCTAGGGAAAGATCATGGAAAAGTACTCGGAAAGCTAGTCACTAATACAGAGCTACAAATATGTGTGTGAAGAATACAGACAACATATAAAAGAAAAAAAGGCAAAAGTCAAATGGCATCAGTCTCTATCCTGAATCTTAAATCTAGAAATTAATAACTATCTCAAAATATTGCTATGTACACAATGGTAAAGGTTAACATGCACCTGTTGTCTGAATCAAGAGAATATAAAAATAATCACCACACTCTTTTCCTCCTCTCTTGTCAACTGTTCAAAGTCACTCTTATAAAGTTGCATGAGGATTTGGCTTGGCACCATAGAGTTAATTGAAAATGCTGACTAGATGCTTTATCTAATAGGGAGATTTACATGTTGGGATGCTTTATCAAAATTATTAAGCCACAAGATCATTGGCATTTCAAAAATTTATCTTAGACTTTTAAGGACAACATGAATGAAAGACTGGGGTTTCTTTGACTGCCAATATGCATATAAAATTGAGTTGTAATGAGCTCAGTTCCTTAAGCAAGGCAGGAATTTAAATAAAGTTTATTGATTTAATTTACCTTTATAAGATTGTCCATTAAAATTTCACCTTGATGTTTTTGATGTATGTATGTCTAAATAAATACACCGAAGGACAGAAACTTTTGTGAAGAGAATTACATGACAATAAACAGTAATTTCATTACTATAAGGCACACCGTATTACAAGGCGCACTTCAAGGTGTCAGCAAATTTCCAAACATTTCCATATATAAGGCGCACCGGATTATAAGGCGCACTTTTTTTTGCAGTGAGGATCTGGTGTAACAAAGTAACCAATTAGTAACGGAATTGCACAATTGCGGGGTTTACTGGCAGGTGCTCAATTTGCAAACATTTTTCACGGATCAGTGTAGCCTTTAAATGCAGCCTAAAAACTAAAAAAAAATACAGAGAAAAATCGCTCACTTTTATTAAACCTACCGGCTCCACTCTTGCCCAGGTGAGTGCAGGCCCCAGGGGGCAACGGCAGCGGGGCCGGGTGGGCCGGGGACCTGCTTACCTGGGCTGGGAGAGGTGGCGGGGGCTGCAGGCAGGAAAGTTTCCTGGCGAGCGGCGAACCCCAGGAGTGCCGTGCCGGTCTGCCCCGGTGCCGGGCTGCTCGTGGTTTGTGGTTCAGCGTGGCGCGCAGCTCCACGTGGCTCAGCTCGGCTCGGCTGTGTGTGCGGCTCCGCGCAACTTGGTTCAGCATGCAGCTCCACGTGGCTCAGCTCAGTGTGGCTCAGCTTGGTGCGGTGTGGCTCTGCGCAGTTTGTGGCTCCCAGTTCACACTTCCTGGTTGTTGGCAAATTTCCAAACTTTGTCCATATATAAGGTGCACCAGATTATAAGGCGCACTTCCAGGTTCCGATCAAAATTTTAGGCTTTAAGGTGCGCCTTATAGTCATGAAATTACTGTACTATCCTTCATCAGCTGAGATCTTGTTGTACCATTTTAGTGCTAAATTTTACATATGAATGACAAAAGCTGTAGTTTATGAAATGGGAACCTCAGCATTTCCTGAAATTGCTGACTTCTCATTACTGAGAGACATGCTTATGAAGACAGGAGACTTTAGCAAGCAAATGGACAAATTAAAACATCATCAGCCAGCTTCCAGTCATTCTAAGACTTGGACACAGAAGAATGCTGTTGGCTCCTTCTCATCTTTCAAATTAAACCACAATCACCTGACTTGGACCCATGAATAACAGAAAGACACGGTCCTGAAATTCAGCAGAAATAAGACTGGATTTTGACAGGAAAAACTCCTTTTTCTCTGTTGCACACCATGTGTGTTCTTGAATTATAAAGTGTATACTTGCTTATGAGTTACACATAGTAGTGTAGACACATGTTGAAAACAAAATCCTTAACAATTCTAATATTGGGAAGGGGAATAATTACAAGTTGCCAAAGCAGCAATACGTACATAGGGACAACATGAATGACCACTCAGATTGTGTCTGATTTACATGGTATAAAATACAACTTAGACAAGACAAAGATATACGATGTAAAACCACAGGGATTAGATTGATTTTTTTGGTTCCAGGTGATCGTGGATTTAAATAAATCACCTAATTTCTTCATGATTTGAGTTGTCCTGGATAAAAAGATTTATAATTCTGGTGTTTTTCATGAAGTCCTTTGAAATAAGTCAGATGTAAAAAACCTCTACATTCTATAACTTAAATGCTTTTTGAGTCCATGATTCTGATAATTTCCCTGACCTCACTTTTACCAAACCAGAATATTCTGCAGCAAGAAGCTGCACAGTTTCATAAACATATTGTAAATAAACACTTATTTTGTTTGATATGTATGTTTCTCCTTATTTTTCTCAGTTTCACTTACTGTCATAATGTGGTGAGCTAGAAAGTTCGCTCAGAAGACATCGTTATGCACGAGGAGTTAGACCCCGCCCTCTCCATGCCGTTAGCCAATCACAGCTGTATCGAAGTTACTTAAGCCCGTGTTTGCCGAGAAATAAACGCATTTCACCGTCGACTGCATCAGTGTAGCGAGTGATTTGTCCGGCGACTGGGATTGTGAAAGTGTATGTGTGTGTGTTCGCCGTGGCCCGCTCTAGCCAGGTCGCCACTTGCCTTCGTTTCTCCCCCAACGAAGGCAGCATAGTGGTGCCGAAACCCGGGATCGCCCCCAGGTGTTCGGGTGAGGGAATAGCCCCCGATACACGCGGCTGAGGGCGGTCCGGGTGACGGGACTCGCGCTGGAGGAGGTGGGCGGTCGAGGCAGCTGGATCTGACCCCGACGGTGAGGACGCTCACGTACCGCCAAGAAATGGATGCGCTTGGCAAGGTAGTTCCCCAATTGCATAGGCAATGTGGCATCCAATGCAAATTAAGGGATTTTGATTACGTGATCACGCGGTTGTTAAAATTGAGGGCGATAGAGCATCCCGCAGACATCCTGCATTCAGGGTGCTGGAGGGAGTGTACTACCGCCCTCGCTAACGACGTAATTGCCTCCGGCTCTAGCAAATGTTTAAAGACCTGGGGAAAAGTAATGAAGGCTCTGGAGAGAGCACTGACAGAGCAAGAAACTTGGCGGGCAGCCCGAGCCTGTTTAAAATTCACACCTAAAGTAGGAGTGGCTGCCGCGACTCAAACTGCGATCGGCGATAGCGCGCCGCTAGAAACTGACAACTACTCACGGCCCCAGTCCGCTGATTCCACCTCTAAAGTAACCACTCAGCTATCGCCAGATGATGAAAGTGTTTCCAAGTTTCGAAACAATTCTAACAAAGCGGACTCTGACGAAATTTTAAAAAGACCACCCCCTTATGCGCCCCAAGATGGCGCCGAGCCTGAGGGCGAGGGGCGGGGCCAACAGCTTCCACCCGCCTCACGCACGTGCAGTAACGAACATGGGGGGAGGGGCGCGGACAACGAAAGGGAGGAGAGCCCGAGAGCCAACCGGAGAGCTCGCCCCAAGATACTCCCCTCAGAGGAGGAGAGACCCCCCAAAAGAGGACAAAGAAGGGGAGGGGGAAAAGAAAGGCGGAGTTCGGGCAAGAGTCACCGGCGGCCGGAAGCTCCCTATCACTCTACTTCCTCCGACTCGGATAGCGAGTCCGGGTGGGCCGAGCAAACATCACGGCACGAGCGGTGGGGAAAACAAAGACACGCAAAACACTACATATCTAGTACAGAATCGGAGTCCGATTCTGATAGAAGCTATGCGCCGGCCGTTCCCATCAAACATACCGGCTCGCCCACACCACACGCGACCAAAGGGGGTCAATCCAAATCCATGCCGCTCACAGACTGGAAAAAGGTCCAAACGGCACTCGCCGATAGACCCGAAACCGCGGTGCGGATCTTCCCGGTTAGGAGGATAGATAACAATTTGCCGGCTTACTCCCCCGTAAACCCTAAAGAGGTGCAGGCGGTAGTTAAAGCCATTGCCGAGAAAGGCATCAATTCGGCCATGGTCTCCACCCTGATCGACGGCCTTTTCGGTAATGATGATATGCTCCCCTTTGACATCAAACAAACGTGCCGTATGATCTTTGATGGAGCGGGAATGATTGTGTTCAAACAAGAGTGGGAGGACAACTTGGAGAAAACGCTTGCCCGAGTCAGCGGAGACCAGCACCCGCTGCGTCACTCCAGCCTGACGCGGCTGACGGGGCGCGATCCACAGATGATTAGCCCTCAGGCGCAAGCTCAAGGCTTGCGACCTTCCGAGATCGCCGCAACCACCCGCGCGGCCAGAGAGGCTATTCGCGCCGCTTGCAGAATTGTAGCCAAGCCGGCTCCATGGACCACCATTAAGCAAAATGCAAGCGAGCGCTTTACCGATTTTGTGGATCGCCTCCAAGCAGCCGTAGACGCCTCGGACTTACCACCAGAGGCGAAAGGCCCAGTCCTCGAAGGGTGCATCCGGCAACAGTGTAACCAGTACACCAAGGAGCTTTTGCGCTCGGTACCATCGGGCGCTAGTCTCGCGACAATAATTAAGCACGTTGCGAGGGAGGAGAACTTAGCCCCGGTCCAAGCCGCGGTCGGCGCCGCGCTGGCTCCACTCCCAGCCGTAGTCAGTGCCGCCGTAGCCGAGGTCATGACTGTCCGAAGCAATCCTAACCAAGGCCAACCACCGCCTATAAGTCCCTTACACCTAAAACCAAGAGGACCCTGCTGGGCCTGCGGTAAAAGGGGTCACATCGCCCGAGAGTGTTCAAACCCGAGACAGGGAAACGGGCAGGGGAGGGGGCAGGCGGGCCGCAAGCAGCCTCCTCCCAGCTGGAACACCCGGCGGCCCAGCTATATCAACCCCACATGGAGTGGGCAGCCCCCGAACCAGTTAACCCCTCAGGGAGCCACCGGCCCTATGACCCATCATTTACCTCCACAGCAACCACTCCCTCAACCATTGCCCCAACCTCAGCCCACGGCGTTTATTCCCCCGAAAGACGACTCGGAGAGCGGAACCCCTGGGTGGCCCTGGCAGTACAATGTGACCAACCACCAGTAGTCTGGGGAACCTGTCGAGAGTATAAATACAGAAGCCCAGCAGATCGTTCTCGACACAGTAACATCACCACTCAGATACTCTTCCTAATCGACACTGGTTCAGATGTCACAGCCGTCCCACAGTCGCTCTGGCCCCCGAGTTGGAAGTTGAAAAATGCCCCTGCAGTGAGAGGAGTAGGAGGAGCCTCCGCTGCGAAAAGGAGCGTAGAGTTAATATCAATTACCGTGCACGACGGAACAGACGCAGAAGTTCGAGTCTATGTGTACGTTCTCCCCGATGACCCGCTTGTTCGACCTCTGCTTGGGCGAGACGCTCTAGCTCAGATGAATGTCAGGGTGACAAATTTACCCTGAGGGCCACTGCTGCGTACCCGCCAATCCCAATCCGGCTGGTTTGGAAGTCATCAGATCCCGTATATGTCGAGCAGTGGCCCATACCCGAGCCTCGAATGTCCATCCTTCTACAACTGGTGCAAAGAGAGCTAGAGAAAGGACACATCGAACCATCCGTCTCCCCATGGAACACTCCTGTGTTCGTTATACCCAAGCGCAGCGGCGAGGGCTTCCGCCTGCTTCACGATCTGCGAGCTGTCAACAAGAAAATCCAGCCAATGGGCCCTGTACAAACAAGGCTACCCGGCAACTCCTTCATCCCAACAAATCAGCCCTGTGCAGTAATTGACATCAAGGACTGCTTCTTTTCCATACCCCTGCACGAGCGAGATAGAGAACGGTTTGCCTTTTCCATCGTGTTCCCCAATGGACAGCAACCCAACCTCCGATTCCAGTGGAAGGTCCTTCCTCAAGGCATGATAAACTCTCCCACCATCTGCCAAATCGTGGTGAGTCGAGCCCTGACGCCAGTTCGATCGGCAAACCCCCAAGCCACCGTCATACAATACATGGACGACATTTTAATAGCAGCCCCTCTACCCAGCCAAGTGGACGACCTCGTAACAGCAGTCTCCGAAGTCCTGAAAACCAACGGCTTCGAAATAGCAGAGGCGAAAATAAAGAGAGGTCCGTCAGTCACGTTCTTGGGCGTGAAGATCAACAGCTCCTACGTGTCGCCTCCGGCAATCAAAATCCGCCGCGACATCAGGACACTCCACGACGCACAGCAGGTAGTAGGGTCGTTGCAGTGGCTGCGTAACATCATCCTTGTTCCACCGGAAGTCATGTCCCCCTTATATGACCTCCTAAAAGGCAAACACCCATGGGAACAGAAAACCATTTCGGAGGAAGCCACTCACTCGCTTGACTACATCGAAAAACAGTTGTCCACCGCAGTCCTCTCCAGATGGAACCCGCATCTACCATTGGACTTATACGTGCATTTTACAAAAGAAGGGGGTGTCGGAGTATTAGCACAGGGATCTCCAGAATCAGCAAAACCGGTGCAGTGGGTAGTCCTCGGAAGACCATCGCGAGCCTTTACCCCAGGAGTGGAATGCATCGGAAACCTAATCATGAAGGGCAGAAAACTCGCCTTGAGCCATCTGGGTTGCGAACCGGCGAAAATATACTTACCCTTCCGAAAACAGATCTTGTCATCGTCTGTAGCGGTCTCAGAGTGCCTCGCCCTAGCTCTGTTCGGGTTCGCAGGAGAACTCGGTTACGCCACGAAGCCTCCGTGGGCTCAATTATTAACCATCGTGGACATAGACCTCCCACCGAAGGTCCGAGATCGACCCTTGCCAGGCCTAACCGTATTCACCGACGCATCTTCATCAACTTCCACCGCAGCCGTGGTGTGGCAAGAACAAAATCAGTGGCAATGTGTTAAAATGATGGACAGATCTTTATCAGTCCAGTTACTTGAAGCCTCAGCAGTAGTGTTGGCATGCGACCTATTCCCAACCGATCATCTTAACATCGTCACCGATTCCATGTTTGTTGCGAAGCTCTGCCAAGCAATGTCCAACCCAGGCGTCTCTACTTCACCGGCCGCTTTAATGATTGAGGAAGCACTTTATTCCCGTCAAGGCACCGTGTCAGTTGTACATGTTAATAGCCACAGTCCAATTAAAGGGTTTTACCAGATAGGTAATAATAAGGCTGATGCAGCAGCGAAGGGCATTTGGACCCTGGAGGAAGCACGTCAACTGCACGAAGCACTTCACGTGGGAGCAAAGGCGCTCGTCAAACGGTGTAACATCCCGGTAACGGACGCCAAGCACATCGTCGCTACTTGTCCATACTGCCAAAAGTCACCCTTGTGGGCCAGCGGCGTTAATCCCAGAGGCCTAAAAGCCTCGGAGATCTGGCAGACAGACTTTACATTATGCCAGCTGTTAAAACCCAGAGCATGGCTTGCTGTAACAGTTGACACCTACAGCAATATGATCGTCGCAACCCAGCACGCGAAAGCCAACTCTAAAGCCACCGTCCAGCATTGGTTAACGGCTATGGCCTGGCTCGGAATCCCAAAGCAAATAAAAACGGACAACGGGACAAATTTCACCTCCAAACCAGTTCAAGAATTCGCCAGCAAATGGAACATCACCTTAAAAAAGGGCATCCCGTACAACAGCACAGGACAAGCAATAGTTGAAAGGGCCAATCAAACCCTAAAGACCAAGCTTGAGACTTTAGCCAAAGCAGAAGGGTTTACCAACGCCATTCCCCCACCTGATCAGCCACGCCTATTGGCGACCGCTTTGCTCGCTTTGAATCAATTCCCCAGAGGAGACCAAAACCAAGCCCCTTCCCAGAAGCACTGGGCTGTAGAAGCCACCAAGGAAGGTCCACCAGTAAGTATTAAGAACGAGTTGGGAGAATGGGAAACAGGTTGGAAGCTAGTTGTAACGGGCAGAGGGTACGCAGCAGTAAGGAAAGATGATGTCATCAAGTGGTGCCCGTTAAAATCCATAAAGCCCGTGCTGTTTAACAAAACCGATGAAACTAACAAGACCTCTGAGTTTCTTTTGACAGGCTTGCCACCGTGATCCATCTTGTCAGCCTTGTGTTCCATCTTCGTGCTTCGATGTTCTGTCGTTGCCAAACCAGCTTCATCGGCCAAGCAAAGAACTCGAAGACAAGTTCCAACGTCACGGCCAAACGTTCCGGCAATGAAATCAGTTCAATTTCCCTGTTTACCCAACAGCCCTGTTTACCACCCGTGTGTTCACCCTAGTGGGACTAGTTGCAGTTGTTGTACCCGTGTTAATGTTCGGTTCCCTTTTCATTGTTGGACTAGATAAGTTATAACCAAGTTGCGATTGCATTTAGACGTTTAAAATAGTTCGTGTGTTGTTACTAATATGTTTCACGAGTTGTTACTAACATCAGTTTAGCGCAGCTGCGAAGGCTTAATCGGTCATGGAGAGGGGGGAAATGTGGTGAGCTAGAAAGTTCGTTCAGAAGACACCGTTATGCACGAGGAGTTAGACCCCGCCCTCTCCATGCCGTTAGCCAATCACAGCTGTATCGAAGTTACTTAAGCCCGTGTTTGCCGAGAAATAAACGCATTTCACCGTCGACTGCATCAGTGTAGCGAGTGATTTGTCCGGCGACTGGGATTGTGAAAGTGTATGTGTGTGTGTTCGCCGTGGCCCGCTCTAGCCAGGTCACCACTTGCCTTCTTTTCTCCCCCAACGAAGGCAGCAGTCATATTTAAAAATATAGAGGATGTATTTTTTTTACAAGATACATAGATCGAGACACATTATCTCCAAATGTGGACCAGATGATCAGTAGGAAAATCTCTTTTGCATCAGGATGGAAGCAGATTATTTCAGTAAATGCATGAGAAATTTGCTGTCACTGAAGTCTTCCTCATGGTTCTTAGCTGGGCTCTGCTGCATAAGAACATAACTCCAAGTTTTCTGAGACCTACTGAAACTATCATAGTATGGAATAAAAACTCTTACATATTTTTAGCATCATACTACTTACTGCGAATTGCTAATTCATGAGTTTAGTAGGATCCTAAGTAAGATGTCACTTGCTTTGGTGAAACCATGGGTACAAATTATCCAACATCCAGTTTTTTTTCCTCCTGCCCATTGCACCAGCATCTGAAAGCTTCCCTTTCCCTGAAATTTTCAGTCTTCCCTTTCATGCACACTCAAACCTTTATATTTGGTGGCCTCCAAAGCCAAAGATCTTCAAGCTGGACTCTGCCAAGAGGACAAGTTTTTCCTCTGAGCACATTGGTACTGAAACATGGCAAAACTAACCCTAAAATAAACTTGATGTGCAGAAGAAGAATTAGAGTTTGAAGTAAAGTCGATTGAACTTTACTTTAGAGTCCCTGCATAGGCAAAGTGTACCTCTGATGGTTCAGACTCTTCAAACCTACTGCTATTGTGGTTGATTTGCTCACAGCCTGAGAACGCACAGTCCTTAATACAGATTGGTGTCAATAATCAATTACAATAATATTAGTCATATCTCCTAACTTGCAAAGTTAACTCTGCTCCATTGCAGTCAGCAGCATTGACTGAATCAAGGGCACTTAGTGATCCTCTGTTTCAACCCTTTGCCCCAGCCCTTCCTTTGCTGGCAACAATGAAGCCTTTCAACCCTGTCACACTTCTTTCTTCTTGCTCTATATAACCTGGAGTGGAAGCTATGGACAGTCATACCACAGGAAACTGTGCCAAAAGCCCACCCTCAGGGTTTTGGCTCCTGATGTATAAACCCTGTACTCAGCTCAGCCCCAAGAGAACTTTTAGCAGCAGAACAGATATCCTAACTTGCTTTTTTTCATCCCTTGTCTCCCCTATAGCTGTATCTGGCTTTCTGCCCTTTCACAAAAAAACCTGCCAAAGAGACAAAACACCTGGACTCCGAAAGGTGACTAAAAAGAACTGGAAGCAGAGATCTCTTCAGACTATGATGAGAGCCTGAAACTTTATTGCAGCAACCCTGGGTCTTTTACATGGTTCCCATTTCTTCTCAGTTGACTTCAGGGCTGCCACTTATCTCTCTTGCTCCGATTTGTTCTAACATTCTCAGCACCTTTTCTGACTCCTTTCCATACCAGTGTTTTCCCAGCTGGACTTACATTCTGACAGCAAGACCAAAGCAGAAGCTGTTTCTACATTTTCCTCAGGTTTTCAATAAACCACACGCACAAACGAACATTAAATCATATTGATATTTTTAATACTCCTGTTTCTACACACGATGACATTCGTCACATTGTTCTATGTGCAAGTGATTCTCATAATTCCCAATTGAACTGGAACCCAACAAAAATATGGTAGAATGAATCAAATAAACCCTAGTAAAGTGATATTAATTGCTACTTATAATTTACAATTTGTATGCAGTCAACAAGGAAAATTAATACTTATTTATCAAATTTGATTAGATGCCTTATAGATGTAATTAAAGGTAAGTGTTTTGGATTTTAAATTTGTACTCTTGCTAATTTAAAAATCATCTATCAAGAAGGATATAAGTTGGCCTGTGAACTTTGACTACTCTCTAGGGTTTTCATGAAGATAGGAAATTTTGCTTGAGATTGTGGATCAGATCACGTCACACATCTATCTGTTTCACAGTAAATGGATATGCATACTTAATTTGGATGTTAAACCATAACAATTGTTTGTGAATTAACCCCAACATGCTGTTCAGCCTCACACAGCAACTCACTCATTCTTCCACAGTAGGATTGGAGAGAAGGGGAAGGACAGCAATGAGAAAAATTTATGGATTGAGACAGAGACACTTTAGTGGGGAAAGCAAAAGCCATGCACAAACAAAGCAAAATGAAGCATTCATTCACCACTTCCCATTGGCAGGTAGATGTTCAGCTATCCTGAGGAACATCAGGTTTCATCAAACTTAGCAGTTACTTAGGAAGCCTAACACCATCCCTCAGAATGTCCCCCCAGGTGCACATGCTGACCATGATGTCATATTGTATGGAATATCCCTTGGGTCAGTTGGGGTCAGCTGTCCCAGCTGTGTCCCCTTCTAAGCCCTTGTGCACCCACAGCCTACTTGCTGGTGTGCAGGTGGGAGAACAAGGAAAGCACTTCAGCCTAAATTTCCTGCCTAAAACTTCCCTGCATTATCAAAACTGCTTTGGTCACAAATCCAAAAGACAGAACCATATGAGCTGCTATGAAAAACATTTATCACAGCCATAAAACAGCAGAACATTTAACCAAGTTATGTTACATAATATTTTTCAGGACTTGCAGAAGATCTAGGCTCTTTTTAAACAGCCTCCAGAACCCCGTCTGGATACCTTTAGCATCTCATATGATGCCAGGTATCTGTAAGCAGGCAATAAATAAGTTACAGGTGCTTCATCATTACAGCTTACAGCACAGCACTCTGTCCAGATCATGTGTTTTATTCTTAAGAACTACTGAATATATGCCTAGCATAAGAGTTTAGGAAAATCAGCGTAAGTCCTATCCTACAAATGCAACAGCCTTTTCCAGACTGGAAATGTGGCTTCAACAGTTTATTAGAAAAATTGCACTTTACTTCTTGGTTCAAAGAGTATTAACATTTTTGCAAGTGCTTTTAATTATGAGATTTTTGTAAACAGTGACTTAAAAAATGTAATGTGAAATTTGCCCAGTTTGATGAAAGCAATTAGAAAAATCCCTTACAGCAGTCATCAGCTTAGGTTTTTTAATTGTGTAGAAAGCTTCTCTTCTACAGAGATAATTATACAAAGCTGTTTTGAATAATACTAATAACATTGAAAACCAGCTTCAGATCTCCAACCAGATATTTCAGTGTTCTGATGTAAGTCACACCACTGTAAAGCTCTGAACAGAATTAGCAGCCTTACTCTTTCATACTTAGCTCATCTCATCTATATTATGGGAAATTGATAGTGTCAACACAATGGCAATTAATACCTATACTCATGTTAGAAAAGAAAGCACAGGAATTACTTCAGGACACCACTGAATGTCCAGACTAGCGAGTAGAAATCCTTAGTCATGCCAACATGTTTGCACTGTTTCTGGAATTTAATTTTACATCCACACTGTTGCCCTGAATTACATGGATGAAGCAACACACTGAACACTAATTCAGACAGCTTTATGCCATATGCAGTTCTTCATTTAACAAGTCCAGGTTATCAAAACAGTGTGGATCAGCACAGCTTGGTTAACTGGAAATGCTGAACTGATGCAGTGAAAAATTAGAGCAGATACCACTAAACTGTTATAATTTTGTGTGACACACCATTTTATGTCAATGTACATCTGTATGTGTAAGTGTACATACAGCTAAACTACAGATCAAAGTACAAATATTCCATGAGCAACACTCACAGCCGTGACCATAACAGCTTGTCATCAAAAGTTACCTTAAGCTCAGTCCATAATTTATGCAAATTTTCTTGAACCAGATACCATGGAAACAAGAAGTTTCAGAGGATTACAGACAACAGCATTGGTCCCCATGCCAAGTCAACCTGCTTACACTTTAACTGTTAACACCATTCAACCATACAGAGATGTCATTCAGAGCTCAGCCCTGGAGTCCACCAGCTGTGAACCACAGTTTGATGTCATACACAAACTTTATAAAGATGCATTTTCTCACCTTGTCCAGACTATTGATGGAAACATGAAACAGGACAGCCCTCAAGTTAAAACTCAGAGGAACATCACTTGCAACTGGCTTCCAGGTAGAGTACACACTGTTAACCCCTTTCCTTCAGATTCAACCACCCAGCCAGAAGTCTACCAAGCTACTAATCCAGCTGTCTACACTGCAACATCCCTCTCCAAATAGAGAGATGTTCTGATGCTCTAATAAGCAGGGTTTAAAGCCTTTGCAGTCCCAGAGGAAAAAAAAAAAAAAACAAAGCACACTCTCTTACATCTA
Source organism: Catharus ustulatus (assembly GCF_009819885.2). Lineage (NCBI taxonomy): Eukaryota > Metazoa > Chordata > Aves > Passeriformes > Turdidae > Catharus > Catharus ustulatus. The sequence goes on from NC_046221.1 coordinate 80,395,837, forward strand.
TAAACCAGTTGCAAATGCTAAACTTATAACAAAGGGTAGTCAGGTTAGTCAAGGTTTATTTGCCCTGGCAAATTCATGCTGATTATTATCAGCACCTTCACATGGCCAGTATGTGTTTTATTCACAAAATAGTTTTATAAGGGGTGAAATGTGCTTGATCAGCCCCTACCTGGAGTTCCACTGACAGTCCCACTCACCCTTTAATATGAGCACAACATCTGTCCATCTGTTTCCAGTCATCAAGGGCCTCTCCTGGCTTCCATGACCAGTTGTAGATGATAGTAAACAGCCTTACAATAACACGAGATGTCTCTGTGACTTCCTCAATAACAGTCTCAGGCCCTCTGCAGTTTCTCTGCCAGACCAAAAATAAGGGTTTTAAATCTATGGCAAACAGTAAACTTTCTGGGACACTGTGTGTGCTCAGCAGCTAGATGCTTCCGTTCCCATGAAAAGAGGATTTCCATCTTGGTGCCAATAGTCTATTAAGGTCAAGTCTCTCCTAGATCCTCCTTAGGACACCTTGTTCTTCTCTGTGGCTATTATGGCAGAGTATCCATGTCTCTAAGATAGATCTTACATCAGAGAAGCCTTTCTCTTACTCCAGAAAATCAAAACCTTCAAGCCTGTCTCATCTTACAGGTATCCTTCCATGAGTCACTCAAACATAGCTTCCCTCTCTCTCTCTCTCTCTCTCTATATATATATATATGTATATATATAGTCTTACTTCCGCTATGAAAAGAAGATCCCCTCAACGAGGGAAGAACTTAGGCTTTTCTCTCTGTAAAGTTTCTATGAAGCACCAGTTCAATCCCATTTTTTTTTTTTCTTTCCAATAGCACACAGCCTGCTCATCAGCCCCCTGTAATATTTCACAGAATCACAGAATCATTTAGGTTTGAAAAGATTTCTAAAATCATCTCACCCTCACTCTTTCAAGTAGTAGTAGAGAGCAATAAGGCCTCCCCTGAGACTCCTTTGCTACAGGGTAAACAACCCCAGCTCCATCTGCTGTTCCTGAAGAGGTTTACCCCTTAGACCCTCCATCAGCTCCGTTGCCCTTCTCTGGACACACTCTAGCGCCTCAATGTCTTTCTTGCTGTGAGTGGCCCAGAAATGAAGGATTTGAGGTGGAGCCTCTCCAGTACCAAGTACAGGGGTAAAATCATTGTCCTGGTTCTGTTGGCCATACTACTGCTGATAGAGGACAGGATAGCATCGGCCTTCTTGGCCACCTGGGCACACTGGCTCATGTTCAGCTGGCTGTTGACCAGCATTTCCAGGTCCTTTTATTGCTGGGCACCTTTCCAGCCACTCTTTCCCAAGTCTGTAGCATTTCTTGGGGTTGTTATGACCCAAGTGGGGGAGAAATTTCCACATAGCAATGCAGTGGTTTTATCACCACTCATTTCCCGCAAGTGAGAACATTGTGTTCCACAAGCAGTCCTAGCTGTTCCAGATCCAGAGCCATCTTCTCATGACCCTCATCTGGGTCAGAGCCTCTGATATGCCCAGGTATCACCCCCAGACAGGAGACCATGCCCTCTGGACCATCATCACCTGAACTCCCACATAGCTTAGAGCAGCCTCTAGATGCTGCTTCCTGTTGTCTCTGGGTGTTCATACCAGCCAGGTTGAGACCCTCTACCTGCTGTAGGCCCCTTCTCTACAGTAACCCAACAATCAGAAAACAGACCAAAAAAACCAAAAACAAGGACTCACCAATTATGAAGGAGATGACATCAATAAGGGATAAAAATCTGAAAAGTCCCAGTGCTGGGTTTGCAGAAAGGATGGAGCAACACTGTACACAATTGCAGACTGCGAGAGGAGTGTCTGGAGTGCATCCCTGCAGAAAGGGATCGGGGGATGCAGCAGCAACCTAGTGTGAGTCAGCAGTGTCAGTCCAAAAGGAAATTGCCATAAGATAAACCACCACAAGGGGAACATAAGATAATCACATCTCTCTGCCCATCTCACATTTATTATTAAATAAAATACCTGTTATTGACTTAGGTGTATGGTCTCATTTGCACCTTAATTCAGGCAAAGGCATCTCTCACTAATCTGGTCATAACATACAGGAAGCATACCCTTTCTAAAGCAATTCTCAGCCTTTATTTCAGTCAGCACTTGAAGTGAGTTAGAATTCAATCAAACTTTCTGAATTCAAGTGTCTTGAGGTAACAGTTTACTGTTTGACCTACTTTCTTCAGAATAGTTCTAATACACATACTGCATTCACGGGAACATTTTCAGTCCACTAGTGTCAATATATTGAACATTGCCTAAGGTCTCAGTTGAGCTCTGACCTTTCTAATTATTCATTCAAAAATGATGCATCAAAATCTATAGCAAAGGTCTACTAAGGTAGACCCACAGGAAATCCAATCCATTTCTCTCTGGAAGGACTTAATATGCGCTGTCAGCTGGAACGATAGATGCCACTGGAATGTATAAAGCTTATGTGCCATTCACAATTGAAACGTAATTCCAGTTGTGCTGGTTTTGGAAGAGGTAGAATTAATTTTCTTCACTATAGTTAGTATGGGTTTATGCTTTGGATTTGTGATGGGAACAAACTTGATAATGCTCGTATTTTCATTACTGCTAAGCAGTGCTTACACAGAATCTTTTCTGCTTCTTGCAATGCCCTGACAGTAAGGAGGCCAAGAGTGCACAGGAAGTTGGGAGGGAACAAATCTTGGACGCCTGAACAAAACTGACCCAAGGGATATTCCACACTATCATGCTCAGCATATAAATATGTGGGAAGAAGAGGGAAAGGGGGACTTTTAAAGGGATGGCTTTTGTCTTCCCAAGTCACTGCTAAATGTCATGGAGCCCTAAAATCTTTCCTGGGGATGGCTGAACACTTTGCTGCCCATGGTCAGTTGTGAATTAATTCCTTCTTCTTCTTGGTTTGCTTTATTTGTGTGTATGACTTTTGCTTTACTTATTAAACAGTCATTACCTCAACCCACAAGTTCTCGTACTTTCAGCCTTTTGATGCTTTTCTGCATTCAGTTGAGGGGAAAAAAGCACCAGGTTTCATTGCTAGGTGGGTTTAAAATGCATGTTAACTCTGTATCTATGATTAACTCGAAACAAACTCTCTTTTATCTCTATAATCTACGTAATGATGTAATTATCTTTTTTCTCTGTCGTCTAAAACATTCTCTGTCTCTTTAAAGCTGTAAACACTCTGGGTAAGGTATGTCTCAAATATGACTAGATAAAAATGATTAAATTTTCATCATTAGTTAAGATTTAGTCACTATTTTGATGGAAGTAATTATGCATGCACACCCACAGCTACAAAGAATCACTGCTTATTGCCAAGACTGGGATACCCACAGAATCAGTTACTTCAGTACAAAGTGATCACTACACTAAAAATAGTTCATATTAAAAATATTTACTCCAATTTCCATCTTATAATGTAAATTTACTAAGGCATTCAGCTTGTTAATATTACTTTGTCACTGAAAGTAATTCTTGCTAGCCGATACCATCTGTCTATGCCCAAATATTTTCCTTCCATTCAGGCTACTTGAAAGTAACAGTAAAAACAGTCTGGTAGGGAAAGAAATGTGCTAAATGTGCTAATGCACATATATATCAAAACAAGCCATTTTTAATACTGCTTTAGTCCATAGCCAAAAATTAAGTCATTGCTTTTGAAATTCAATTGAGGGAAAAGTGAAAAATTCTTGTGAAGATCTGGAACAACAAAGGCAAAAGAAGAATTTACAGTAATTTCACAACTATAAAGCGCACCGGATTATAAGGCGCACCTCCAGGAGTTGGCAAATTTCCAAACTTTGTCCATATATAAGGCGCACCAGACTATAAGGCACACTTTTTTTTTGCAGCGAGGATCCACGCGCAACAAAGTAATGAATTAGTAACAATCACGCCAGCTGTGCTGTCTTGGGTTACAACACAGGATGTGATCAAAGTGTCTATTCTATCACCATCTGTTGTGACAAGCTGGGACAGTGATCCTTATCTCCATGGGAGACATTCTGCTAATGGGCCATCCATTGAAACCAGGTGGGGCATTGTTCTTTATCTTTGCACCCCTCATCCTCCCTCCAGGCAGTTATCTTCTGCTAATGGCCCATTGAGTCCCGCTGTGTGACTGATAAAATTACTTCATCCCATTGAGAGTTGCTCCAGCCAGAGGGGAGAACCCAGCCTTTCCTATCTAGATAAAAACTGAAATTCTAGGACACCAAGTTGCCCTCTTTTCCCTGGACTCCAGAGGATATCTGGACTTTTTTTCCATATCATCGCTGGACATTCGGAGGGACGCTTCACCCTTCTACAAGACCACTGCTCCAACTGAATCACATCTGTCACTGCAGGAGAACTGTAGCCACCATTTAATGGGACTGCTACCAACACCCTGACTGACGGGTGTCACCCTGATGGGGCGCCAGGTTGTGCTCTGACTTTGTGTCTTAGTTTGGAGGACAGGTGTCTGCTGAGAAAGGCAGGAGCCTCTCTTTGAAATGGAGAATGTAAACCCCCTCCCTCCAAATTATTATAATTTTGAAATCAAGGGGTTCTCAGGCAGAGATATGGGAATTAGGAATGACAGTTCTTTGCTAGGGAAATTAAAATAGAAATACAGTACTACAAAGAAACAAACTCCAAACCCTGACAAAGTCAAGAGTACAACCTGACACCCCGTCAGGCAGGGTGTTGGTAGCACTTTGATTAAGTAGTGGCTGCAGTCTTCTTGCAGTGACAGATGTGGTTTAGTTGAAACAGTGGTCTTGTAGAAGGTGCAGTTTCCTTCCAGAGGTCTAGTAGTTATGTGCAGAAATCTCATTTTTTGCTGGAGTCCAGTAGAGAAAGGACTACTCGGTGTCCTAGAATTTCAGTTTTTATCTAGGCAAGAAAGGCTTGGTTCTCCCCGCTGGCTGGAGCAACTCTCAATGGGATAAAGTAATTTTATCAGTCACACAGTGGGACTCAGTGGGCCATTAGCAGAAGATAACTCCCCAGAGGAAGGATGGGGGATGCAAAGATAAAGAACAATGCCCCACCTGGTTTCAATGGATGGCCCACTAGCAGAGTATCTCCCACAGAGATAAAGATCACTGCCCCACCTAGTCACAACAGATAGTGATAGAATAGATCCTTTGATCACATCCTGTATTGTAACCCAAGACACTTTGTCAGTGTTTGGGGTTTGTTTCGGCTGCAGTTCGGCTCACAGCTCACACTTTTGGGTTGGTAAATTTCTGAACTTTGTCCATATATAAGGCACTCCGGAGTGTAAGACACACTTCCAGGTTTGGACCAAAATTTTAATAAAAAGGGTGCGTCTTATAGTCATGAAATTACTGTACATTTACTGACTTATAGAATTGTTAAGATCCTGATTGCAATTACTTAAAAAGAAATCCTAGAGAAAGTAGAAATTAGTTACTATAGTAAGTAGCAAACACCAGTAGGATTCTTCTATTTGTTAGCAACATTTATGTTTCAGATCTCATCTTCCATGAACTGAAAATAGTCACTTGGTTGAGTCTTTTTTTGGTTCTATTTATTCCAATGAAACTTTTAATACTCTGTAATTCTTTATAGAACTTTATATTCTCTTCCATTCCACATGTTCCAAGTGATTCCCATTCACTGTTCAGCTTCTGCCCCGATCCCAACGATCTTCTTTTTTCTACTAATGATTTTCGTGAATAGATAAAAAAGCAACAAATAGAAGGTTGTCTCCAGGAAGGCAAACTAGCTATGTTGGCATTTAAATCTACTTTTATTTGGCAAGGGAAGCATTTATAAATTCTTCTTTAAAACTATTTACATCAAGACTCTTAATATATCACTGAGGGAAGAACCAGAATGTCCCTTGGGAACCATATAGACCCCAATAAAGTCTTTTCACTTGGTTTTGTTATCTGTATTGATTTCTGGTCTCAATTGCATTCAATTGCCTAGAAGATAAATAGCCTCAGTAACCAGCAGCTCTTTACATCAGTTGCCCTCTTACAAAGTCTGTTTTCCAGCTGGAACAAGGAAAATTATTTCACCTGCAGTTTACTCAGAGGAACCTATGCAGAGATAGATAATACAAACAAATATAAAAAATTTATAGCAGCCTTGTCAAGAAACTGTGTGTTGTGACTAGACCTTTTTCAGAGACATGGCTTGGGATTTATAGGCTAAATGGTGATGGACTGTTCTTCTTAAGCATTTTTCTCTTACTCATATATTTTTGAGTTGATGGCAATAAGGGAAGCTATGATGAAATCACCTTTCCATGTTGCAGCACTGATCACTAGCTCACCATTTGCATTCCATTAAACAAGGGGTTTTATACTTTTCTCCCATAAATTGACTTTTCTACCAGTTTTAGGCTCAGTGCTTGCTACTAAGCTCAGAAAGAATATCTATATTCAATTCAATGAGTATTGGATTACCTTGCTCTTGTATGCACAAAATTTTTATTTCAGTGTTGAAAATGCTGACACTGATGAAGGTAATGAAATTTCAGTTTAAAATTAAAAGACCATAATTTGAATATCCCATTACACCCAGGTGTTAAATATGGCTTTCTTTAAACACCTCTAAATTATAAAGGTGTTTTCAGTGGTGTGGTTTGACATAAAGCTATACCACGGGAGTGAGTCAAATCAACCAACTGCTCAAATAAACATACCCTAATTCTGATATATATTAACACGATTGTTGCAAATGATAGCATTAAAAAATTGTAATAATTTTTATTTTCAGAAAAAAATATCTTGCATCGCCTGCCTAAGACTTTATATATATAAAGAAATAGTAGTTCTGTGTGACTGAAGGTGACATTATTCAATGCTGTAAAGTTTTGAAGAAAACAAGCTCAAGATATCAAGAGCTTTTGAAATTATTTCTCCCTAGAAAAAAAAAAAAAAAAAGAAAATCACCCAAACACAGAAACATATTTACATACATTTATGTCTTTGGATATATGCATTTGCGTCTCAGCTGAACACCTGTTGGGAACATGAAAACTAATACTGACTTTTTGTGCTGTTCATTTTCTAGTTTTCATACATATGAATAAATAACTGGAAGTGTTTCTAATGGGAGTTGGATCTGCTGATAGCAAAGGCTATGAAAAAATATATGGCAGTTTCCCAATTTCCAGGTGATAAACAGATGACTCTTTTTTAAAGAGGTTTAGAATGAGTTTCAAAAAACAAAGATATCAAATAAAAATTAAGCTGCAAAGTGACAAGATACAGAATATATGACTGTTCACAGCAATGGTATTTATTGACTGACTCATCAAATATGCAGCAACAATTTATCAAATGTTTTGAGACCAGAATGATTTCTGTGCAATGCTTTGGTTTAAAAAATATTTTTCTTCCCAGAAAAGCTATTTTTGGCTTGTCATTCTGAATTCTGTATCATTGCTTGAAGATATTTTAAAACACATTTCTATGTTAACAGAAAATATTGCAGCATTTTAGCCATAAATGGATCCTGACATCTGCCATTTGCAAACAGAGATTTCTAGACAGAAATAAGAAGAGAAACCAAGCCAGTTTTGACCTAAGACATTTAATTAGTACTGCATCACAAATGTGAGATCACATTTTGAGCTGTCCCATGAGACTCAGATGACCTGTTAAGAAGGTCATTTTTTGACCAGAGGCAGAGATTATGTCCACCACTTACATCCTTGTTCTTCTAGATACATGGAGAAAACCCATGTTTTTAAACTCGTAGGATAATTAGTGATTTAGTTCTTCCCAGGTATCCAGCTAGACAATTTCTACAAAGCTGCACAGAGGGAAAAGCTTTCTTGCCCTAGAAATTGATCACTTTGTGATATGAAGCGTGAACTTTCCTTTATTAAATTTGTGATGTCAGACATGAAGTCTATCCTTCAGGCTGATATTCATATACATATAAAAGAGGTAAATTTCTTCTCCTTCCCCACAGCTGCCCATTTGTTTCAACATTCTTTGTTCTTTTCTGATGCATGAAAATGCAAAGGATTTGCCAAAGCAAATCACTATAAACTTAGTAATTCTGCATGTCTAAGTTAGCTGTTCTTGATTTTTAAATTTTGTGCTATCTAGTGACTCTAAATTTTATCTAAAACTTTAGTTAAAAACCTACTTCCATTTCTCTGTGTCATGTCACATTTTCAAACTGATACTTCTTAAAAGTGAGGGACTGATTAGGTACATTACTGAACAACTAATTGTGTCTGGAAGAAAGAAACACATGCATAGAAATAACTATTTTGTTCTTTTTAAATGACTTTAGATAATTCTGTTTTCTCTGTAGAAGGTTTAGAAATACAGATATATTCCCAGACCAAAAGTCTACTAGATAAAAATGGTAATAAAAAGTTGGGGGCTTCAGAAAATGTTTTGCAATAATAAAAGTATAACCAGATACATCACACAAATTTTCCGAAGCACGTAATGTTAAACTATTTCTGTTCCAACTCAAACCACTGACCATAGGATAGAAATAAGACTATGCCATAACTGAGTGTTCCATTTAAAAAAATGAAAAAAAAAAAAGAGAGAAAGGAAAAAAAGAAAGAAAGAAAGAAAGAAAGAAAGAAAGAAAGAAAGAAAGAAAGAAAGAAAGAAAGAAAGAAAGAAAGAAAGAAAGAAAGAAAGAAAGAAAGAGAAAGAAAGAAAGAAAGAAAGAAAGAAAAGGAGATTTTAAGAGATGTAGATTTTCTGTAAAGAAGTACATTCTACATATTCATCTCTCGGTCTATTAAACACAATCAGGTTTCCTTTTTCATTCAGTCAAGGAAGGTTCATGGGAACAATTCAAGCAAGGTCATACTGTATGATACGGGAAAGCAGAAAAAGTTATAGGGTCAGCGTCTCAAATAAGTTCAAATGCATTTTAAAATTTCAAGGTAAATTGGTCTTTATTACTTTATATTAGCTGGTGATCTATGGCCTTATTTTTTATGTTTGTCCATATCAACAGTACTTCTTCCTTCTCTTTGAATCTTTAGAAGAATAAAATAAAAGTCTGAGTCTTACAAGAGCTAATATTTGACATTATTGACACCAATTTGTTCTGTTACTCAAAGCATCCCACTGACATATTCCACTCATCATGTAATTTACACCCTGAATTAGCCAACAATCATCTCTGCAAGTAGAAACTTCTTCTATATTCTCTGTGCTTTACCCAAGTTCATAGGAAAGACAGAAATATGAAGTTATTGTGGACAGTGTGCAAGGCTGAAGTAATCAAAATTTAGATTAGAGTTACATCAATCTAGTCTTTCCATATTACTGAAGCTCTATCTGAAAGCACTTGACTGTCTAAAAGAAATATAAAAGAATCAGGTATCTAGCCCTTTCTTGTCTTCGTTTCAGAGAAGAAAGAAAGAATTACAGCAGCAATCATATGTATTAAATCATCAGTTCACAGTTTCCAAGACAGTATGAAATAGTTTTCTTCTGTATAGAAAAAAAATTACAGCATTTATAAAGCACAAATTTTCACAAAAGGACAGGTTTTCCCTTCAAATAGGACAGACCCTAATATGTAAAGAGGTAGAAGCTTTTCTACTTCAGCAAAATGCAAGTATGCTGTGAGAGTCAGAACCTGGGCCAGAATCTTTGGCGGAATACAACTACAGCAATTTTAAGAGATGACAAGTACTCAGCAACAATTTGCATACAAGGATATGCACTGGAGAGTCATGAGCCAGACCTTCCACTGTAGAAAAGCAATATCATCTTCAGTGTGTGAGACTGCACCTTTCATGGAACCTGCAGAGTGCCCAAGGGCACACAAAATATACTCCAGCAAAAATAAGCATCAGAAGCTCGTCTGTGCTTCTCTGCAGCAAAGACACTCTGAACTCAAATACAACATGGCTAATAGCCAGCAGGATGGAAAGCAAAACAAACCTCCTGCAGATCTCAGGGTTTCATCCCTATACCAGTACTCAGTTTCAACACACATATTTCAAGCAATATCTTAAAAATCTGATGAGGCTAAGGCCTGAAATAAGGGCAGAAGAAACTCAGCTTTTAGCAGTGGTTGTTCACAAAAAAGTCACCTGAGGATCTGGAATGAAGTGCTTCCTAACCTCAAATCTGTACTAACCAAAATCTGTAACTGAACACACAATTTAACCTAGTTAGTTTTACTAAACTACCTTTGAGTAAACTAGTTTTAGTTCACAACCTTTTTTATGAGAAGTGAAAGTATACTTCCTAATTTATAAGATGCAATTCAGCTTTTGCAAATAAAATAGCAGTAAGTGCAGAGTGGTAGATGAAGCAATTTTTTAAATGCAAAATTAGTTTGATAGAATCTTTCTTTAAGTAACTGGAACTTTGAATATTCAGTATATAAGTAACCAGTGCTGCTGTTAATTCTTCAGATATGGGTCCTTTCTGAAGCAGAGGAGCACTGCACCACCTGTGTATAAGCTTGACACTAGTTGTTAGTACAATCAACAATAAAGTAAATTATCCAGACTTACTTATAATAAACACAAGGAAAAATTGTACACAACATTTTCATGCCCTCCTTTTCCTGCTAGCTAATAAAGCACAAAATATTAATACAGAATGAAATATTCTTTTTCAAACACACTGTTCACAAGCATATTGAAGAAACTCAGTGTGCCATTGGTCCATATAATCTCTCCTTGATTATAGCCAATGATAATGACAGTATTTGAAGGACAATGTATTTTGTTCCAGGCTATGAGGCAGCATATAATAAAGCCTTTTAATAAAATAGACGTTTCAAAGACATGTAAGAAAAACACCAACAATCACAAGATTTTTGAGTTTCCAAGTGTAACATTATTACTTTTCCAGGATGATAAAAATATATATATATATATATATATATATATATTTTGTACCCCAAGGCTTTTATTTTGCTAGTAAACTATACATGTCCAGGTCCTAACTTTGAGTGCTGGCATATGATCATACATATTGTCTTATCCTTTGCCTTGGCATGGAGCATGCCAAATTAGCAGCATCCCAGACAACACTTCTACAAAGACTGGGGAATGACATGGGCCAGGGGCTCTTGAAACAGCCTACCTGGAGGAGCTTGCCTGATTTTTTAAGGGAAGTGAGTAAAACTCTGAAGTCAGCATTATGATTTCCCTGAAAAAATAAGTTGTTTGGAAACATTCCTCAAATCCACCACTACTCAGTGGCTCACTATCAGACTCAGTTAAGACAGGAAAACAGAAACTGATCTGAAGGAGTAGAAGAGAAGTTTTTATTACTGCATGTAGATCAAGCATAGTTTCTTCTTTCTTTTTCTCTACCTATATCAGATATTTGTGTCTTCTGCCTGGTTTTACATGCTGTCAACATTTTGAACATAGGTTACTCCAAGTGTGATTTAAGATGCCTGGTTAGTACCAATACATTTTTTCCTCAAAGGCATGCCAATGTATAAACTAAGACTCTGAAATGTTTTACTTTCCCAAAGAGCTACACCTTCCTATAGTTCAAAGCATCCAAAGGGCAGTTGAATTTAAACTGAATAGGACAGGTGAAGAGGTGATATCACTGGGGCTAAGGGAAGCGGACACATCCCCCAGCATCATTTGTAACATGGAAAGGTCTTTGCACGCAATAAGGTACAAGGGTGCACATATGAACTCAAAGTATAGTAATTTCACGATTACAAGCAGCGCCTGATTATAAGCCGCATGTCCGGATGTCGGCAATATTTAGGTCTTTGTCCATGTATAAGCCGCACCAGAATATAAGCCGCATTTTCTTTCGCAGGGACGACCCGCGTGCAACAAAGTAACATATTAGTAACGATCATGGGATCGCTCACCCTGGCCTGGCGCTGCCCTGTGGTGCTGGTGGGAGAGAGGCACGGAGCCCGCTCGCATCCATGCGGCAGCGGGAGGGAGGCACGGAGCCTGCCTTCCCCCGTGGCAGGAGGGGGAGGGAGGCACGGAGCCCCTGCCTCCCCCACCGGGCCGCGGGGCCAGCAGGAGGGAGCCCCCACCTCCCCCCCGAACCATGGGGATGGCAGCACGAAGCTCCCGCCTCTGCCATCGGACCCAGGACCGGCAGGAGGGGGCCCCCGCCTCCCCCCCGCTCTGCCAGCACAGAGCCCACCTCCATCCGCTGCGCAACAGAGTAACCAATTTGTAACAATCGTGCAATGGTGGGTTTTACTCACAGGTGCTCGGCTCAGCACCTTGGCTTCCACTTCCGGGTTTGGAAATTTCTTAACTTTTTTCATATATTAGCCGCTCCTGAGTGTTAGCCGCATTTCCGGGTTGGGAGCAAAATTTTACTCAAAATGGTGTGACTTATAATTGTGAAATTACTGTAATGAAGCATGGAAGGATTGCACACCAAAATGGTAGCATGCCACTTGCTGTCAGAAGCAGAAAATTAATTCTAGACAACTTCATTTGCTAACATTGTGGCCTCAGTAAAGTGGAAAACCAATGAAATGGCTGGTTAAACATCTAGTTCTATTGAATTATAAAAAGTATGAAGTCAGTCTCAAAATTACATCCTTTAAATACTATTAAAATATCAGTAATCATACTAGTCAATTTTTGGATTATATGATTTGGTCACTATCAATAGTTTTCAACACTTTTCATTTATAATTTTTCATTAGTGTTATTGAAATATGGATAGAAATATTTGATACTAATGCCTGTGTGGTAAATCTTGTTCACTGACATTGTAAAACAGGGCTGAAAAATACTTTAAATTTTGAGTAAAACATTAAAAAAATCCATTTAAAAAAATGGGTGGACTTCACCTTGCTAATGTCAGTAGACTCAAGCAACATATTTTTATCTATATCATCCTCTAGAAAAATGAGAGTTAATTTAGCATCCTCATATATTTCAACAGGACATTTTAAATGGGCTATAAAGTAAAAAATAGTTATAGTATAAGGGAAAGATTTTCTGAGGCACAACAGGTATTAGAACACTTGTTACCTCCATGTACCTCCACCACTTATATTAATTTATCATCCCAAGCCCATGGAGACTAAAGCTTATTTTTGTTATGTGGGGACTGCAGTTTGTGTCAATGACAGAGCACTCAACAAATGCTTGATGGATAAGTTTAATTTTCTAACACAGCATAAATACTGTTTTCTTTGAATAACACTCTAGGACAAGGACTGAAGCTTCAGGTGAGCCAAAGTCTGTTATCTCACCACACCTGGTCTATAAAAATTAAGCTATGTAACAAGCAAAGTCATACAGAAAATCTGAATCTTTGATCTAGCACATTCTCAGAAAGAAAACAGCAAATGAGCATAAGGAGTGGGACAGAAAAAAAACACTTCTATGATGTATCTTTAGAGCAAGTGAGGTTAACAGGGCCTCAATTCATTCTTCCACTAAGTAGTCTCCCTGCACCTCTCAAACGACAGGGGTGCACATGACTGCTCTGTGGATACACTGATAGGTTGTCAGAAAGCCATGATTCCCAACTGCCTGAAAAACACAGTCTGGGAACGTGTTGTGGCTCTTTCTGGCCCTGCATGCAAACTCCCTTCAGAAGTCACTCGCTGCAACTGGGTCACTGTGGCATTTTCAGTAAGTATTACTATTCAGAAATCCATTCCTCTAAGTGTCTCAAACAAAACCTTTTCTTCTCTCCCAACGATGTCCTGCTTAATACTGTTGCATGGATTCAGTCCAAATGGAGTAGCTCCCAAATTTTACTTATGTCATCAAACTTCCAATCATGCTCAGTTTGTGAAGTTCTATCAGGTGCAGTTTCCTTCAGGGTAAGGGTAAGTAGTTGCACTGAGACTGTGCTGCTGTTCACATCAGTCACTAATTCAGAAAAATGCCCCATCACAATATTGTCAATGTTGTCAATATTCTCAGAAAAAAAAGAAAACAATTAAGTAGCTACCATGTTTTTCCAGAGCGTTCATATTAGTGTCTAAGTAGAATCAGTGTTTAAATTAGCTCACTCCTTAGTCTTTCTCTGTTACTCTTTCCTGGAAGGTACAGACCGTATTATTACACTTTCTAGCTCAATAATATGTCAGGATTGCTCTCCCAAAACTCAAAACATGTTTTCTGCAGCTAAGAACAATATCATGTTGTTTCTTTAACATTTATGGACACAGAGTTTACTGAAATGTGCTTGAATTAGCAGGAAATTTCATCCATTGTAAAATGTTACCAAAAAATGATTGACTGACATAGCCCAGGTCTACAAACGAGTTATAATTTCAGTATACTGCAACTCAACCATCAATGTCTATTTTTAAAATCTCTGTGTGATGTGGAGTATTATTGTAATCACTTCATCTTTAGCTATATTTAGCTTAGACTTAAAGACAACATGGATGTCTCATCTCCACCCCATCTAGACAACTACCGATTCATTTATATATCTTTTGATTCAGTTAAAAAATATAGCATTTGAACTAATTATTTATTTATACTGACATTAAAAATCAAAAGTAAATTAAAATTGACAAAAATGTAAAACCACTTTAGAGTACGAATTACAAATGGGAAGTGTTGGATGGTTTCAAGCTTCTGAAACAATACTTTCATGAGAAGAGGATTGCATCTTACTGAAGAATGTAAAAAATACTGACTTTGTTTTTAAGCAAGCTCTTGTGATAGTAAAAGATAATAGATCAAACACAAATGTTTCAGAAATTATTCAACCTGTCACGGCACAAAGTTGCTTCAATGCAACGTATTCACAAACTGCAGCAAATCTTCCTGTTTTAATTGGAATTCGAATCACCTTGACCTTTCCTAGCACAGAGCAGAATGCCCCTCTGAAGCAACGGCAGCATCTGCATCCTCATTCCATTTTAATCAGAGCTCAATTTGGATTTCTATGTCTCGGCAATCAGTGCATTGCAGAACAAGGAAACTGCAGAAATAAATGAGATGTTGCCTTGTTCCAGTTGATTAAAACATGATTCAAGGTGACTTTTAGGTGACACTACAAGTTGTCAGAGCAGCAGTGTACTTTTCTTTATGATGGAAAAAAATGTGTGAGGGATGTTTATTTCCCCTCTCTGAGATAAGTGACAGAATTGAAATGAGAGCACTGGTGTGCCCATGAAAATATATCAGTGTTTAAAGAATCCTATTATTAGACACAGTGGAAACTACATCTTGGATAAGCCTCCCATACTGTGGGTAATTATCACAAGCCAGAATGCTAATTGCTTTTCAATCTGCTCTGTGCCTCCGATGAGTCTTGTTGAGGGCTACTGGGGCTGTACCAGACACTAACACTTAATGAGACCAAGTTTATCAAAGTACAGCATCAGTTATTACCAAGTGAAGAACAGGAAAAATAGGCCTTAAAATAAAAAGACAAAAAAAAAAGAGAGATGAAACTGAAGAAGAAGAATTAAACTAAAAACATTTTAATTATAATTTCTTTTCTGGTATTCAGTAATTGTCTTCATCACAGATAAAATTATATAAGTATACATGCTATGGTTTGGTTACTTGGAAAGGTAAGTACTTGTTCTGTATTTTAAAAAGTTTCCTTGTTTACACAAGAGAACTTAGGAATTCATAAAGCATTTTTCATTTCAGTTCTGACTATTATAGTTAAGAACAATTAAGTGTAGGTGTCAATATATATTTTTTCACTTTCTTGTGAAAAGTGACCAAAAAAATTAAATTGGAAACCATCTTCTGGATAATATACAGTGTCTTTGATGGTAAATTTCAGTTTACACTCTGAGACTCCAGAAAACACGTAGGATGGGCAATGAGCATTTCCCAGAAAGCCAACCCAATACAAAATTACTATTTGGAAGAATGGAGCATTCCCACATTTCCCTGTTTTGCAATATTTTTTATCTTATAATTTTTTTTTCATTAACTTTTTAATGAACTCAAGGAACTAGGTAGGCAATTGCTACAGTAAGCGTTCAAGGTATTAAAACATGGTAAGATGTATTGACTGCTTTAAATACACAATAGCGAAGTCACCAAAGTTCTACTGAAAATATTCAGGAACGGGAAAGAAAATGCCAGCATCAGTGCTTGTGATGTAATTATTTCTTCTTATTGTCTCTAAATTAGAGATTAGAAAAACAAGCAAAGCAAGATATGCATCTCTAAAGCTGAGAAATAAGTGTTTGACTTCTGTCAGTTCTCAGTGCTGACAGTTTCAATTGCAGAGGTCAAAAGAGCAGCACGAGAGAACACAAGTTAGACCGGTAAGTTAAGGACCTCAAAGCAGTGACACTGGTCACAGCAGCTGCGAAGTTTAAAGCAAACCTGAGTAGATCAACTGAGAAGATTGTATCACAAAGTTGTAGATGTCAGCATTTCTGCATGTGTGTGTATTCACTCACTTTAATAGAAAATACTTTGCTGCTCTTTGCTGTTACTATTTAAATTAGTAAGGCTACTGCAAAATAATGATTTTAAACCTCTTCATGCCCTCTAGCCCTACCAGTTCACAAAGTTGATGAAGTCAAGGTAGCTTATTGCTAATAGGCTGCTTTGAGTCTTCAGCACTTCAAAAGAAAAAATGTTCAAGAGTCTAACTCAAGAGAAACAGATAAATCACAGAACACAGATTTACATATAAGAAATAAACATTAGGTTCTTCATCTCATTGAATTCTCTTTCTCTTGTAATCACAATTATTATTACACTGTATTATAGTCCATGATCTCTGCCTCTCATAATAGGTGCAAACTTTATTTCTAATAAGGATTTTTAATACTTGAATCATTGTCTTAACCTTACATTACTCCATCTCTAGGGCAATCTCATCTTCCCTCAGAAAAAGTGACCTACTTCCAAGATGAAATCTAACATTTGGGTTATTCAGTGACAATACTGATTTTCTTTTCTTTTGATTTTCCTGAGAACAGTCTATTTATCTTAAAACTGCCTTGCCCTCATTTTCTAACACTTTTTGGTCAAGTAAACTCTTGACAGTTTGTCTTAATACCAGACATTATTGCAAATAAGATAAATATACCTTAGCAGTGACTATAACATTATTTTCTGAATTCTCAGTACAATCAGTCAAAAAAATATTTCATTTCATACATCATTTACCACTTCTACAGGAATTGAAGAAGATGCTGCAAATGAATGCTAAAGGGAAAGTTTAGAAGCAGCAGTGGATACATGATGCATGTGTAAGATTATTTTCTACTAGTCCTTTCCGCCTCTCCTCATCGTGATCCATGCACTATGGGATTAAACTTTGGAACGAAAACTACAGAAAAACCATTGAAAGGAGAAAGAAAACACATTCATAGGTAAAAAATAGCCATGTGGTCGGTCATTGTCCACTGTATGGACCAACTCTTATTCATGAAAGCATGACATTAATTGGGTAAAGCAACATTTTAAAAAACAGCATTTAAAAAACCAGCAATTAAAAAGGCAGCAATTAAAAAAGGGAGTGGGGGAAAAAGAAAGGATGAAATAAGGCAGGCTTTATATAGCTGGTATAAACACTGCAATAATGGTATGAGTTTACCCACAGTATTATCCTTCTGCTGAGTTTCTTTCCCCATTTTATTACTGTATGAAATAAAAGGGAGCACCAGCATAGCTGTAAGATGACAGAGAAACCTTTATAGTCAAATAACACAGTGCAACAGGAATCTCTGAAGCTCAGAAAGTCTCTTCCCAAGGAATTAATCTCAATTTCATGTGAGCTGTTTCTATTTTCTTACTCTTTAGATGTGTTGACCATGGTACCAAGAAGAGATGAATCTGCTCAAAATGGAAACCAGTCAAAAGAAAAAAGCAGAGTTTTTTTAATCTGTCCTGTGTTTCTCTCCTATTTTCCAAGTAAAATTTTAAACAGAAGTGAGCTTGTGGTTTGGGGTTGTTTGTTTATTTTTTTGTTGGAGAGGGACTATTTATTATTTTGTGGTGGGTTTTATTTTTTAAATATATATCAAGTGATGTTTATCTGGGAAAATTACAATCCAGAAGAATTCTGAAGGCATATTTTCTTTTATTAGAAGGTTTTCTCAACTGTTCTCTTTCTGGTTATCTGCTAAATATGATATGTTATTATGATCCTTTGCTTAAGGAAATCAGTGATTTTAGAACCAAATCTACCAGATTCAAGTTAAACTCTGTAGTAAGGGGCCACATAGCCCACTGCAGTTAATTAGAGTACAGTGTAATTCAACAGAGCACAGAGGATTTTATATATAACTAATATTGTGGAATTCTTTGTGCATGAACTCATAACATCTAAAGTTGCATCTAAATATTTATTCCGTATTAAAAAAAAATATTTTAAAAGTGAGAAATTAATAAATAATATGGACAAGCAATATGGATAAACAACGATCAAGGTTAAAAGAATAGAGAAGTGAAGGGCAGAGTACGCTAGCACAACTTTGAACTTTATAGGTCATGAAATCGTTGCTGCTTTCAGAAATGATAACATTTTGAAATGGAAGATTGTATCTCTTTTTACACTTTGCTTTTTAAATTCTCTCCAGTGTCCAAGTTTACAAAGGTTACATGCCAGTATAATCTAGAATAAGACCATCTGTGACTGATTTTGAAAGGTTACTGAGAGGGAAATCGGATGTGTGAGAAGCCTCAGGGAATGCAGCTGACTCCTATTGTTTTCCAATAGATGTGATATTCTAATGAAAGACAAAATCACTGAATTCTTGCTTGGATTTCCAGACAACATATCAAGATACCTAAGCAGTCAAATTAAGAGCATATTTTACTACCTTCTTCCCCCTAATATTGTGACCAATTGTTGTCAAAATCTGGTGCTTGTCAGAGATGTTGTGAGCACTACCTGCATATCATAAGCAAAATCAAACTAATAAAATTTATTTATTCATTATAACGACTAAAAATTATTCAAC
Source organism: Catharus ustulatus (assembly GCF_009819885.2). Lineage (NCBI taxonomy): Eukaryota > Metazoa > Chordata > Aves > Passeriformes > Turdidae > Catharus > Catharus ustulatus. The sequence continues at coordinate 80,414,701 of NC_046221.1, forward strand.
TTTCCAAGCCCTGCTTAATAAAATAGACAGACTATTGCAGTAGAGAAGAAAGGCCAAAATTAACATTCAACACAGTATTTCTGCAATTTTCTACCCGTCTATCATCAGGTCACACCAATAATCAAGGTTAACCGGAGGAAAAGAAAATGTTATCCCGTCTGAAATGGCACAGTCTAGTCCTATAGAGGGTTTTGAATATTAAAGGGAGAATTCTCCCCAGGGTCCCTTGAGAACACCAAAACAAAGTAAAAAGAATGTCAACCACCATAGAAACTCTACTTGTTAAAAGTGGCATATGGTGCTTTCTACAGCAGTTTCCCAGGAATGTATATTATTCAATAGGTATGAGTCAAAGAAATTAAACAGTATATTTGGACTTCAGGAGTCTAATATTGTGTAATGTTAGTCAGGATTGGGAGAAATTTTTCAGATGATTTTTTTTTCCCAAAATGAAAGTCATCTATTTCTGAGAACTGTTTCTGACAGAGTGACTGACTTACAGAAGAAATACAGATGTAAAATATCTGCAAATGATACATTTCCTTTGGGTCAATTCTGATAATCTGTGTGATTTAAAGAAAAGGAAAAAATGCCAAAATTTTTATTTCAGCCTCCAAACCAAACATCTATCTATCTATCTATACAAGCACAGTCTAAAATCTGTTAAGAACAGATATAAAAACACCTTGTGCAGATGGTAATCACCATATAGAATCAGGAGGGTTTTAATGTAGCAACCTTGTGTCAAACGGCTTCTTCCCTTCAAGCACCATGATCTACCTCCTCCCCCCATTCATATACCTACACTTTGTCTAAGGGATAAACAGGAATGCCGTCTGTACAGCAAGCCCAGGAACTTGCATTCTTTTACCTTAGCTCTCAATAGTTTTCTATAAAACAAGAACAAAAACAGGAAGAAGACTGACTTCAAGAAGGAGAAATACTTCCCACAATGACGTGTTCTGTTCCTTCATGCCGAGAGATCACAGATAATTATGAAACTCATAGTTTTTAAAGTTTAAAAAATGTTTTCTCTACACCACCTTTTCTCCTCAGAAGGGAAAACATGTTTTAGTAAAACTTTGAAATAGAGAAAACCCTAATGATAATTATTGAATTTGATAAACCATAAGAAGTGTTAGCTTTAAATCTCAAGTATCAATTAGGCAGGAAAAAAAGGTGATGATGGTGCTTCAGGAATCCAGATACATGTTGACTTCTTGATCTAAATTATTTCTCATAACTTATACAAATTTTCGTAATTACTTAGATATGCATTTGTACCTATTCTGGACATCTAATAGTCTAGACTGGTTATGTCAGGCACCTCTCATAAAGTTTCTCTTAAAACTGTACCAAAATGTTTCTTACAAATAGTCCAGCAGAGAATGAAACCCCCAGATATTTAACTCCTAATATTTAAAAGCGGAATTATTTATAATAACCATTTTAAATTATTTTAGATAATGTATGATTTTGAAAAAAGCAGGAACTTATTTTTACGATGCTTTATTAGATAAGGAACTTAGAAGTATGGAAATAAAGTTGCCATCTATTTTCATGCAGTTTCTTTTATCAAAAGAACCACATTTGGGTTTTCACTTTCTGTCTGGCATTTCAGCAACAAACCGTTTTATTTACAGTTATTTTGTCATTTTATTTTGGTTCAGAAGAAGATAAACATCCTAAATGGTGAAGACGTTTGTCTTCCTGAAATCTGAACTGCCTCCACAGTTCCAAAACCAGAGAGAGCAGTTAAAAGAGCAGGCAGAAGAATCTCTGGTTTCTCTGACCTCTTCAAACATATTGTGTGGCCGTGCTGCTTTAAATTCGAACATATTTCCTAACCAGGTTACTTAGTGAGATTAAATGAAACCCCCAGTCATCTAATTGTTTCTCAGTCAGGCTTGAATTATATCAACATATATCAACTAGTAAGGTAATTTATTAAACTAACAAATCATACAGACAGGTTTTAGCAAGCAGAAATCTTAACAGTAGTGCATGAAAAATTCTCATAGTTTCCTTTAAATATAAGAGGTAAAAAGGAACAATCACTTTGTTTTTTATAATAGCATTTTTTAAAAGAATCTTGTTTTTCAGTAATGTGTATGGTGCAGAGGTCATAAACAGGTTTCCTGATAGCACATGGTTAAGTAGTACCATCTTAAGCAGGTCATAGAAAGCATTTTTGGGGGGTGTAGGTTTGGAATCCATCTCTTTCTTGGATCTGTGCTGATACAAAGAGAGAGAACAAAATGAAATAAAGAAGTATGCTTCAGCACAGTGTGCCAATATAGGGAATTTACTTTTCTACAGAGACAGTTTTTGTTTTTGTCCAGTGCAGAATTCCAGGACATACTGCCAAAATCAGGACCATGGTAAACCCAAGCTGGATGAAAGCCTGAATGGTACAGAAAGTTCAAATTTCAGAGAAAAAAATATAAGCTTTCCATCTAAAGCACCCACGACTTTATATTCCAGATGCTAAAGAACTTTAAATAAAGATATAAAAGTGTTTCACCTAAGCAATACATTTTCCCTGCAATAATATGAATTGTGAACTGCAGATATCTTTCTCAATTTGCCTTTTTCTACAACTTCTACAACATCTTTTTGGTTTGTCATGTGAAATTATGTTTTTGCTAAAAGATTTAGTGATTGAATTTTTCAAATTCTGGCATATGATTTCAGAATTTCAGGGGCATAGCTTTTAATACGTACCTCATTTTTTGCATTGAACATGCCATTAAGAAACAAAGCAGAGGATTTTTCTTCCTTAGTTTGTTTTCAAAAAGGTAGTGATTTTACTTGTTTGCACTTCCCAGTACAGATGTGAAATTTTGAGAGTCTTATATTTGGGCCCTTGAGATCCCTTGTAATTTATTTAGATTAAGGGTGTGGTAGTAGGGGAGAATGTATGAGGAAAAAAAAGCACTACTGAAAAGAACATTTACACTAAAAATATCTAATAAAGATATAAGATATGCTGCACTTCAGGTATTTTCTGGAATCACAGGCAGAAGAGAAGCAGTAAGCACTAAGGCCACCTATTTGAAAGAAATAAAGACCAGAAGTATTAACTCACTAACTGTGTCTTCCTAGAGATAGAAAAAGCTGCTCCCAAAAACACAGTGACTTGTCAGAAGATACTGTTACCACAGCCAAGAGATGCAGTGGTCACATATTCATGTGTATATGAAGCATTCAATTACTCCAGGGTTCTCACTAGCTAAATATTACTTGGTTTACTTTTCCTCACCAATAATCAGCAAAGAGAAGCGGCAAGGCTGATTAGCACACTGAAGAAAAGCAGTTTTACCTGATACCATATACATGTGCTATATCAGCAAAATTAATCTAGATATTGTTTGCTAATATGCTAGGTTTTTTCATTAAAGTGTTCAATTTATTTAATTTACGTATTTATTTCTGTTGTGATGTAAACACATGAAGGACTGAAGACAAACAGAACTGAAGATAATTCATAAGTCTAACTTTTTGAGGAACCTGCATGTTTGTGAGGGGTCATTAGATGTGTTGAATATGTATGTAAGGGAGACAACAGAATAACTTAATCTAAGGGAATATTGGTTAGGCTTTAATTTTACTTAGATTTATTCTGCTTGTTTGGAAAAAGGTTTATGCAGATCTTAATTGTGCAGGTCCCTATTTTAAATTTTTCAAGTAATTTAGAAGTTGACATAACCTGAGATGAACACTACCTAATGTTTATCTTTTCATAGAATAAATAACAACTTCAATTAATGCAGTTATGCAAAAATGAGGATAAGAAATGACATTAACATGCAAAGCTATGAATTTTTTGATTTAGCTGTTCCACAGCTGCAAAAACCATGCACTGATGTGTTACGAAGCTGAAGAAACCTCTACAACTCATTGATGGTAATTTATAAAAAAAGTACAGAGCACTATTTAGTAATGATTTTTTACTTTTTAAGACTTTTTTGGCATGGTTTATAAATGTACCTCTACTGACAGTTAAAGATAAGACATCTATATGCCTTAATTTGATAGTGATTATTAATAAATTTGCAGAAAAATGGATTCAATAGAAAGGTGCTCAGACACACTTAAGAGTTGTGTGAAAACCCTTAAGTTTTTCCTATGTCACAATATGCATATTCATAGGAAAAATAAAACCATCTCATTATATAAAATGGTTTACTATTATTGTTGTTTCTTTGAAGCAAAATTCAGTGAATTCATAAAAATGGATAGTATGAATATGAGTAGTAGACACAAGGATGGTTTTATATAGAATTTTTTAGTAATTATTCAAGTTATCTAAAATTAGAAACAGTAGCAAGTCAAATACAAATTTTATTTTTAACCTTATCCACTTCATTTTTTACTACAGTTGAAGCCTGGAGTGCTCCTCCTTCATTTAGAGCTTGTCCTGTCTTAACCTCAGGTAGAAGCTCAGACCCACATTGCTACTCACACACTGAGTCCTGGTGGGATGTGGAAGAGAAGTGGAAGAGTAACAGTGAGAAAACTTGTGGATGGAGATAAAGACAGTTCAATAGGGAAAGTAAAAGCAAAGTGCACAAGTAGAGCAGAGGGAGGAATTCACTCACCAGGCAGGCCTTCAGCCATCCATAGGACAGCAGGAAGCCATCACATGTGAAACAATGATTTGGGAAATAAATGCAATCACTTTGAGCATTCCCTCCCTGTTATGAGCTTTCCCCACAATGGTGAGAGCAACCCAGATTTTATTAATAGGTCCCTTGGAGTGGAGTAAAGCAAAATGACTGAATGATCAGTGTTTGTAAATATATATATGTAAGGCTTGTTTTAGAACAATTTGGCTGCAACGGGAAGCAGTTATGTAGTTTTTGGTTAACATTATCTATAGCAATATGAAGCATAAAAATATTACCTAGGAAAATGTATAAGGAAGAGAAAGGAAAGGATCACCACCCATTGATTTTCTGATGAGACTTGATTGTTGCAGCTTAGCTTTCCCTTCATAGAAGTGGTGGTCCATCAGGACAGGGTTAAGAAGCCCACAAAATACAAAGTCTGGTAAGTTAAATGACACTCAGGCTAAACTGAGAACAGTCTGGTACCTCCTTTAGGAGCAAGAAGCGTTCACTCCTCTGGTGCAAGGCCTCAGAAATTAGCCTGGAGGTGCTTTGGGAGCCTTCTAAAACATGACAGCTGTCTCATGTCAGTGCCGTTGAGGCAGTTATGCCCCATCAGACCTTCCCAGGAGGCAGGAGAGGGGAATTTCACAACTGAGCTGTATAAGGGAGGGCTGTAGGCATGAGAAGAGGCACCATCTTGACTTGCAGGACTTGCCTGTCATACACCTCAAATGCTGGCTTGTACCCTCTAGGCAATGCCAGTTTACCCCCTCAGACTTTATGCAGACTGGCCATTACACACCCAAAAACTCACCTCCTCCCCCTGGGACCTATAAACCTGCCCTCACCCTGATGTCTCCACGAACGGGCAAATATTTTGAGACATTAAACTTCAGAAACCTGTGCTCCTCAATCTCCTTGCTGTGGGTAGTATGAAGAGCAGAAATGCTGTGTAAGACCAGCCTAGCAAAGACTTAAACATCCCTGGGTTATCAACGGTGTTTTGGTCACAAATCCAAAACAGAGCATCTGAGTAGCTGCTGTGAAGAAAATGAGTTCTCATCCCAGACAAAACCAATAGACAACTTCACTAGAAATGGGAGTTTAATTAACAGCAAGTCACGCAAATTTAAATACTTTTTGTAAAAATATAGCGGCAGATACGTATAAGACATTTAAAAGGTCCTGAAGTGAAAGGTGAGCCTAGGAAATTAAAAATTGATTAAGCTTGCTCTAAAACCAATCAATCAGTATAACTTTTAGAAATTTTTCCCAACTATGCTACACTGATAATAAAAAAATGCTAAAAAGAAATACCTACCATGAGTATTACGAAGAAAACTTAAGTTGCATTAAAAACCCCAAACATTTAAAATAATAAAGAAAAGAAAACATGTAAAATATATGAGAAGGCCAACTCCAATCTGAACTGAACTACGCTGACAAATTCATGTTGCTCTATAGCTACCAAATGTTTCTTAATAAAGTACATTAAACTGAAGTCCAAAATTAGTGATACTAAACACTAGGTTGATAAGTTTGCATTAAGGAGAGGGACACTGGGTGAAGAGCGCACACCAAAATACTTTAAAAAAAAAAAGTGCAGTCAAAATAATTCATTCACGCTCTTTTTCATATTATAATAGGTCATTGTCAAATGTAATATATTTTTAATCTTCTACAAGGTCAGCAGTCTGACTTCTACTTATTGCAACTATTTCTTTGTGCTGCTTAACAATTTGCATCCAAAGAATTCAGCATCCATGTGGCGCTCTTATTATAGGACTTTCGAATACATTACCCTTCTCTGTTGTAATTAATCTTTTAATTGCCTGATCCTCCTTCAGCAGAAAGAGGTGGTCAATTAATGCAGATACACATGTCTGCATACATTGTCTGTGCCTGCTGATAGCATTCCTTTTGATACTGCATTTCATGAAAACAACCAGAGTGATTCCTTTTTAAAGTTTACAATGCCTTCGTTGAAACATTTATGATTTTCACTAGGAAGACTGCCTTCTTTGCTTTGGTAAAACTTGATAATTTATCTTATTTTGCTTCTATGAAAGAAGTTAGTTTCTCATTCCATTTGTGGTTTTGATTTTTCTCTACCCCCATGTACACAATACACATTCAACATGCATTCTTTAGGCAGTTCCAGGAACCCAAGGCATTAAATTCAAGGATTACAGTGATCACTTTCTGTGACCTGTGATACAGAGAAGTTATTTTCTTAGGAATGTGTATCTGAACCAGTAAACTACCATGAGTAAACACCAAGTGGGTGTTAGCAGGAGCTCAAATTAAATCCAGGAGCAATCTATTTGAACAAAACAGCAAAAGATAATTTGACAAAAGGGTATGATCTCCATTGAAACACAGAGTTAAGGTGTGTGATAACAAAAAGTATGACTAAATGCTACCCATCAAATCTGAAATCAGCTTTCCGACCAGTAAAAATCTGCAGAAAGTGCTTGAAAGCAAACTCCAAACAAGTTGCCAATACTAGGTGACAAAGAAAAATAAGTATTCAAATTGAAAAGTGCAGTAGTTGTTGTACCCAGCTTCTTTGTACCATTTTATTTTACCTATAAATTATAGGGTTAGGTATCAATTTTCAGTTACCAGTTTGAAATGTGCTTGATGGTTTTATTCAACGTCAAATGGAAATAGGAATTCTCACCAAGTGAAACAGTAATAGTGATTTTTAAAATAGAAGCAATGTAGAAAAAGAGGAGGCAAAAGAGTTCATTACAAGATTTCCACAATGGCTCTTGAAAACTGATAATGATTGAAACTAAGAAAAACAAGGATACATTAGAATCCAAGATTTCAATACAAGAAGAATAAGTATGTGATTTCGGCAACTACTTTAATATTTTAAATTCAGATTATAGAAGAAATATCAAGAATTTGTTCTAACTTGTAAAAGTTGCTGCAAAGAATTCAATAGACCCATTTTTATCAAAAGGAGAGTGAAACAGAACCACTGAATTTTGAAAAATTCAAAATCTTACCTTTCAGTCATATAATTCTGCCAGCTTTTATAATGTTCTCTTTTTACTAAAAGACTATTCATAAGGGGGAAAAAAGAGAACAAACTCACATAAACAGCTTTTATATCAACAACATCAAGTCATTTCAGTAAAAAAGGCAAGCAAATAAAGAATTTGAGTAGTTCATAGGAAAACAGCTTTCTTTTAGTCGAGTTCAGACAAAACAATCTCTTCTGATTAGCATTCATGAAGGTATAAGATTGGATGAGAGACTTTTGTGGTAGTCATTTAAAGTATTTCTTAGATTTCTGGAATGAAAACAAGTCCCATAAGTCCCATCACCTTCATCTAGACATGACCAAGGCCAGTTTAAATTCATGCTGACACTTGCAGATAGTCATCTGGCATACTTGCCCAGCTGTGTTTTCCAAATACATTTCATATTCCACATTACCTGATTTTATACTGGAAACTGACACAATGAACCACCGAGGAAGGCATATAGAAATGCATGAAAAATTCCTCTATTTTCCCTTTCCATATTTTAGACAGTCTAAATGTGCAGACTACTGCAATATTGATGCAGCAAAGACAAAAACAAGAAATAAATATCAAGGTTTAATCACTTAAGGTATGCTTTGGTAGCTTACCCATTTTGATCTAGTATAGTATTTTTAGCTATCATAAATAAATATGACCCGCCAGCCATTAGGTCTGACTTACAGACTGTGAGATATGGCTGTTATACATACAGAGTCCCTTGGATTCTTACAAAACCTAACTAAGGTCAAGGAAACCTGTGCCTTCCCTCTCTCATTTATATTTTATGATTCAGGAACAAGATGAAGTCCTCTAGACAGCTATTACTGAGTCACACAGTCAATGGATATGTTTCAGATTATGATTTATCAGGGTCAAAAAGTGGTGTAACTCACCAGATTTTGACACATTTGCCTTCACAGATACTTAAATTATTATGAAATAGCATAAGACAGCTTGGTTTCACTTCAGAAATCCCTAGTACTTGAAAGAATATTCAAGTCTTTTTTTTCCACAAGTGATGATGATAGCATTAGTAATGTTATTATTAATTCTCTAGGTAGCACACAATTACTATATTCTGACATATTCATCATGTGCATGTTTGTATTGACATGGCTAAAAGTTTTTTTTTCCTTTTCATTATATTTCTTACCCAAACACAAAATTAGGTCCTATGCCAGTTTTCATTCTATCTGTGCTAAAAGTGAAATTCTATACATGGAAAGAAAAAATTATAAAAAGGATGCACCATTGACAAACGTGAACTGAATTGTGAGGTCTTATAGAATCTCAAACACAAAAATAATGAGATCATCTCTTGCCTGGGACTTGGCTCCTAAAGCCTATACACCCACAGGACTTTGTGAACTTCTACAGTCGCATCAAAATCAATAGCAGTATTCATGAGATTAGTTATTTGCATGCTTAGGTCTTTTCAAAGTCAATGCTTTTATTATTTGGATTCAGGCTCAAAGTTTATAGTGACCAACTGTGTCAGTAGTACATTGAAAGAGTAACAAAAATTATGTCTGTCATGCCGAGTTCAAGAAAAAAATACTTTCTTTTTTCACCTTCATTTCTCTTCTGTGTGTTTTGAATATATCAACAGCCTGATGCAACAAATCAGCATGCCAGTGGTTTATGAATTCTTTGAAGTATGCTTAAATCAGTATTCAGCAAGTATAGATTTTTTTTCTATTATTATAACATTGGTTTATGGCTGTTGAGGTACAAAAATGTCACAGATTTTAAATGTAAATCATGCAAAAGCACAAAAATAATACAAACCAAAGGTCTACTGTGATGAAGACATCTAGGGCTCACATTACAGACTGACAGACATCCAGGAACTTCAATTAAACAAGAGGTGGATGACATAAAATAGAGATTGTCTGTTAATGGGACCAACAGTGATGGTGCACAGAAATCATCTAACTCTGATCTTTGCACATTAGCAACAGCCAGCAACAAGATGCTGCAGCTGGGTAAAGAAAAAACAGAAATATCTTCTTGACTCCTTGTTAGAAAGTCAGTGGTAACAGAAGAACCAGTGAAATGTCTATTTGTCTATTTTTATTTTTTTTTTTTTCACTTTCTGCAGATGAAAACAGGCTGTTCTGCTTACATATCCTCCCCTCTGTAACAAGAACTCAATAGCTAGTGCTCCTGTGTTCTTCAGCTAGGAGTTTCAGATGAGAAGGAAGGAAGAAGAAAAGCCAGAGAGAAGAGATAGGAAAGCCAGAGAACGAAGATAGGAAACCCTGTCACTTTGCTTTTTTGAGAACTTAGTCTAGATGAGACCTTGCAAGGCATCAAATCAAAAAGGTTTCTCAAAGCTCCATCCATCCTAGCCCTGAACACTTCCACAGATGGGGCATCTCCAGCTTCTCTGGGAGAACTATTCCACTGGTTCACCACCCCCACAGTAAACAATTTTCTCCCAATATCTCATCTAAACCCACAGTCTTTCAATTTAAAGACATTCCCCTTTGCCATATGCTCTTGTCAAAAGTCCCTCTCAGCTCTCTTGTAGACCCCTTTAGGCTCTGTAAGGCTGCTATAAGGTCTCATTTCTCTTCTCCATGTAGAACAACCCCAATTTGATCACTCTATCTTCATAAGAAAGATGCTTCAGATGTCTGACCAACTCATAGGGTCCCCCCTCTGGACTTTCTCCAACAGATCCATCTCCTCCTTATACTGGGGGCTCAGAGCTGGGTGCAGTACTCCAGGTGGTCTCATGAATTCTGAAAAAAGGGGGAGAATAACCTCCTTCAACCTGCTTCTGTATATACCTTGCTCACAATTAATTTTTAAAATGTACCGCTCTGACTCGGATGAATTCTTTCTGCAGGTAAAAATAATGGGTATGTGTATTCCTATGCTCAACAAAACTGGAATATTATTATCACTACTAAATTTCTTAAATAGCAAACAAGAAATACCATAAAGTTCAGTAAGCACATCCTCCCTCTCAGAAAACCCCAGAGGAATACACACAAGGACAGTATATCCAATGCACTTACTAATAGTAAAATTATAGATTCTAAAGGTCCCAAAGGTGATGCGAGGGTCATACAACTGAGAGTACTATTACAGTTTTTTTGACCTCAGTTCCTTAGGAAAGATGAATACCAAAATTAGTGTTGAAAGAGCAACTGAATGGAGTAAATCCAAACCATTTAAAAATATGAAATGAGATTATCATTTGCACATGTAAAGATACAGAATAGCTGTAACTTTTATTTTGATTCATGCTGTATAAACCTATTTTTCAGATTTTATCAAATGCTGGTTTTCAATAAAAATTTTGTGTATCTAAGCTCCAGAATCTTCATTCTGATTAACTAAATCTTCAGACACACTCTATTTAGCTATTTTTCATCATCTGTCATATACTCAAAGTTATCTATTACTTTGTAACCACCATAAATCAACTGAATTTTATTTTGAAGGCTTCCTTTGTTTTTTTTTTTGGTTTTTTTTAATATATATATTTTTTTTAAACATGTGCTACACAGTTTTTACCTCTCCTCCAAAAACCAGGAGCATTTGGAAGTAAAAAGAACACACAAACATTTGGTTTTGATAATATAAATGCTCAGGGGAAGTACAATGCTCCCAGATGGCTCCAAATTGAAGGACCTTCTAACACTGTCTGCAAATATGTAGGGGACATGTACAAATAGGCACAGTAAAGAATAAGAAGTTGAAAGGTCAAGGAAGGTTATGCAGGAAGAGGTGAGAGAAGAAAATCCTTCAGGAGGGGAAGGCTGGGAATATTGGCTACACAGACTTTAGTAAAGCCTCTGAAGACATTTCCCGCAGCATTCTTCTGGACAAGCTGGCTACTCATGGCTTGGATTAGCATGGTCATTGCTGAGTAAAAGCCTGGTTGGATAGCCAGGCTCAAAGAATGCTGGTGAAAGACGTTTAATACAGCCGGTGGTCAGTCACCAGTGGTGTTGCTCAAGGCTTAGTATTGGTTCCAGTCCTGTTTAACATCTTTGGGAATGATCTGGATGTGGAGAGTCAGGGACATACGTGCAGAAGATAGTGGGCTGTACGGGTAGATAGGGCCCCTTCCTCTCTGCAGTCGAAGCTGGGTGCCCCCTGCCCGGCATCCAGCCGCACCCAGCCGGACTGCCCAAACTATAAAAACCCCTGTGACCCTTCAATAAACGCCATTTGCCATTCACCACATTGGTGTCTGTGAGCAGATGGACTGAGTGACCCTGGGTTTGGGTCACCGTGCCCTTCCTGAACCAGGTCGCCATGCCAAGTAAGGCAACATCTGGTGCCAAAACCCGGGACACAATCACCGCCCGGGGTTCAGGGTATTCCCCTGGACGGGTGAACACCGGCTGCACGGCTGTCCAGTGCAGCGTGGGGAGACGTCCCCGGACCAGCGAGGAGCATGGACGCTATCGCGAAGGTCGTAAGTAAGATCCATATGCAGTGGGGCGTCGAGTGTAAGCTTAAGGATTTTGTTCTCACGATGCCAAGACTGATAAAGATAGGGGCTATAGAAAGCCCGGTAGAAATTCTCCATCCGGAGATATGGGATAAATGCACGAGGGCTCTGGCCGAGGAAACCATGGCCTCAGGCTCAGGGAAAACCTTCAAATTGTGGGGCACAGTTATCCAGGCTCTGCAAAAGGCTCGGCAAGAGCAAGAGACCTGGAAAGTTGTGCGAACTTGTTTATTAGCCACGCCGCAGCTGGAGATCGGGGCAGCGACGCAAACCGTGGAGGAGTTTGACCCGGTCGAGCGTGTGGATGCGTGAACTCTGGAACTCCCTCTGCAGTCCCTGGGGCAAAACTCACCACCATTGGAGGGGGGGCAGCGTGCGTTTTGGCAGGGGCTAGCAGAGGAGGTGCAGAATGCTGCTATAATATCGGAGCCCGAAGTGGTTGATAAAAAGGCACTCCCGCCATATGCGTTTGAAAATGGCGCCAGAGCGCATGATGGGGGTTGGAACAATGACACGGGGGGCAGAAATGCAGAAGGCTCACTGAACAGCACAAGCGTGGGCGAGCAGGGAGGAGGGGTGGCCCCCAAGAAGGAACTTAAGACCAATCAAAGCGCTCATTTAAAATCAGGTCCTTATAGGGCAAGAACCTCCCCCAGCAGTAGGCGGGGGGGAGCCCAGGGGGAGGGAACGGCCCAATCCCCGGAAGAAGGGGAAGGGTCGGAGCCCAAGAAAAAGGCTGAGCAGCCCGGAAATGTGCAGCCAGTCAACTTTCGGCTCGGACTCTGAGTCGAGCTGGGACGGGCGGCTGGAAAGGTGGTCAGAGGACGATACCAACACTGACTCGGGCTTTAACAAAAAGGGAGCAGCGGCATATAAGATCACTAGCTGCAACGCTCCTGCGTGGGTTAAGGGGATATCAGAGAAAGATCGAACCCCGCTTACAGACTGGTGGAAAATAAAAATGGCTTGCGCGGAATGGGCTCTGTCTGCCAAACTGGTGTTCCTGGTCCGTGTGGGAGGGGCAGACAGAAATCAGAGAACCTACTCACGGGTAAACCCAAAAGACATGCAGGCAATTGTTAAAGCGGTTGCGGACAGGAGGATTAATTCTGCCATGGTTTCCACACTCATTGACAGTGTTTTTGGAGGCGATGATATGCTTCCCTTTGATATCAAATAGACTTGCAGGCTGATTTTCGATGCGGCGGGGATGATAGTTTTTAAACAGGAATGGGAGGACAATTGTATAAAGCAGCTAGCCTTAGTAACAGGTGCAGACCATCCTCTGAACGGCTCCAGCATACAGAGGCTAATGGTCACAGACCCAACCATGACCGCCCCCCAAGCACAGGCTGAGGGCCTGCGGGCCCGTGAGGTTATGACAATAACCCAAGCTGCCTGAGAAGCCATCCATGCTGCTTCTAAAGTAATAGCCAGACCATCGCCATGGTCCACTATAAAGCAGAGTGAGAGTGAAAGCTTCACTCAGTTTGTGGACTGCCTTCAGGCAGCATTAGATTCCTCAGCATTACCCTCAGAGGCGAAGGGTCCTGTGCTTGCAGACTGCCTACGCCAGCAATGCAACTCAGCCACCAAGGACATTTTAAGATCACTGCCACCTGGGTCCAATGTCGCAGCCATGATCAGACATGTTGCAAAGGAAGAACACCTAGCTCCCATCCAAGCGGCAGTTTGCACTGCAATAACCAGTGTGATGGCATGTTTTAAGTGTGGCCAGGCAGGCCACGTGGCAGTAAACTGCCCCCAGTCAGGACACCCACCAGCAGCTGCTCCACCACCCCAAGGGAAACTTAGGGGACCATGCTGGGCATGTGGAAAGAAGGGGCATTTAGCTAAAGAATGCAGATCCAAGCCTCAGGGAAATGGGAAGGGGAGGGGGTAGCCGGGCCGCACCCAGCCTCCTCTCTCCTGGAACACAAAGCAGCCCAGCAACAGCAACCCTCAATGGGGCACGGGGCATCCACGCCACTACCCCCTCAAGAAATGTCCAACTTCATCGCCCAACCAATCGCTCAGTCAAACCCATCTGCACCTCAGGAATACCAAGAACAGCTCCCTGGGGGCAAGGCCCCTGGGTGGCTTTGGCCATGAAAGCGTGGGAACGAGACCCATGGGTGGCCTTCGCCATGAAGGTGGGCAAGCACCCACTGATCGTGTGGGCAGTGTGTCATCTCCACAACAGCTCCGAGGACTCAGCCATCTGCCTTCCCTTTTGGGTGGACACAGGATCAGATGTCACTGTCGTCTCAGACATACACTGGCCTCTACCATGGAAGCTAGAAGAAGCCCCCATGGTGGGTGGAGTTGGAGGGCTGTCCTGAGCCTGCAAAAGCACCCAACCGATAGCAACAACACTCTGCACCGAGAGAGGACCAGGAAGAACTACAGTAATTTCACGATTATAAGCCGCACTGAGTATAAGCCGCACTTCTGGGTTTCAGTAACATTTTGGTTTTTGTCCATACATAAGCCGCACCTGATTATAAGCCACAGGTTACAATACAGAGTGTGATAAAAGCTATCTATTCTATCACCATCTGTTGAGGGTGGGGGCAGTGATCCTTATCTCAATGGCAGATAATCTGCTAATGGGTCATCCATTGAAACCAGGTTGGGCATTGTTCTTTATCTTTTCACACCTCCAGCGAGTCATTGTCTGCTAATGGCCCATTGAGTCCCACTGTGGGACTGATAAAATTACTGCATCCCACTGAAAGTTGCTCCAGCCAGGGGGAAGAGCCCAACATTTCTTACCAAGATAAAAACAGAGGTTTTGGGACACTAAGGGAGCCCCTTTCTCCACTGGACTCCAGAGGAAAACTGGATTTCTCCACATCACCACTGGACCTTTAGAGGGTAACTGCACCTTCTACAGGAGCACTGCTCCAACTGAGCTACATCGGTCACTGCAGGAGGATGCAGCCACCATTTAATGGGACTGTTACCAACACCCTGCCTGACAGGGTCTCAGGTTGTACTCTGACTTTGTCAAGGTTTGGAGTTTGTTTCTTTGTAGTACTGTATTTCTATTTTGATTTCCCTAGAAAAGAACTGTTATTCCTAATTTCCATATTTTTTCCTGAAAGCCCCTTGATTTCCAAATTATAATAATTTGGAGAGAGGGGGTTTACATTCTCCATTTCAAAGAGAAGTTCCTGCCTTTCTCAGCAGACACCTGTCCTCCAAACTAAAACAGCAACTTTTTGTTCTTTGTCCATATATAAGCCGCACCTGATTATAAGCCGCACTTTGGGTTTGGACCAAAATTTTAGTCAAAATGGTGCGGCTTATAATCGTGAAATTACTGTATTACCCTCACTACATACGTTATGTTGGATTGCTCACCCTTGTTGGGGAGAGATGCCCTAGCCCTGTTGGATGTTAGGGTACAAATTTATTCTAAGGGCCACTGTTGCATACCCGCCATTGCCCATCAAACTAACTTGGAAATCAGTCGATCTGGTGTGGATCAAGCAGTGACCCTTGTCCAAGCCTCGAATGACTGCTGTCCTTGAGCTAGTTGACCATGAGTTACACAGGAATCACATAGAACCCTCTACAAGCCCATGGAACACCCCAATCTTCATAATACCTAAACGATCCAGTGAAGGCTTTCGTCTCCTGCACGACCTGCGGGAAGTGAACAAGAGAATCCAGCCTACGGGCACCATACAAACTTTGCTGCCCATGAACTCAATGATACCGAGAGGACAACCCTGCGCAGTACTCGACATCAAAGACTGCTTCTTTTCTATTCCCCTGCACGAAGACGACAAGGAGTGGTTTGCCTTTTCCATCGTCTTTCCGAACAACCAGCGGCCCAACCTACGCTTTCACTGGAAAATGTTACCCCAAGGAATGATCAACTCCCCTACCATCTGCCAGATCACAGCAGACCGAGTGCTGACACCAGTCCGGCAGAGTAATCTGACTGTGACCATCATGCAGTACATGGACGACATCCTGATCGCCTCACCATTAACAAGACAAGTAGACCAGTTGGTATCAACCATCTCCGAAACCTTAAAGACAAATGGCATTGAGATAGCGAGTGCAAAAATAAAAAAGGGACTATGCGTGACCTTCCTAGGAGTGGGAATCACAAGCTCCTACATAACTCCTCCCTAGATGAAAATCTGCCGAGACATCAAGACACTCCACGATGTGCAGCAGCTCGTAGGGTCCTTACAGTGGCTCCGCAACATCGTCCCGATTCCTCCCGAGGTCATGGACCCTCTAAATGACCTCTTGAAAGGAAAGAACCCGTGGAAGCAGAAAACCCTGACACCGGAAGCGATAAGCTCGCTCAACTTTATTGAACACCAGACGTCAGTGAGCATGCTCACCAGATGGGATTCAAGTGCACCAGTCAATCTGTATGTCCACTTTACAAAAAAGGGGGGAGTGGGAGAGTTAGCCCAAGGGCTCCCCGACAAAGCCCAACCAATAGAATGGGTGGTCTTGGGGAAACCGTCACGCGCCTTTTCCCTGGGAGTCGAGTGCCTTAGCAGCCTCATCATGAAAGGCAGGAAACTCGCCCTAAGACATCTGGGCATTGAACCCACCAAGATATACTTGCCCTTCCGCAAACAGCTCTCCGCACAGTCAACAACAATATCCGAATACCTAGCCATGGCCCTTGCAGGCTTCGGAGGAGAGATTCGCTATGTGGCAAAACCCCCTTGGACTCGGTTGCTAATGGTCGTCGACATCGACCTCCCACCAAAGATAATCGACTGGCCACGAGCAGAGCCAACCATCTTCACGGACGCATCGTCGCTGACCTCCACCGCAGCGGTAGTATGGCAGTCAGGAGAACAGTGGCAATGTGTCAAGACAACAGACCCCACGCTTTCAGTCTAACAACTTGAAGCAGCAGCTGCAGTGCTAGCGTGCAGACTGTTCCCAGAAGAACACCTTAACATCGTGACTGACTCCATATTTGTGGCCAAGCTCTGTCTAGCCATGTCTGGACCAGGCGTGTCAGTGTCCACAGTGTCAACGATGCTGGAAGAAGCACTCTATTCATGGAAAGGCACCGTATCAGTCATCCACATCAACAGCCATGACCTGATCAAAGGATTCTACCAAATTGGCAACGATAAGGCAGACGCCGCCGCAAAAGGTGCATGGACGCTGAAAGAAGCTCGTCAGTTGCATGAATCCCTTCACATCGGAGCTAAACCACTTGCGAAAAAGTGCGGGATTTCTACCACAGACACGATGCACGTCGTCGCCACGTGCCCTCACTGTCAGAAATCACTGTTGTGGTCAAGCGGCGTCAACCCCAGAGGCCTCAAAGCTGCAGAAATATGGCAGACAGACTTTACACAATGCCAGCTGTTAAGACCCCGAGTGTGGCTCGCAGTTACCGTGGATACATACAGCGGTATGATTGTGGCCACACAGCATCCCAAAACCAATTCCAAAGTGACCATCCAACATTGGCTGACAGTCATGGCATGGTTTGGAGTTCCAAAACAAATCAAAACAGAAAAAGGCACAAACTTCATCTCAAAGATGTTCCAAGCATTCATCTCGAAATGGAACATCGCCTTGGTACACGGCATCCCGTACAACAGCACCGGACAAGCCGTCGTTGAAAGAGCAAATCAGACTCTGAAAACTAAACTGGAAGTACTAGCAAAGACAGAAGGCTTCACCAACACCATCCTCCTGAGTGACCAGGTGCGCATACTAGCAATCGCGCTGCTAGCATTAAATCAATTCCCTAGGGGGGATGAAACAGTCAGTCCTGCCCAGAGACACTGGGCCACTTGAGCACTAGAGAAAGGCCCACTGGTTGTGATCAAAAATGAACTAGGGGAGTGGGAATCAGGTTGGAGACTAGTGCTCACGGGGCAGGGGTATGCAGCCGTTAAAAAAGATGGGAACGTTAAATGGTGTCCACTCAAATCTATCAAACCAGACCTTCAGAGTGGAACTCATGAGAATTGTGAGACTTTGTTTGCGGGCCTGGATCATCGGATGCCCCCGCAACCCGTACGCCCCACTACCAGGAAAGAGAGAGAGACCACCGAGCAACCCAGCATCACCTGAGAAGCTCGCACCATCAAAATCAACGCAGCAACAGTATCTCTGTGTGATCTTGTTTCTAGGGTTAGTAGGCGGAGGACAGGCAGACACAAAACATTACCCTCACCTGCCATTCAGATGGGTTCTACGGCATCTCTTAGGTGAGAGGGTCATCAAAGAAATTGTTACAGCTGACACCCCATCTTTCGAGTTCAGGTTAAAAGACATTTTTCCCTCGCATACAGGGTTCCCCAAATTTAAAGAGACATCATTATTTCAGACCTACTGGTGCCCGGCTTCCAACCTAGGAAAAAGTTACTGTAATGACCCAGGGTATGGATATTGTGGATATTGGGGCTGTAAGACTATTGTGACAAGCAATAGATGGAAACCACAACAGCCTGATAAGTTCCTGCAAATTAAGTATGTTCCCCATGGCTGTCGTGAACCAAAATTTGATATGGACAGGTACATTACCTTGCCTCGAGACGGGATATGACACACCTGCACAGGCTACACAATGACAATTCTGCAGCTGACTCATGACGGCTGGGCCACAGGCAAAGTGTGGACTGTGTTCACTCATACCACTCGCAGCGTCTGGGTGAACGTACAAATTATCAGGTTCCCACCTCCAATATCTCAATCAGTCAGACCCAATCCGGTTCTCGCAGTGAGTAGACCCAGGATGGAGATCGCAGCTAACGGCGGCTCCAGCCACAAAGCACAGATACAAAAATATTCCTCCTCCCCATCCGATCTCTTAGCCAAACCAGCCCTCTCCAATCTATTTTTCAGTGTGTTAAATGCTACCTTTTTATCGCTAAACCAGTCCAACCTGAACCTCACAGAATCATGCTGGTTATGCTATGATGCACAACTCCCTTTTTACGAAGGTGTTGCCCTTAATATCCCATTCATCTTTTCAAAGTCAGACAATCCACACCAATGAAGATGGGACACCCCCCGGAGAGGCATTACCCTAAGTCAGGTTACGAGCCAAGGCAAATGCTTTGGCAATGCAACCTTGGCAAAGCAGATGGGCAATGTCTGCCTGGAATTCGTCAAACTTAAGGGAGGGAAGTTCCAGTGGGTGATCCCAGCTGCATCGGGAATGTGGGTCTGCCAATGATCTGGGGTAAGCCCATGTGTATTCCTTGAAAAATTCAATCATTCTGCTGACTTTTGTGTCTAAGTTCTAATTGTCCCCAGAGCCCTGTACCGCCAGGAGGAAGAAGTGTACCGCTTGTTCGAGGAACCCAACCACAAACAACAAGTGATAACGGGCATCACCATTGCAATGCTCCTTGGCTTAGGAGCTACCGGCACTGCCACAGGCATCTTGGCCCTTGCAACACGACAACAAGGACTGTCCCAACTGCAAATGACTGTTTATGAGGACTTGCAGAGGATCGAGAAATCCAATTCTTCCCTGGAGAAATCCCTTTCCTCACTCTCAGAGGTCGTCCTCCAAAACAGGCAAGGACTGGACCTTTTGTTCATGCAGCAAGGAGGCCTGTGTGCCGCTTTAAACGAGGAATGCTGCTTTTATGCGGACCACACCGGAGTCATTCGAGACTCCATGGCCGAACTAAGAGACCGACTGAACCTAAGAAAAATGGACAGAGAAGCCCAACAGGGTTGGTTCGAGTCATGGTTGAACCAGTCCCCATGGCTTACCACTCTAATTTCTACCCTAATAGGCCCACTCACTATAATCTTACTAACCCTAATCTTCGGGCCTTGCATATTAAACAGATTGGTGCTATTTGTTAAGAAGTGTTTAGAAGCCGTTAACATTATGTTTGTTGAACGCCGAGAATTACTTTGAGGTTTTCCTGTTATTAACACATTTACAATTTTATGCTAATCTTACTAACCCATGAAATTTTGTAACATTTACATTTTATACATTTTTACTAATCATGAGGGAGGGGGAAACTGTGGAGAGTCAGGGACATGCGTGCGGAAGATAGCGGGCTGTACGGGTAGATAGGACCCCTTCCTCTCTGCAGTTGAAGCTGGGTGCCCCTGCTCGGCATCCAGCCGCACCCAGCCGGACTGCCCACACTATAAAAACCCCTGTAACGCCTTAATAAATGCCATTTGCCATTCACCGTGTTGGTGTCTGTGTGCAGATGGACCGAGTGACCCTGGGTTTGGGCCACCGTGCCCTTCCTGAACCAGGTCGCCACGCCAAGTAAGGCAACATCTGGACCAAGGGATCAAGTTTACTCTTGGTAAGTTTGCAGACAACACTAAGTCAGGCATGAGTTTTAATCTGCTGGAATGTAGGAAGGCTCTACAGAGGAATCTGGACAGGCTGGATCAATGGGACAAGGCAAATGGTATGAGGTTCAATAAGGTGAAGTGCCAGGCCCTGCGCTTCGATCTCAACAGCATACATCCAGTTTTAGTAGTATAGAAGTTTTGAAGCTACACAGTCTGCTCGGTTATACTAGTAGCTGGTCTGACTAGTACAATATATAGCTATCAGAAGCCAGTAGAACTTTCCTATTTATTTTCAGTTCACACAGGTTTGTCACGAAATGTGGCTCTATTTCCATTGTCTCTATTCAGGATGCAGCCTTAAGTATTCTTTTGACCATTTGCTCAAATTCAAGTAGCTGCTGTTAATACCTCTCTTGTTTCCAAAACAAGTCGTTCTCATGTCAAACAGATGGAGAAATATTCTTTTAACATTTGCCAAATTTCACTGCACCATGTATATGCACTTCAGCAATGCAAGACAAAAATTTCTTTTACAAAATTTCCTTTCCTCAAACATGACTGGAGTTAACTGTAGTTTCTCCTTTTTCTCAGGACATTAAAACATTACACAACTAGGGAAAGGTTGCATCCAATTTCAGTCCTGAAAATGAAGGAATTGTGTATTGCTCCCTCAATGGCTGATTAAAACTATGTCATCACTGTTCCTATAGGAGATCCTTTATTTCCTGTTTTTCTCTCTGTCCTGGGTTGACTTTATGATGATGCTGGATAATATCCTCAATTGTCTGTTTAGCCCAGAAATAAGTTCCAAACCTTTAAAAACAGATCCAAGAGCAAAGGGAGGGGGCAGCGGTATGCGCAGTTTGTATTGCAGAAGCTTCATTTTCAGTCCCCCAGAATTCCTTTTCTCTCAGTGAGCATTGTCTGCAGCACTGACAGTGGGAGAGAGCTCTTCTTTGCTTTTAGGTAGGGTTTTTTGAGCTAGCTGAGGCAGAAAATTTCCCTGGACTGTGGCTATTCTTTTTTTTGGAACTGATTAGCCCTGCTCTGGACTGAAAACCCAGAAAACACCTGGAGCTCACACCTGTGTCCCACTGGGGCATTTTCCAGCACAGGAGGGACTGATAAGGGACTGAGCAAGCTGAGCTACACCCCACAAAAAGGATTCTCTGAATTTTCCATCTCTTCAGAACAACAATAATTTCTATTTTTTAATACTATTAATTTTTCTATGTTAGTGAGTGCTTTGCTTGATAAATAAACAGTTTTTTCTACTTTTCTCAGAAGTGGTTTACCTCCCAAACCAACTGGTAGAAAGGCCACTCTAGCTTCCTAGAAAAGACCACTTCAGAAGTTTCCTCCCAAAATTTGCCCTAAACCAGGACATTCTCTCAGATGTATTCCAAGCACTTCACCATGAGTTCAAGACACAAGACACCTAGTGAATATAATATCTCCACAGTCACTTCTTCACACGTGGGAGAACAACAACAGTGTTTTGCTTAATTTCCACTAACAGCAGTAACTATCATTCCATGGCAAAAGGAAATACATAAATCGCAAAAGGAACTGTCTTTGAAAAAAGCTGAAGTTCTTTGCTCTTCCAGACATGAACAACTAATTATACATCATGTGAAGGACATGGTTTTCTTTGGAAGGCAATACTTAGCTCAACTGTCTTCAGGACTGTATTACATTACTATCTTTCTAAAAACCATTAAAATCATAAAGTTGCCTAGTTTCATTGAGGTCTCATACCCTTGTTCTCTCCAGAAGTCAAGTATGGCAGAGGATACCAACTAACATAGTAGAGTACAGTAATTTCACGAATACAAGTCGCAGCAAGAAGACTAAAATTTTGGTGGAAACCCGAAAATGCGGCCAATATTCCGGTGCGGCTAATCTATGGACAAAAATGTGATGTCTGCCCTTACCTAGTATCATGCTGGTCCAGTCCCGAGCCAAAACAGTCTGCAATCCATGGTTTCCCGTTGTTCCGACGATGAACCAATCAGAGAACAGCTTATTGCCTGCCTGTGGATGGCGGCGTTACTGAGGGGCGGGGGTTGTTATCGGGGTGAGTTACCTCGGCAGTTCGATAAAAGTGTGTGATATTTCTCTGTACTTTTTAAAGTGTTTTCAGTCTTGTGCGGCTACGGGGCTGGCTGGGCTCGCAGGGAGAGAGCTGGGGGAGCCTCTCTCCCCGCAGGGAGAGGGATGAAGCGGGCAATCGGCTCGCAGGGAGAGGCCTGGGGGAGCTGCTCAGCCCACAGGGAGAGGGCTACAATGGCCGCTCCCCCCGCAGTCGCAACGGCTACAACGGGGCCGCTGCCCCTGCGGGGCTGCGAGGGCCAGAGCGGCGCTCCCCCCGCGGGCCGCGGGGGCTAAAACGGGGCCGCTAGCCCCTGCGGGGCTGCGAGGGCCAGAGCGGCGCTCCCCCCGCGGGCCGCGGGGGCTAAAACGGGGCTGCTCCCCCCGCGGGCTGCGAGGGCCAGAGCGGCGCTCCCCCCGCGGGCCGCGGGGGCTAAAACGGGGCCGCTCCCCCCACGGGTCGCAAGGGTTACAACGGCCGCTCCTGTGCCAGCACGGAGCACGGAGATGTGGCTCCGCTCGGAGCTCAACTGCCTGCCCGCGCGGCTGAGCGGCTGTTTAAAGGCAACGCGGATCCATTGGGAATGCTCGCAAAATGACCACACTATTGTTCCTGTCTTTTTCGGCTTGTAAATAAAGGGTGTGTCTTTTTTCACTTAGAAACAATGTTTCCGAGGTCGGCAGTAAGCCAGTAAGCCCCAGCAATCCCGCGATTGTGTTACTAAATGACGATTTTGTGAAAGTTCGCTGCGAACTAAAGTGCGGCTAATATTCCGGGTGTGGCTTATCTATTAACAAAGGCAACAATGTTGCCAACACACCAGCAGTGTGGCTTATATTCCGTGCGGCTTGTATTCATGAATTTACTGTAACCAAGATTCTGACATTATTTGCAAAGCTTTCACATCTGTCCAGCTAAAAAATGGATGTGTACCTGCAGATTTGGCCAAAATCAAGCATGCAAAACCAGGCAGAGCAGCAATAAAATGGGAGAGTAAAATCCATATTCCTACTTCTGGACATACTTTGATCAAGTGTACACAATTATACCTCCATCTCGTGTCTGGTTGAAGCAGCTATTGTGACCTACTACTGAATGAAATAAAGGAAGTGATCTATAAATAAAGGTGTAGAAATCTACTTATGATCTTGACAGTTTTCTTTTTGAGACACTCCTTCACTTTTCTCTAGGAGAGACAACTTTTTGGTTCTAAAAGGAAAAAAAATTAAAAATACATAAAATTATCAGTCGTATTCAAATTACTCCTTCCTCAGAGGTTGTCCTAGTTTAGGGCAAATTTAAAAAAAAGCCTAACAAACCAACCTCCCAAGACTCCTCCCGCACCACCGGGTTCGGGAAGAACTTCCTCAGAGGAATAAAAGTGGAAAAAACCTGTTTATTAATTAAACAAAACACTCCCAACACAAGAGAGGAAAATTAACAACCCCTGATGACAAAAAAAAAACTTTTTCACCCGTGTAGGAGGGTGACAAACTCAGGAAAGTCTCTCCTGTAGGTAGTGTCAGTCTCCGGCGCTGGGATGACTGCTGCAGGTCTCAGTTGCAGGGTCCTGTTGTCCCTCGGTGATCCAAGTCCGGTCCAAACAGGTTTAAAGAGTATACAGAAAAGGAAAGGGGAAGAGAACAAAGAACAATCCACAGAAAGAGATTGGACTGCCTAACTAATAAGCAAAAACAAACTAAAGCTAGCAGAAGCAAGTGGAAGCAGTTGGCATGCGGCAGCAGCAAGCAGCAAGCAGCAAGCAGCAAGCAGCAAGCAGCAAGCCTGAGCCAGCAGAGCAAGCCTCCCAAGCACAGACATGGGGGAGGGGAACCAACTGATAAGTAGACTAAACAAACTTTTGCTTAAAAAGGACACACTATTGGGGATACAGGTCACCATAACATCACCCCAGGACAGAGGTTCATAGGCCAAATGTTCACAAGTCTTCCAAATTTTATGAAGGAGGAAAACTCCATTCAAGGATTAGGAAAAACACTGCAACTTTCTTGAAGGAATTGCAGATAACCAAGCACATAATAACCATAATTCAGCATTCTCTGAAATAGAGTTGGCCAGATCCAAGATTAAGAGATTTGAAAATGCCTTATATTAATAAAGCTGAGCAATAAATAAGGAAATAGCCTCAGCTAAACTGATGCTGTTGCTAAATGTATGGGTAGATAGTTGTTGATATTTTCAGGAAAAAATAATTCACTACACAAAGAGCGGAAACACTAAATCAACAGTTTGGAAACTGTACAGTAACCATGATTAAGAAGAGAATTAGCACATACAGATACACTTGGCTTTGCTTGGGTGTTGATAATATCATGCTTTCAATGTCTCATGTCTTACTGGAATTATTTGGTTTTAAGAATATAATTACAATTGGTCTCATAATTAACCAATGTGCATTAGATCAATCTAGGCTTTCGTACATGGTACCTTCACAAAAGTCTGCTCGGAAAACAGAATTAGATTTAGCAAGGATATTGGATAACCTATAATTAAAGCAAAACTAGTTATTTTAGTAGGTTGTATAGTAGGAAACCTTTTTTTAATGAAATGTCAAGGCCTTTGGCTATATTCAGAAGACACTGAACAAAAATGAATTTAAGTCTTGAAACAGAAAGGAGTATCCTTGTTAAACATTAACACTGGATAACTGTGGAAAAAATTGTGTCAGAACCAATCAAATATTTCTTGTATATCAAAGACTTAACTGGCGAGTGCAGTTTAGCAGACCTGTGATGAGAAAACATGTATTCATTTGTGTTGGAACTTCTTATAGTTATGTCACTGGGACAAGGAAAAAAATCTATCACATTAAACCTTTGAAAATTGGTATTGTGCATAAGCTGAAAAGTTTTTTTTTCATATCTACCTAAAAGCTTAGAATAACAAAACCAATAGATCTCAGCAAGACTGAGAAGTTGTATTTACAGAAAAGAGGCAAAAAAACACTCGCATGTAAGTCATCATTCCTAATTTCAAACTGAAAATAAAGCAAATGAGCAACTTCTTTGAACTTAGAGCAGGCTTGTCCTGTGTCTTGCCTATGCGCAACATAACTATGTATAAAACTTGTAGAATCTCAGATTTTTGCAGCCAAAGCAAAAGGGGAATTAAGGAACCACTACACTATCTGGAGAATATATTCTTCAAAAATATAAAGTAGATAACCTCATGGGAAGTTTATCAAGCTGTGATAGGAATAGGCATTCCCAAGAGAACAAAACTTGTTACAATGTATGTACTCAGTAGTCTTGAAAATTCAAGCATGTCAAACTAGGCACATAGCACAATACAAAATAGCTTGGTCTAATTCCCTGTATATGACTACAAAAGTGAGTCTAGAAGGGGGTTTTTTTCAGACTTCTGAGGAGAAAAAAAAAAACTATATAAAATTCATTAGACCTGCAAAATACTGTATTCAAGCAGGATCTGTCAGTTGCATGATTATGGGATAAGGAATAATATCCTGGGAGGCAGCTGTTCAGGAAAAAGAAGCCATGAATGATAGTAAGACATGAGATTAATTGAAGTCAGTATTTCCCGGTGTTCTAATCAAGATAGATGCAACACTGGGAAAATAAACAGTACTATATATCCTCAGGTAAAATACTTTGAATACTGTTGAAATCTAAATTTTAAATAAGATAAACACCTTTGAAAATCATCCATGGAATCATATTTCCTAGAATTGCCAATAAAGAAAAGACTGAATGAAATAGCTTTTTGCAGTGAAGACTGTGGTGGACATGCAGCAGATAACATGTTCACATTCAGATATGTGCACGGCTGCTGAAGAGACAAAAAGGAGAATGCACATTCAGAATGCACTATGGCAAATTACACAGACCTGCATGTACTGATACCAAAACCTTTTTATCAAAGTCCTTCCAGAAATTGATAAACCATCATTCAAACTGATTTTCACATCAGGTTACAAAGGAGCTCTGGTGAATGGTATCGAAAGATACAAGTGGCTTGATGACTGAATAGCATACACCACCTGAGTGTATCCATAATCATGTTTCAAAAACTCTACCTGTAATAACTAGTATTCCCAAAGTAATTTTAGCTGTGCAGCAGCTAGGATGTTTACTCACCTCCTTAAAATTTCATAGGTCAGGGCATTAGTTAATCTTCTGAAAGGTTTTAAAACACTTATAAGAAATAGGGGAATTAACATGCAAAATTTGAAATGCTCCTTTACCATTCTTGTTACTTTCATAGTCATCCTCAGGAAAATGATGCATTGCAAATCAGAATTAAGAAGATCTTGTGAAGTCACAAGATGTATTTACCTGGGGTTTCTGTCTTTCAGATTTTATCCTGAAAAAAATAAAATATATGAGAGAACACAGCAAAAGCTGTAGAGAAAAGATCACTTGTCAAAAATATTGATACACAGAAAAATGGAAAAATAACTGTATCAACTTCAGGGGAAGATAACCAAAGTTATTTGGACAGAACATTGGAAAATGTATGAAATGCATGGAATGAGCCCTAGGGTTTTGTTGAGATCAATCCAAACAGAAGTCTGCCTAATCATTTAACGATAGACATGACAGTATAGCTCTTTCTTTTTCCTTCTCTAACAGGGGAATAGTATTTCTAAAGGTCAAAATGTACTGTAATTCTAGTCTTCACGCAGAAAGGAATGGTAACCACTCTTCTAGCAGTCCCCAAATACAGACTTTTTTTTTTGTTTTTCTTCACAGCAATTTACTATGTGTTTTATCTGATTAACAGAAGAGATATAGACTATAGCAAAGACCAATAAGTGGTAGGGTGTTGAAAGATGAGCAGAGCAGTGTAGTTGGGTAGCCCTCGAGGGATGGCAATGAGCCTGCCAGTAAGAGACTGCAACCCTTTTGTCAGGTTCATGGCCCTCAGGCGCTGTCAGGACTCACCTGGACTCATCTCAGCCTGTCTGCAGCCAAGTCTTTGCTTTTCTATCTGTAACAGCAATCATCAAACCACTGCTTGATTAATTTACCCTTCTATACTTCTAGATTTTGCTTGGCTTTCTCAATTATGTTGTGGCTATTGTTGCATGTACAACTTTTTATACAACAAGGGTTGGGCCAGCCCTGGTGGGCCATGGGCTGGGGCTCCAACATGGTTCCCCAGCACAAATTTCTCCCAGGACACTTGCACAACTAGTCCTTCCACCATCAGGCAGGTGCTAAACCATGCAATTGCACCAAAACCTGAGCCCAGGCTGCATAAGCCGTGGAAGGTGGAGAGAAGAAGTTGTGCTCAGGGTGTGACAATCACTTAATTAAACTGTGTAGAATTAAATCACTATTATGACCCTAGAATCTAATGCAAGACAGATAAAACACAGGAGACTCAATGACTGTTAACAAGCCATCAATGGTCCTTTACTGCTCATTAAAGTAATGTAATCATGGGAGTTGACAAAAACAGTTTTCAGGATAACAAACCTCCCAAAATTACTCAGCATTTATGTAAGACACTGACTTTGCTCCTGATGAAGGAGTCTGGATGATGATGACTCACCTCTAATGATCATCTTTACACAGTTATAGGGACAAAGAAAAGTACACTAATGTCTGCCACAAGGTTCATATTACTGTATTGGGACTTTTACCAGTTTTTTCCCTTTATTTTCTCTCAGGGAATTCTTTCCGATTTGTTGCCTAGGAGATGGGAAGAACCAATACTCAAGAGACAAAAGTGTCCAAGGTGGGGGGGAACAGGTGCAACTGGCAGTACTATTTTGGCTGGGGCTTTTCTCCTGGGAAGGTCAGAGACACCACGGGATTTCGTCTGAGGGGTCAGAGGGCTGGGCTCGGTTCCTCTCTGTCGCTCTCAGGCCCAGAGGAGGAGATAGTGCTGTTGCTGCTGTGGGAAGAATTCTTTCCCACTGTGGAGTTCAGCACTTTTACTGCTTCTCCTACTGTGAGTGAGGCTTTACTCGTAAGTCCAGCCATTGAACTGGGACCTTATGGATCACCTGATCTCACTAGAAAGGACCCTCACCATCTCCCAAGGGAGATCTTGGGACTCCAAACCCTGATCCCCTCCTAGGGAGCATCTCCCAGGTGTTTGAGGAAGCATGGCTGCTGATGCACAGCCCTGCTGTTTTCTGCTGCTGCTTCAGGTTTTTCAGTAAATTCAGCCTGATATCCCGTGTCTGCCTGATCCCTCATGACTCCTGCTACATCTGCACAGTTTCTGCGACATTTTGTTTGCCACCCCGGGATTTGCTCCCCAGTGCCATTACAGATGCTGCTCCAAGGTTCCTGCCCATTTCACCATGCAGAGCAACAGTGGGACCAGCTGCCCCTGGGGTCTGTAACAGAAGCCACTTTTCCGTCTCTTCCGCTGCTGCACCTGCCATTGTCCATGTGAGAGATGGCCGAGCATGTGTCACAGCGCCCCCTGCAGCCACGGGGGAATCATCGCACCAGCCCTGCCTGGTCAGGAGTCGCCAGTGCTCCTTGCGGTCTGTGACCAGAACTGCCCCAAAGGGGAAAGTGCCCGACCACCAAGAGAAGGCTGCTTTTACTGGGTTTCTGGTTCAGTTTGTTGTTACTGCTATTGTTTTTTTGCCATCTCATGCATATATAGATACTAGTCAAGGACTTCTACTCCTTTCCCCAAAATTTTTGCCTTAAAGCCCCTTAATTTCAAAGTTATAATGTGGAGGGAAGAGGGTCACATTTTCCATTCCAAGGGAGGTTCACGCTTTTCTTGGCAGGCACCTGTCTTTCATACCAAGACATATATATACAGGTTGTTTTTCTGAGAAATATCTAGAACTCAAGCCTGTACAACATGTAGATATATTGTTTACAGTAGAGTAGAAATCCACTAATAGCTTGCTATTCTATTTTTCACTAAGTATTGTTCCCATTTTAGTCACAATTTACTACATGACTAATTTTTCCTCTTTGGTACTTACAATAATTACTTCTGAGAGAAAATAACAGAAGGAGGTTGTAAAAATGCTAGACAAAAACACAATTCTTGTTTACATCTCTTCTTAAAACATTATTCAGGGACAAGAGTTTCAGAGTTAGACTGAAGATTGAAATGACATATTCTAAGAGTCTTCAGACCTGTGATGGTATTAAGTAATTGAGAAATACCAAAATTTTGCTTACTTACTCTGTTGTGCCTCACAATTTTGGTAGGTAGGTAAGGTACTTAGGTAAAGAACTGGAGCTTTAAGTAAAGCAGTCATGATTCCAAATGAAATACAACCGTACAAATATAATTTCCATTGATAAATTTGCTTGAATAGTTGCCTGAAGAGCTTGTTCTTGTGTGTCTTTTAAAACTTAAATAATAAAAAGTCTGCATACGGTGCCTGAAATTTTCCTTCTGAGAAATATGTAAAGACTCGCAAATTAATCATTCTTCCTCTTTTTTCTTGAATTACATAGTCTAACCAATTCTTTCACATTGAAACATGAAAATAGTGGAAGTAGAACTTCTCTTAGCTGTTACAATAGAGAATAGCTAATCAGAAATTAATATGTGTCGTTGGCAAAGAGATGGAAAAAATGTAAATATTTGTTCAGTAAATCACTGCACTTGACATAATGAGGCATTCAATACATTGCAGCAGAGATAATTGTGCAAAAGCTGTTTTTTTTAAATGGTTTGTCTAGTCTGCACTTCCCCTCCCAAAATAGTGGCTATTTACTTTTTTTAACACTGTCACAAAATGTTGTAAAGTACCTTGAGACAAAATTCTTAAGATCTCATGTTTTAGAGTTTTTTCACTGAAATGTAGTATTAGTGTTAGCTACTATTACATACACAAATTTCTCAATAGTAAAAGAAATTATTTCCTGAGAGCTGTTTTTGATATAATGCAAATCAGAAATGGAGTACATTATAAGAAGTACATGATCAAAAGAATATTTATACTGGAGTAAATTATTTATTTGATATAAGACATGACTGTTTCTCAATATTCATGTGACTGGTGAAAAGTTCTTTACTTTCATCATCATTTTTGAAGCATAAGGTTTTAAAAAAAGTTCTGTTCATATGTTTTTTTTTTTCTGACAAAGCAGGTAAAACCATTCTATGTAAACTAAGGTTTGTATATAGCAAGTAGAGAAATGAAGAATAAATTCAGTTGATATAAAAATTATAAGGAGTTTGTGGAGGCTAATACAATAGCTGCTTCTTGAAGAAAACCATAAGAATTTTGCCCTACGCAGACATTGTTGTTTGCTTTTATTACATCTTACTATTACTAAAACAAAAAACAGCAGGTTTTAAATGTATTAAACATGCAAAGCATTTGTCTTAGTTGAACATTCCCCTGTGAAAAAAAAAACAAAAACTGTCTCTTTTTCCATTATTGAGATTAAAAATCTTTACAAATTACACAGTCTATCAAATGGGCAAATCCTTTCCTAATTTCAATTCTTCTAAGAATAATATTGTTTGTAATTTACATCAACTAAACTTCTGGTGTGTCGCTTTTGTCCAAGAAAGGAAATGGGATCAAAATGCCACAGATTGGAGGGGACCTCCAAAAGTCCTGTTGTCCAAGACATTTCTAAAGTTAGACCAGTCCGAGCAGGTGGCTCAGGGCCATGTTCAGTTGAATTTTAAAGATCTCACAACCTCCTGAGGGATTTATTCCAGTGTTTGAACATCCTGATGGCAAAATCTTCTTTACATCAAGCAGGTATACCTCCTTTTGCAACCTGTGGTTTTGGTATCTCATCCTTCTACTGTGAACATCCATAGAAAGTATGATCGTGTATTCAACATGACCTCTCAACGAAGAGTTGCAGTCTGGCTTAAATTTTCCTCCCCATTTTCAGTTCTTGAAATTGGACAAGTTCATTTATCTTGGTCTCTAAATTCATGTCATACTACAGCCCACTACTATATTTGTGTCCCTCTTCTTGATCCACCCCAGGACGTCACTGTATTTCTTGCTGAGAAGAAATACTTTGTACTTCTTTCTGAAAAGTCTGAAATCAAACATACCATGCCAGAAAGGGCGTCACAGGTGAGAGGGATGCTGAATTCCTCATGCCATCCTTTTCAGACCATTCTGTTGAGCAGGACCCAAGAAAGAGTGGGGCCGGAGACTACTGGTGCAGAGTGATGTCAGAAATGCAGGCTTTGGAATTATTCAAATATCAGTCATGCAGCATGGAAGGTTGCCAGGAAAAGATGACAAGACTTGAGACACTGCTGTAATTAACTTCCACATG
The DNA here is from genome assembly GCF_009819885.2 of Catharus ustulatus. Classification (NCBI taxonomy): domain Eukaryota; kingdom Metazoa; phylum Chordata; class Aves; order Passeriformes; family Turdidae; genus Catharus; species Catharus ustulatus. Next base: position 80,446,437 of record NC_046221.1, read on the forward strand.
GAACACCAGGTGAAAGATGTCTATTCTATGTTTGTGCATTTCAGTAAACCTGGACACTGCCCGCCTCTACCTGTCCTTCCTGTTTCAAAATTATCTTTCACCAAAATTCCACCCTATAAATTCCCTACTCATTCAAAAATTAAATATCACTTTGGTCTAAGTTTTGACAACCACTGTTTAGCATTGACTTTGAATAAGTTAAACATTTTATCCTTCATGCATGGCATATATGAAAGGACCTGATCAGAGGGTATTAGATTCCTGCACTGCCTCTCACTTGAATTTGTGTGTATCTGCCAAGTGCAATGCTGTATGGTTAGTTATTCACAGGAGGAGAGCAGTGTGTACATCATAAAGTTGGAATAGGTCACAGACTGTTGCCCATGCCTTTTCCCGCTTCTGGCATTGATTTTCATGAGCTTTAGCTAATGATTTAATTGCAGAGGCGAGTACTTGGGATCTGGTTTTGGAAACTTCTATAAGAGGGGAGTGAGAGTGAGGTCGCGTTTCAAGAAATTACAAGGCAGGAACCAACTATGATAGCACAGACAATGCCCTCACTGCCAGGGCATTATCTTGCAGCCGCTGAGCAGGGTAAACAGCGTCAAATGGCAATAGCAACAGTTTCCAATGACAGTCCTGTTCTCTTCAGCCAAAGGCAAGGTCAACATGTAAGGACTGAGGTTAATCCATGAAAGTTCAGTGACTGCTCAGGGAGGGTTTGAGACAGGATTGGACCCTGGCACAACCACAACATAATTCAGGCCATGCCTGATTACCCTGACATAAACTGAGATGGAGTCTTTTAATGGATTACTTTTTTTAAAAAAAGAGACCAGTAATCCATCCTCTTAAAGCCTGATCTTTATCTCTAAGCAGAAATCAAATGGTTGGAGGGACAGTTTTTGCATGGTGTGAATATTTATGAGAACATCTTTATTTGTATTGATAGTTTATGGTAATAAATTGATCATATTACTTGTATTTTCATTTGTTGTCTTTTAACAGACTTGTTGATGTTTGTAAACACGTTTTGTAAATCCATACTATTGCACAAGTTAAATCCACCACTGCAAAGAGAGACAACTAACCACTGCCCAACATGGGGATTTAGATACTGGGAGGTAGTGCTGTGGAAAGGGACCTTGAGGTCCTGGTTGACAAAAAGTTGACCATGAGCCAGCAGTACCCTGGCAGCCAGGAGGGCCAACCCTGTCCTGGGGTGCATCAGGCACAGCATCACAGCTGGGCAAGGGAGGGGATTGTCCTGCTCTGCTCTGAGCTGGGGCAGCCTCACCTCCAGTGCTGGGGGCTGGTTTGGGTGGCACAATATAAGAAAGACATTAAACTATTAAAGAACATCCAAAGGAGGGCAACAAAAATGGTGAAGGGTGTGGAGGGGAAGCTGTATGAGATGCAGCTGAGGTCATTTAATCTGTTCAGCCTGAAGAAGAGGCAACTGAGGGGAGATCTCAATGCAGTCAACAACTTCCTCATGAGGGGAAGAGGAGGGGGAGACACTAAATTCCTCTCTGTGTTGACCAATGAAAGGTCCTGAGGGAATGGCATGAAATTGTGTCAGGGAAAGTTTGGGTTGGATATCGAGAAGTTCTTCACCCAGAGGGTGTTTGGACTCTGGATCAGGCTGCCCAGGGAAGTGGTCGCAGCACCAGAACCATTTGGACAATGCTCTCAGGCACATGGTGTTACACTTGCATTGTCCTGGGAAGGTCTAGAAGTGGGACTCAATGATCCTTGTGGGTCCCTTGCAAGTCAGTATATTCTATGATTTTGCAATAAAGCTGTCCATCTCCCAAACAGGACATTTCTTGTCATAGTAAGACACATTATATCTGACCTTATTATCCTTGGCATTTCTCACAATCTGAGTCCATCAACAAATTAAACTGTAATGCAGCTTTTAGGTATAATTAGTGACAGAATATTGAATTCATATCTAAGAGGACTCAAAATCAGCTAATATCAGTAAGAGCATCTCTGTGTAGTGTGCTGAATGGCGCATCTCCTTGACCTGAGATTTCAGTTCTATAAAATATTTTTATGAAGACAGATCCTCAGTATTGCACAATGCTCCACTAAAACAGATGAGGTTCAGCTCACCAATCCATGTAGAGCTCAAGGCTTTTCTTCTTGCCAGAGGGAACAAAAGATTGAGAAACTGCATACTGCTAGTGTTAGTAAATACAAAAGGTATCATCCATCTCTTTTTATTTATAGATAGTAAACCTTTCATTTTCACATCTCTTTTTAAGCAAACTCTGGGGGTTTTTTTCTTTTTTTTCCTTTTTTTTTTTTTTTTTGAAGAAAAGAGGATGAAGAGGAAAATGTTTTCCTGTTAGCAGTCACAAGTCAATCTCAGCTTGAAAAATCATACCTGCTGCTTTACTAAAGAGAATAAATTTTCAGCTCACAGGGAACGAATAACAACAGACAATACAACACCCTATTAGGGAGCAAGCAGTAGAAGAAAAGAGCTTAAAATAAAACACACAGCACCTACAAAAGTTTAGGTTTAGTAATAAACTTAGCATAAGTTGGAGCTTCGTAACTGAGTCAACACACCACAAAATCGTGAGAGAGCTTCTGGAACTGGGTTCATCACTTATAACTGAAAAACAACCTTTCAAAAAATGTAAATCTCTGGTGTTATCAGACATAAAAAAAAAAGGAATTGAAAATCACCGTGCTGTGACCTCATATGCTACATCCTATCTTTTATCCTCAGAGACCACTTGATTTCCTGAATATTCTCCTTTCTTTTCATAGCCTGGCTATGCCAAGATTCTAGTCTTCAGAGCAAACTCTCTCCTACAGCTAGTTATGTTTTGGGCTATTGATTCCAACTGGCTCTGCACAAAACATATGCACAGTTAAAGCAGTCTGTCCTCAACAGATCACTCAAGAATAGAGCATTCTTTGCTTATACCTGCAAGCAAAACATAAATATTAGGTCATAACATTATGGAGAAGGAAAAGAGGGAGAAATCTCAGTCACAGACTTTTAGCAGAATATAGTATTGTAAGCAAAAAGACATACTGTTTCTTCTCTCTACGCAACAGGTTAAAAGAAACATTTTGGTTGGCTTTTTTTTTTAGCTGAACATAACTTTGTAATTTGAAGTTACTTTAAATAGAAAATATAGGCTAAGTCTACAGCTAATGAAAGTGTCTTTGCAGTTTTTCCCTCAAATAAGTATTTTTTAATACTAGTTTATGTTACTGCGTATAACTTCTAAGGAAAAACAATGAAACAATAGTGTCCCTAAGCATTAGGCAGTCTAAGCAGGCATGTTCATCCTTTTAAGGCATGTTTTATAGAAACTGAGTAAGCCTGCAGTAGTGAAAGTAATTTCTAGTCAAAGAAAAATTTATTCTATCTAAGGAATTAATTTCATAACCTATTTGTAATAAAGATGATTGCTTTTTTTTTTTTTTAATATATTTTGTAGTTACAATAATTGAGCAGTAATAGTAGCAATTAACACGTATGGGTGGTAGTCAGCCATCACAATAGAATGAGTGAATTACACACAAAAAAAAAAAATAAAGGTCAGGAAGAAGCTACTGTGTCCTTAATGTATTTAACAGCCATTACAGATACAGATTCATATCAGGAAATTTTGCATATTTTTATACCTATCCCTTTCTCTCAGAAATTTTATTAATATAAATACATTACATATATATCTTACTTCAGAATAACTGTTAAATAACATTTATAAACAAAGTAGGTGGATTAGATGCTGGTTATCAGAACTGCTACCTTGGACTTCCAGAGGGCAAACTGTTTAGGAGAAAATGTCTACTGTGAGGCAATCCTGAAGAACAACGGAGTCCAAAAAGCTGAATTCATTCATGGAGGAAATCTTAAAATCAGGAAATACCAAAGCAGGTATTCTCCATGTGCTGAAAAACAAGCTGGCAGGGAAGAAAACCTTCCCGGCTCCACAGAGAGTTTTGGCTGGAACACAGCAATAAAAGAGAGTTTACTACTTTTGGAAGAAGGGGTAAGCAAGGACTACAAAGACAATAAGGATTTTATGAAAGATCCTTCTGACTTGCATTGCATAGTTCACTTTAGAGAATTACTTGGACCTTTTCTAATTTTGCCCTCTGATTTCCACTAGCCACTTCTAAAATAGCCGATCGTGGTAATCACTTTTATTGTTCTTAATTTCTAATCACTAATAAAAATAGTTCCATTCCTTTCATGAGCTAAAACATAATAAAGACCGAATAAGAGAATATTAAGTTAGAATAGAAGATACAAGTTTAACTGAAATTAATTTAGTGAGAATTTGTCCTACACTTACAAGATGGCACCAGTGTACACTATCACACACACACACACACACACACACACACACACACACACACACACACACAGAGAGAGAAAGTTTTCAGGGTATTCTAAAATTAACAGGGAACACAGAAAAGAAAAACTAAACCCAGTGAGATGTTGCTGAACAAAATCACTTTAAACCAACTTTTAAAATATGTGATTATTTCATTGTTAAAATGCATTTGAAACGGAACTTAAATTTTCCCTCCCACATAATATGACTGAAATGTTCTACACAGAAATTGCAATACATATGTTTTTCCTAATTTTGATTCAGACAATGTAACATTTTCTCCCAGCACCTATTATAAGACATAGTGTCAAACTGAATAGAGGAAAATATAAAAAAAAAAGTGGAAGACTGATGGTTTGCTATATTTATCTGTATTTCACACTATCTTCCTGTGTACTTGCTGCACAAGAGCAAGCTCAAGGACACAACCACTTAGAACCTCCTTTTAAGCACTGAAATTATATATTTTGTGAATAGTCTAAATACCTCAAAAAAGACAAAGAAGACTTTCTTCTTTCAGGTCTAAGGAACATGCCAAAGAAGATATCTGGAATAATTATTGTGAATAAAAAGAGGGCAAGGGTAAATTAATGAAAAGGTCTTAGGCTACATCGGAACACATCACTGGGAAAAAGAAGATAGTGCTGGGAGCTGGACTGGACTGGCTTTACAAAGAACCAGGGTATTAAAACATGCAGAAAACAAAGGAACTTTTATTTTTTTTATGAGACCAGAATGAGGATAGAAACTATATCAATGAACAATTACATGAGAAATTTAAAGGAAAGTTTGTGTGAAATGGGGGAGAAGGGAAATATGTTAAATATGCTCAAACTAGCCTATGTAAGAAAAAAAAAAAGACAAGAAGTTGGAGGAAGCAAAATGAAATATCCAAAGTCTGAAAATCACTGAGGCAAGGAGGATGCGCTTGGAGATGAACTGTAGATGAAAAGAGATCAGATAGAAAACATTTGGAAAAATAGCATATCAAGATAACATAGAGGGAAATGTACATTCATCAGCACACATTTTCTTTCTCATACTTGAAGTAAAAAAACCAAAAAACCAAAAAAAATCCCAAAACAACAAAAAAACCTCAAAAAAGTAAAAGTGTCTGTGACTTCATGAACTTAACTGGCAGCATTTTGCACAGTTAATCCCCTGTTTCAGCAGTAGGCTTCCACATGATGGAATTTTCAGGTAAGATAGAAGGAAGGACATTAGGAGGAAGAGTAAACTGGAAACCAAAAGCTTTTTAAAGTCTTGATTATAAATGAAAAAAAGTAGAATTCTAGCCCTAGTTCATTATTTTTTAAAATACAAGCTATCTTTATAACCACGAATACAGAGCAGCATGTAATGTTTTAAATCCAGCTAGTAATGAAGCACCACACAGCTTCCTCTCTACTGGTTCAGTGAGGATGGGAATTGGAGGAGGAAAAGTGGAAAAACCCATGCATTGAGATGCAGATAGTTTAAAAGGGAAAACAAAAACCATGCACAAAAGTAAAGTAAAACAAGGGATTCATTCCCTACTTCCCACTGGCAGTCAGCTATTCAGCCATCATCCAAGGACTCTGTCACAGGTAACTCTTACTTGAGAAGACAAATGTCATCATACCAAATGATTTCCTATTGCTCTTTCTTCCCTCAGGTAGACTATGTGGACTATGATTCCATATGATATGGAATATTCTTCTGATCCTTTGGAGTGCTGTCCCAGCTGTGTCCTCCCATCTTTCTGTGCAGCCCCAGCCTCTACACTGAGAGTGTAATACAACAAGAAAAAAAGTCTGTGACTCTATGTAAGCCCTGCTCAGCAGTAACAAAAACCATCTCTATTATACATATTGTTTCCAACACAAATCTAAAACATATTCTAATATTAGCTTCCATGAAGAATATTAAGTCTACCTCAAAACGATCATATTTTGTCTTGATTTACTGTGAAAGGCATACGGGAACATAAAATCATTCACCTTGACTTTCAGGTCCTTAGACTAAAGCATTTAGTCTTTTCATTTTTGTGTCTCTTTCTAGGTATATAGTCCAACCATTTCCAAACTATCTTTCTGATTTACTGTCACAGTTAGTTTGGAGGTAAGTGGACGAGTTCATCTGTGCCATTTCCCCCTTCCAACTACTCTTGATAACTCTCAATGTTCTCATTAAACTTAATGCTTAGTCAGCTGTTCACTATCTTCAGATGACTCTCTGCGTTCATCCTCTTCACCCAGCAAGGTGTCAAAACATGGCACGAGTACAGCTGATGTACAAACTGCTGATAGAGGCAGCTCCATTTCTGAACATCCTAACTGTGAACATATGGTTTAACATTACTAGTTTGCTACCAAAGGAGATAAAAATGATTACAGTTTATTTAGCCTATATTTGAATTTTTGTCCAGGAGACTGAACAGAAGCTACATATTGATTTCTCCTAGTAACAATGTCAGAAGTTGCAGCTGCTTCTATTTTTACAGCCAAAGAAACTATTATGATAGTTGCAGAGGACATTCCACATAACAGAGAAAATGTTCAACTAGTAATACTTTTTGCAACTTCTAATTAAGTTAGAATATATTGTTTATAAAAAACTAGTGACAGTTTAAAGAACATGGCAGTTTATTACTCTCTACTCACATTTTAATTAACATCTATGTATACCTGCTCTGTGTGAACTAGAACTTCGATCCATGCTGTGAAAAATAGTCTACCTAACTGAGAAGTTGAATAGGACCATGCAGAGACTATCTGTATTAAAAAGATCTTCACAACTGGAACAGTGGGGCTTCGTTTCCTTTTATCAATGTTTAATCTCTAAAATCTATTAGGGGGTGAGCTGGGTAAAATATAATGCTTGTGATACACTGTGAAAACAGGTTAATGATCTAATGATTTTTCTCAGTTTTAAAATTTATTTCCTCAGACAGTAACTCAGTGAATCATGAAAAGCACCCTATACTGTCCAGTTTAATTCTCGCAGTCATTAGAGTGCTGTGGATCAAGGGTATGATTCAAAAAGAAAAATGTATCAAACACTCACAGGCATTCACCTGGGGACAAACCTTCCCTGATGGGAAAGGACGATTTTGCAAGTTTCTTTGGAGACGTGATAGCATACTGGGCATGCAGCGTAGAGGTGGTGACTTCATACAGGCATGATCTGGGGCACTCAGAGAAGGCTAATGGCCTTGACAGACCTTCTAATTCCATAGAGTTTGTGTTAAGATTTTATTGGGACTGCTATTTTCAACAATAGCTTCAGAAAGCTGTTTTTCCCTGCTCTGAGGTTAATTTATGATTACTCTTCAGTGCTCAAAACCTACATGTTTGCATAAAGAAAAAAAAAAAAAATAAATAAACATCAGAACAGTTTATGACTTTGTGACTGTGTGACTGTAACTAGCTGCCAAAAAAAACCAAAACAAAACAAAAACAAAAAAGCCTCCACAAAAAAAACCAAAAATAACAAAACCAAAAAAGTCAACCACTGAAGCAAACCAACCTACCAACAAGCTGAATGAAAAAACCCCAAACCACTGAAAACCAAAAGACCAAACCCATTTTTTTTAGTGATTAGTTTCTGAAACTATTTACACAGCAGTATTAAAATAAAAGCATATTTCTATATTTCTTAAATTATGTTTTTAGAGAAATAGAAAGAAGACATCATGTTCTCATCCAAAATAGCCATATGGAATTAGCTTTGAAACTACTTTATTTCTATGGAATTTTGAGAAATAGAATGCTGAAAAATTTGAGAAGGATATCATCATGTGACATCAGTGGAGCATATGAAACAACCACATGTCATAAAATATGAAAAGATCAAATCAAGTATGGGAAATCTTTAGTCTAACCATTTGATGCACTGCATAAAACCACTCAAAGGTTATAGTAGTGAAAGTAGGATAAGATTATTTCTGGAACAAAAATAAGAATTGAAAACATATGCTCCTATCTTGTTTGAAAAATCAGATGTTCGAAAAAAATCAGAGGAGCTACTTTGGCTTCACAGTAGTTAACTTCCATAGACACATAGCTTTTTCTTCTGTGTAGCTTTTTGGTTCGTACCCGTGGAAAATTAAGACGGGATTTAGCAATAAATAATTTCATTGACCAGTAAATATGGATTCTTGTGCCATTTAAGGAGGGTTTGACTCACCATTTTTTATCTCCTATGAAGAAACAAAAAAATTATATACTGAATTTTCATAGCTGGTGTATGGTTTTGCAGAACCATTTTTATTTAAGCTACTGTGTCTTTATTTGAAAGGATTTTATTCTCATAACTGACCATAATCTGTTCAGTTTGTTTTTGAGGTCAATCAGTTTGCATTCCTAACTACATTGAGTTTTCCCCTGGATACCATTTAGTACAAGTTCCCTTCAGTTTCAATCCAAGAAAATATTGTAATGTTGGTTCCTAGGACAGGCTTTGCATTTAAATTTCTTAACAAGTCACATTAATGCTGAGAAATGCAGTAAGGTGACAAGTAAATATTTATGACTGAAAATCTACAATATTTTCTCCCCCAAAATTTTGAGAAAAGTATATAAAAGCATAAAAGCAGCAATACTTGTTTCCAGTTCTGTAGAAGAGAATAACATGGAATGGAATGGAATGGAATGGAATGGAATGGAATGGAATGGAATGGAATGGAATAGAATAAAATAGGATAGAATATAACAGAATAGCATCATTTGCAAGAGATGTAAAATGATCATTTAGTCCAATTTCCTGGCCATTTCAGAGCTGACCAAAAGCTAGAGCATGTTATGAAGGGCATTATCCAAATGCCGGTTCAACACTGACCTGCTTGGGGCATTGACCACCTCTTCAATTTTTGACCACCCTCTTAGTAAAAAAATGCTTTCTAAGGTTCAGTCAAAACCTTGCCTGGTGTGTCTTTGAACCATTTCCACATGTCACCGGATATGATGTGGATCAGCACATCCATCTCCACATCCCATCCTCAGTAAGATGTAGAGAAAAAGAAGGTCAAGCCTCAACCTAATGAACACACAAGAAGGAAAATAAAAGGTAGCTAAAATAATTTACCTTAAGGAAAATTCATTTATATTTAAAAAATATGTCAAAATTGGATATCATAAATTGTATTGACTGCAAGGTTCACACTTTCAGCCCATCAAGACTTCCAAAATATTCTCACTGTTGATATAGCCAGCATGAAATCTGTCCTAGATACAGAAGCACAGGAAAGACAGAAAAAGAACCCAAATGCAATTTTGTTGAAATATATGAGAAATCCTCCCTTATTCACTTTGATAAAACCATGATTAAAAACAACATTCTATCAGACCCAAAGGGGAAAAAATATCTGTAATACTGCTGTGATAAAGTATACTGCCACTGTTTCCACATTAAATATGTTGTAAACATAACTCTTCCTCTGTGATATGAAGTTGAAAATTAGCTTTTATGTCAGTACTACTAAGTCAGAGTAGATTTGTAGCAAGCATAGTGTCCAAAAACTTAATTAGTTCACTCACTATTAATTGAAAATACCAAAGGAAATGGGTTTCCAGTGACAGAACTCTAAATTTCCAAAGTCTCTGCAGTTGTACTGTATTGACAAATTCTGCTGAGTTTTGCAGTGCTCCCAGTGCAAAAAAGTTGAAGATAGAGAGTTATTTAACAGACATTTTGGAAGATTTGTCACTGCTTTGTACATATTACAGCAGAAAATGAAGGCATATGGAAAATAAGGAAGTGACTGGGGACAATCAGCGTTGCTTCACCAAAAAAATAGTCATAAACTGACAAATTTGGTGGATGAGAAAAGAGAAATTTACCTCATGTATCTGGTTTTGTGCAAAGCATTCGATGTTCTGCTTTCTATCTTTGTACCTAAAGTGAAGACAATGGATTTGACAGATGGGACAACACACAGTAGATAAGAAATTGGCTACATGGTCATCCTCAAAGATTTGCAACCAGTGGTTTGATATCCAAATAGAGATCAACAATAAATGGTGTTCCTTGGGCACTGATACTAGGATCAGCACCGTTTAACATCTTTTGTCAGTGAGATTGAGTGCATTCTCAGTAAATTTGCTGATGACACCAAGCTATGGGGTGCAGTCCACATGGTGGAAGAATGGGATGTAAAATCCAGAGGAACTTTGTGGGATTTTCACAGGCTTACCTCTCAAGCCTATCAAAGTTCAACAAGGCCAAGTGTAAGGTTGTGGTCCTGCGTCAGAACAATCCCTAGCATAAACACAGGATGGGCAGGAAGTGGATGTGGAGCAGCCTTAGGAGAAGTACTTTGGGTTGTTCATGGATTAGAAACTCAACATGACACAGCAATGTGCACATGCAGCCCAGAGAGCCAAATGCAACCTGGGCTGCATCAAAACCAGTGTGACCAGCAGGGCAAGAGTGGGAATGGCCCCTCTACTTTGCAGTTGTGAAACCCCACCTGAAGTGCTGCATCCAGCTCTGGGGTCCCCAACATAGGAGGAACATGGACCTGTCCAACAGAATTCAGAAGAGGGTGACAAAGATGATCAACGGGCTGGACCACCTCTCCTTTGAAGATAGGCTGAGAGAATTGGGATTATTCAGCCTGGAGGATAGAAGGTTCTGGGGAAACCTTACATCACCTTCCAGTAACTGAAGAGAGATTACAAGAGAGATGGAGAGAAACTTTTCAAACGCATGTAGTGATAGGACAAGGGGAATAGCTTCACACTGAAAGAGGGTAGATTCACATTAGTGCTTCACATGGTGAAGCACTGGAAGAAGTTGCCCAGAGAAGCTGTGGATGCCCCATCCATGGAAGCATTTAAGGACAGGTTAGATGGAGCTTTGAGCAACCAGGTCTAGTGAAAGGAGTTCCTGCCCATAGCATGGGTAAAACTAGGAAATATTCAAAATCACTTTTAACCCAAACCATTTAATGATTCTATGACTGACGCCCTTCTTCAGGTGGAAATGTAAAAATATAACAAACATCTGCTGTTTAAGCATAGGAAGATCACTGATGATTATGTGAACTTCTTTAGCAAAAATGAATAACTTATTGAGAAAATGAAAAGATTCAGAGAAAGCTGAAAATATATTTTAAAAAGGTAAAGTGGGAAATTTCTTCACTTGTTAACAGCACAACAATTCATTAGAAGAATGCTTATTTTTCTAAAGCAGCTACCAGATTGCTAGTAATGATTCCCAAATGAGTAGGAGGCAGACTGATTTCTACATTAAGATAAAGCAGTTAAAAGTGGTGTCATGGTGAAATGGTTTCTGCACAAGAATAGTGTACACATGAGATAATAAAGTACAGTGTGATCAAAATAGAGCTGAATGCATTTAAACCTGTTTAAGCCATAATTAATCTGTATTAAGATAACGTGTACTCTTTTTGAATGTCAGTCTTCTTGTATTATAAATTCAAACTGTTGGAAGCAATGAAACCAACTTTTTCTTCAGGTGATAGAAATTAACACATAATTGAAAATTAAGCAAGAAGTTTTAATAGTATTTCAGAAATAAGCACCTTCCCTATGTCCAACCTTCCTCAGTATGCTGTAAAATTTTAAGTTTCTTTTTTAAGTCTTTTAGTTCTTATACAAAAATCTGGAGAGGCCTTATAATATTTTTTTCCCTTCTAACAGGCTAAATGTGAACCTTAATTATATATCATAGAAACACAGAATCATAGAATCATAGATCATAGAACGGCCTGAATTTTAAGGGACCTTAAAAATCATCTCGTTCCAAACCCCCTGCCAAAGACAGAAAGCCTTCCCCTAAACCACGTTACTCAGAGCCCCATCCAGCCTAGTCTTGGTTGTCCCCAGGTATGAGGAGTCCACAACCTCTCTGGGCAATCTGGGTGCATCATCACCCTTACAGTGAAAAATGAACTCATAATACCTAATCTCAACCTATCCTCCTTCCTCTTAAAGCTATTGCCCCCTGTTCTATGACTATATACCCTTGTGAAAAATTCCATCTCCACATTTCTTGTGGACCCCCTTCAGGTATAGGAAAGTTGCTATAAAGACACTCTGAAGCCTCTTTTCCTGAACAACCCCAAAACTTTCAGCCTGTCTTTATAGGAGAGGTGCTGCAGCCCTAGGATCAACTTAGTGGTCCTCTTCTGGACTTGTTCCCACAAGTCCAAGTCTTTCTTGTGTTGGCCCAGCTTGATAATTTCATTTAATCTCATACTTATTATTAATCTTCCAGTATCTGCTTAAATCACTCTGAAGATCAAGGCGATGCAGTGAGTGCCTTTAGATAAACACAACTTTAACAATACAGACATAGGTGGGATATCAGACATATTAATTAGGTTCTGAGACAGGAAGCAAAGGTGTCATGTGATGCTCAAAACAATTAAGGCAGTTAAAAGGCCAAATTACAAATACAAGAATGAGAGTTATTTTTAATTCTCAAGTCTTTATAGGGTGTTTATATTTACTCTAGAATTATACAATACATGGACCCAAATAAAAGTATAATAATTTGTTCACAGATAGCTTATAAAAAGGCCTTCATCTTAGCATATTCACTGACTAGTAGTTGAGCACCATTTCCCAGGTGCACTAGTCAAGTGCATTATTATGTGTTTGGAGTATTTTCAGAGCATTGTTGCATTCCTTCCAAAGAGAAAACTGTTTTAGAATTCTAACGATGTAGCACTAACATTTAGCTTATTTTGAAAAAGTATGACCTCTAAAGAATTAAGTTTTTCATCCCTTATTATTACAATCTATTATGTTCCATCAGGTCGTCACATGGGTATTTTATTTTGATACCATGAATCTGAACCAGGATTCATATTACTCTGAAATACTTTCAGCACCATATATTCTATTTTATCAATTTAGTAATGACTACACTTCTGGAAATAAAGTATATTGTTTGTTCCATGTAAAGCTTAAGGTCTCAAGTCAGCAATGCTCTAAGAGCTATGGCACCAATTCAATGGCAACAAATGAGAAACTCTCATTTGGGAATATGTAGGGATAAGCAAAGTTCAATTAAACTATAGAAGGGGAGTAATTATATTTAAAATGAAAGTTTGAAACAGAAAAAAGAATCCTTGATAACAAAATCACATTATTATTTACATTTTTTAGGCAAATATAAATTTTGACTTCCAGAGACTTTTAACACATGACAATAAAAAAGAATGCCAATATTTTCATGGATGTTTATTTCACAGAGCTGAACTGTAGCTCTAAGGAATGCTTAGCACTTGGTTACTATGTCTGAAGGGCAGTTTGGACCACCTTGGATTGTATTATGATTCTGAACCTCTTATTTTGGTTAGCAATTTTTTCCCTTGCTGCAAGGCTGGGAAACTCACATACTATACTTAAAAGATCTTTAGCTTGGTAGAAATTATGGAAGTGCTTTTGCAAATGTATTGAACATAATATACATAGGCAATTAACTTTCAGTATTTTCAGTGTCTTTATTAAACTGAAGAATCTCCTAGAATTTAAAATTCTACTAGATATATGGTAAAAATAGTTTGGCTTCTTCCACTAATTCTACATATTAATATAATTTTCAGTAGTACAGTAAATTCATGAATACAAGCCGCACTGAGTATAAGCCGCATCTCTGGGTGTTGGCAAATATTTCGGTTTTTGTCCATAGATAAGCCGCACCCGAATATAAGCCGCTCTGTCGTTCGCAGCGAGGACCCGCGTGCAATTAGTAACAGAACCGCGGGAGGGCGGGGTTTACTGGCTGAGCTAAGGCTGTGCAGGCTCGGCCCGCTAGGGGCCGCTGACAGGGTCAGGTGGCCCAGCCCGGTGCTGCCGCTCGGGGCCGGCCGCCGCTGCCCCTGGGCTCGGTCACCCCGGGTCGGCGCTGCCCCGCGGTGGCAGGCAGGGACGGAGCTTCCCCCCCTCCTACGGCAGCGGTGGCGGGCGGGGACAGAGCTTTCCCGCACCCGTGGCGCCGGCGGCGGGCACGGACAAAGCACCCCGCCTCCTCCCCGAGCCGCGGCAATGGCGGCGCGCACTTCCCGCCCCCCCCCGGGCCGCGGCAATGGCTGCGCAGGGCTCCCGTCGGCTCCCGGAGCCGCGGCAATGGCGGTGCCCCCCGCCCCCCCACCCCCCCCGTCGGCTCCCCGGGCCGCGGCAATGGCGGTGCCCCCCCCCCCCCCCTCCCCTGGGCTGCAGCAGAGGAGGAAAGAGAGCTCTCCCGCCTCTCTCCCCGCCCCCCGTGCTGCCTGCAGGGAACCAGGGCAACACAGTAACACTGTAACAATTGCGAAATGCCGGCTTTTACTGGCCGGTGCTTGGCTCGGCACTCTGGCTGGCACGTCTGGGGTTGTAAATGTCAGAAAATTATTAATATATTAGCCGCACCCGACTATTAGCCGCACTTCCAGGTTTCCATCAAAATTTTTGTCAAATTGCTGCGGCTTGTATTCGTGAAATTACTGTATAAATATATTTACTGGTTTTGTTAGGCTAGTTGATTTGTGGGGTTTCTCATTTGGTCTATATTTAATATGGAAGCACACAGGTGTTTTAGCTTCTACTTCAGGTATTATACAACTTGAATGCAAACAGGAAAAAAGCATGGTTGGAGCCAGCAAGAACAGCCAAGTAGTTCCAATTCAGGCAAATTACTCAAGATGAAACATCCCTGAGGTGATGTTGTTTTGAATTCTTTATGGGACTGTCAATGACAGATGCCTGTAGGGCTACAAATTAGAAAACCTGGATCTGCTTCTAGGAAAATCACAATTTGTGCCGTCCTTGTGCCTTGTAATTTCAAGAAAAAAATAATACATATGAACCACAACTACTCAGATGGAGTGTTTTAGGTCTTCAAAAGGACCAAACCATGGACTGCAGTGACTACCACATTACTTAATGCTTCTCTGCCATATAATTACCTTTTAAGTTTGTTATTCTCTTTTTCTTGTCGTTCTATATATGGAATTAGGTGAAACAGGTAACATTCCAAAACCACTTTCCTTGAATTTGAACTGGGCTTAAATATGACTAATGTGTACTCCTGGTGCATGCAAAGGTTTGCCTTACAGGAGATATACACAGAAGTATATTAAAGTGATACTACTTTAGTATTTTTAAGACTGTATGAGGCATACTATCCCATTGCAATTTCTGAAAGTTTGCTTAGCCCAAGTGCAAGGAACCCTTCTTCCTCCTACCAGTAAGATTAAGTCACCAAATTTGTGTCTGTAACACAGAGGTAGATGGCACTTTAAACTCTCTTTGAAAGCTGTTGTAAAAAGTGGCTTTGGCCCTTGCCCCAGCCACACCAGCCAAAATGTCTCCTACTGTGTCAAATCAGCATCAACCTCCTTGAGGCCTCAGCCTCATACCTCATACCTATCCCACAGGATTCTAAGATCTTTCAACTTCCATGCCTCTTTGGTTTTTTTCTGAGAAAAATACTTTAACGTATCCTTCTTAACTTTATTTTTGTTTGATGGGTGAACCTAACACACAGCTCAGGAATAATAGAATTTTGCCACCTATTGCCGCACTTCAGGGATTTTAGTTAGCTTCTTATAAATGTAGAAAAAATCCCCTCATAATAAAATACCACTACAGAAGAGTTCAGCTGTAATCCAGAAGTTCTTACACATTTAGTGATGTTTTACACCCATTTTTTTTTCTGCGAGCAAATCAGGGCCATGAGTATGCCTACCCTTGCTCAAAAGTCAGCCATCTTTAGAAGAAATTGTGTCTGAAAGATTGAGGAAAAGGGCTTTAACTATCTCATATAAGCTAACAATAATCTTTGTTCCGTAAAAATATTTTTTTAAATTAAAGGGAAAGTCCATTCTTCCAAGCTAAGCATAATGTGGAAATAATTCTGAGCATAAATGTCTCAAAACTTCTATATGGACAGAAAGAACTTCAAAATTGCCATTTCAAAAGCTGAAATATTAGCATGAATTAAAAACCTTAAAGGAGAAGAATGAAAGGGATCTATAGGATACACACACTTTGGAACTAATATGATAGTTCTAAAGTAATTAGAATGTCTCCTCTATTGGAAAGCAAAGCATGGTAATCTACCTTGGCATTCTTAATGATGAACATATAATCAAGTACAATAAAACTGAAGAAAGCTTTATTAAGGATTGGAAATATGAAATATTGAAATAGAATGTAGTGTCATTTGCAGGGATACACCAAAAAAATCTACTTCTTCTACTACATACATTTTCATCATAATTAGATTTTTCTTTTCTCATTTTAAAATTTCCAAGGGATCTTTCCAATCCTTCCTCAAAATGGTGGGCAATATATAGTTTGATTTCTCTTAGTGTTTCAAAACCCTTTAGTGAGGCTTTTCTGTTCTGACCATATAGTATAAGTACAAACACTTCAAAATTCTTTTTCCTACTGAATTCACAATATGTTAAACAGATGGATACAAGAATAGTTATCAAAGGTTTTGTTTTTTTTTTCAAACTAAGGGCAATAATAGACTTTTATTTGTATTTCATTCATTTCACATCTGTAAATTAGCTGTTGTTTCTCAGAAAATATGGGTATTTAAATGAGCATTTAATGGCTTGACTTAATTAAGGAGCTGTTGCAACTACAAAAATCATTTTCGAAACTGCCAAACACAAAAGAGAGCATGTGGTGAAGATCAAACCGAAGTGCGCTATCCCGCGCAGCCCATGAAGGTTAACCATGGAGCAGGCTAACTGCAGACCCTGGAGGACCCCATGTTGGAACTGGTAGATGAATGAAGGAAACCATGATGGAGCAGATTCCTGACAGGACCTGTGGCCTGGTGGTGATAGGATCTCACAGTGGAGCAAATTTGCTGTCAGTACTTGAGATCCTGTGAGGAGCCCACAGTGGATCAGTTTATGAAGAACTGCAACCAGTGGGGAGGGGCCCTATTAGTGAAGCTCAGGTCTAAATGTCTCCCACAAGAGAGACTTCATGCTGGAGCAAGCGAAGAGTATGAGGAAGAGGGAGTGGATTAGACAGCACGTAATGAACTGACCATAAACTCAATTTACCAGGCACATGTGCCACTTGGGGGATAACAGCAGAGAACTTAGGAGTGAAGTTGAGCCCAGGAAGAAGGGAAAGATGGAAGGAAGGTACTTCAAGATTTGATTTTACTCCTTATTTCTCTGCTTTGATTTGCTTGATAATAACCTAAATTAATTTCCTCGAGTTTGTTTTGCCCATGACAGTAATTACTGAGTGATCTCTCCTTATCTCAAACACTTCAACCTTATCTCCTTATCTCAACCACTGAGAAATCCTCATTACAGTAATTTCACGACTATAAGGTGCACTCTTTTGACTAAAATTTTGGCCCGAACTCGGAAGTGCGCCTTACAGTCCGGTGCACCTTATATAATGGACAAAGTTCGGAAATTTGCCAACCCGGAAGTGCGAGCTGCGAGCCGCGGGGGTAGTCGGCAGGGTTGCGGCTGCCCGGTGGAGGTGGGGCCACGGGGATGCAGCTGCCAGGTGGAGGCAGGGCTGTGGGGTTGGGGCTGCCGGGTGCCTGCGGGGCCAGAGCTTCTGGCTGGAGGCAGGGCTGGGGCTGCTGGGTGGAGGTGAGGTCAGGGCTGCTGGGTACCTGCAGGGCCAGGGCTGCTGGGTGCCTGCGGGGCCGGAGCTTCCAGGTGCCTGCGGGGCTGGGGCTGTGGGTTGAGGCGGTGCCTCAGCCAGCAACCACGTGGGGGAAGCTGGGGGCAGATCCTCGCTGCAAAAAAAAGTGCACCCTATAGTCCTGTGTGCCTTACATGATCTACAAAGTTGCAAAATTTACTGACTCCTGGGAGGTGCCCCTTATAGTCCAGTGCGCCTTGTGGTCATGAAATTACTCTGTATTTTCTTTCCCCTGTGGAATTTAGAAGGGGAGTGAATGGCTTTAGTGGGCAGATGAGATCCAACCAGTATCAAACCATGACACTCCTTAGAAGATTTCTGTAGGGTGATGGTAGCTTAATTAGATCCCATAACAATTTGCAGTGTTTGAGAAATCAAAGTTGTTACTGTAGGTTGGTGAGTAGTTAATCTTGTTTCTCTGGCTGAAAAGTCTTTTAAAATAAATAATTTACCTCCAGAGGATAGCGTGCAACCATTCAAGGTTTTCCTTAAAGTGTGTTTGCAAGTCATTGATAAATATTTGTGTAACAGCCTACAGTTGCTACACAGTCATCCATCCTACAGTTTACAGATAGAGAATATACCAATGTATTGATAAATAATCATTATGCAGTCCCTTGCAGTTTTTTTTCAGAGATCAGCACAAAGAGGTGACACCAAGCAGGGAACAAGGACAAATTTGTATGGAAGCTGAGAAAAAAACCCCTTAATTTCTTGTCAGATATATTTCTTTTCCATTACTTTTTTTTTTTTTTTTTTGGGGGGGGGCATTTTTTTTTGTTTGTTTATTTGCTTGCTTGCTTGTTAGTTTGTTTGTTTTTAAAGTATGTAGAGACAGTTTATTATCTGGTAGATTTTTTTGTCACCACTGCTTTGCTGTAGGATTCAATTTAGCACTGCACCACTACTTCATAATTGCCCTCCAGCAGATATAGCTGAGCACAGTCACCAATCTCAACAAATCTCGCTGAAACAGTAGAGAAAAACAGCAACTTCCAGACCAAAGTGATCCCTGTCTCAAAGATTATAAACAAGCTGGACTCAAGAGCCAAAGAAGAGTAACAAGAAGGAAATCAAAGCAAAATGAGGACCAAAACACTGCATTGCACCCAGTATGATATCTTTCCGATATGGTTGCCCATGGACTATGGCAGATTAGGAAATACTGCTTACTCTACTGTGAAAAGTAGGGGACATAAAACTTGTGCAGTATCTTATTATCTGCTAGCTGCTATGAAAGCTCACTAGGATAAAAAGAAACCTGAAAGTTGTGATAATTTACATTTAAGGGATCAGCTTGAAGATAGTCTTTTTGACTTTTTCATTCAGCTCCTTCCTAACACCGTTATACATATTACCTGATACTCCCTTATAGCAAAGGTGATAACTTCTCTGTTATAGTCTCCTTGATGCTGGAACTGAAATACACAGGTAAGAAGATGCCCAATATTTTAGCAGTGACATACCTTGCTACATTCCATTCAAAATGCAGATGTTCTCTAAAAATATTTTACTTTTGAAACAGATCTTTTTCCGTGTGCACATCATACAGTCAGTGAAAGCCATGGTATTTCTGCATTCAAACATATCCTCACATTCTCATGAAGAATTAAGCATCTGATTTTAATATTACACAGCCTTAAAGATTTTTCAAAAATCTACGAGTCAGTGGTGTGACTAAAAGTGAAGCAAAATTGCTTCTCCACACCTTTCCCCAGTATATTAAAAATAAATTCTTAATTTGAAGCACAAAAATAGAAAGAAGAAAGAATATATCCTGTAATTACAACAAAATTAATGGTGTAATCTAGCAGGTTTTATTGTTTGCTTAAACATTATTGTATTCCATTCTCACCCTCCCACATTTCATCTCTGAAAAGACAGAGACTCTGTTCAAGCCTCAGAAACACAGATGTGAATTGCTATAATTCTTTGTATATTGATCATGCACAGTCTCGTATTCCATTTGGGTATGCCAGTCTGTCACTTTTTCCCCGATATTAATATCCAGTTAACATTTCTTCTTTCATGCTGTGACCATAAACTCTCTGACAGAAGGAAATACATGCAGTAGTATTTTGGGGAAGGGGAAAAAAAAATTTAAAAAGTTAATACAAGCTCAGCCAACTCTGAGAAAACCTCTATATATTGCTGCAGCTTTAATCACAACAGATGACCTCTGAAAACATTTTCCTAACCTCCAAACCCTTTCATCCTGTGAGCTATGATTTCATACTTCTATTCTAGAATATTTCAAAAGTGACTCACATTCTTCAAAATACTTAAGAACAACTCTGGAAATGCTAGAAAAGGAAGGAAAATAGAAAAGGTAAAGATAATATTCTGATTTGGTTATGAGAAAGTGATTTGAATTAGTTACAATGTATGTTTTAGTCCTTAGAATTAAATTTGTCGCAATTTCTTTCCCTGGAGTTTCTCAGACCTCACAATGAGTGCACCACAGAAATATCTAACACCCAAGAAGAAAGGCAAAAATATTTCTCTTTCTCTCTTCTGCTCACTGAGTGTGTACTTGATGAGATGGAGACAAAAGGGCCAAATATAAATCTGTGATGGTGGAAAGGATAAAAAAATTCATTATGGGCATAATGCCCCTAAATAATGTTCCAAATAATATTTCCTCAGCAAATGATATGCCTTACACACATATGATAAAATATTTCATCTTTTGTATTCTTCACATTCACTTTCTCCTTTGCCAGTAAGCTCTTGCTTTTTGTCTGTTTGCTGCTGGGTTTTGACAGTGAATTAATCACCAGCTGTGACGCAGTCATCTGCAGTCTGTGGTGCAGACTCAGATGGCCTAATTTCTACCTGGGGATTTTTCCAGCAGTCTTCTATGGTTTAGTGCTTCTAGAAATCTGGAGCAAGTCAATAGAAGGGCACTGCAGTTGGAGTGGAATCTGGACCTCAGTGCACTTCTACTTAGAGATTTGATTTCTATTTGATATCCTTCAAAGCTGTGTTAACATCATTGAACCCACAGTTCCTATGAAGCAATTTCAAGAAACCTGAGCCACCAGAAGCGAAGCTCCTACTCTAAAGTATGCTTTCAGAGGAAGGATTTTCCAAGGCCAAACTTCCTCCATATGTAACAGTCTGTCTTCTACTTTTACTGGAGACAATTAAAACAGATATAAAGATGACTTTTTTTCCTTTGTCATCCTATTCCCCCTAGTCTATGATAGGATGGAATGTATATTTAATCATATCTAAGAAGAAAGTTTGTGTTAGGTAGAAATTACATTCTTTTCCAAAGCCTTCAGCATTTGATTTCCACTAGCTGAATTGGATTCCCCACATTCCTCTCCTCTCAGCTCCAGAGTTTATTAATTGCTACTTCTTTTTATGCAACATTTGTAAAGATTTAAAAAAAAAAGGAAAAAAAACCAAAACCAAACCCAAACAAACCCTAAAAACCTACAGAACCCCACAAGCCAAACCCAAAAATTTACAGAAAAAAATTACTGTGTATATTTTCCAGTTTGTAGAAATCCATAATTAAATCCAGTTTCTGGATTCCCAGGGCCTAAACACCAAAACACAAAACACAGAGACATTTTGGTGAGGCTGTGACTCATATTCTTTCCTCAGCTACTAGAGGAAATATTTGAATTACCATACTCAAAAGTTTTCTGAGTGCTCTGGAATCCAGGTGCTTGGTCTTCTTTCTGTAACAGACACAACAGAGCTATATTTTTGCTTCAGGCTTAAAAAGGAAACCTGAATACACAAAACAGATGAAGACTGTTACATGCACTAATTTCATTTGGCTTCCAGTTATTCCAAGAATTTACTGGAAATATGATTACAGCCAAACCATAACCTAATGCCTTGAGTGATTTCTCAGCTACTTCTTTGCATAAGGAGGAAAATACATTTTTCCCTTTGCTCTTTATCTGTCTTGTGTTTGTGAACCCATATCTTGTAAGTGTAAATATATCTGATTACAATGACACCAAGTGCAAAATTGAAGAATAATGGGACTACATGGACTCATCTCCCACACAAGTGTTTCTGAGATGTAGGTCTTAGACTGTAAACAGTTCAAGGCAAGAATGCTCTCTTGATAAGGTGCGTATTTGCCTAAGGTAGAGGATTTGATTAAGACTAAGCATTACTGCTACCAGCCACTAGTAACAATGAGTCTTATATTTATAATTACGTGGAAGTCAAAACTGTACAACTGTGTTTGGACAAATCTAATTTATTTGATAATCATCTCTGTTGGTATTATTAAGAGTATTTTTGTAAAGGTCAAGCTGGACATAAACTCATTTAAAAACTCTATTTACATTAGATTCTTTTATTTCCCCAGAGGCATGAATGAATTGCTTACAATTTTTAGCTTTTCATTTTCCCTGAATAATAGAGAGAACACGACAGAATATATTATTGCTTTTAGAAGTAAACACGAGTCTAACATTCTTGCTTTTTTTTTTTAATATATAAAGCTCTATTAAAGTGATATTCAAGTTTTCATTCTTTGATGCATGGTCTGTATCAGCTAATTACTCCTTTCCATTCAAACTAAATTTTTAAGCATGACATGAGTTGTACTTCACCCATTTGGAGATTTGCAGCTTATTTTCTACTGAAGCAGTGAACAAGCGAGGCCTTTTTTGCTTCACAGTCATTTTTCTGATAGTTAAATTATGTGCATGCAGGAAAGTTATGTTCTTTGTTTCAAAATTCTTGATCAAATCTGGCTATTTCAGATTCTTAGTATGGGTTTTATGTACTGAATTGTTCTACATTTTAAGCTCTTTTTATTTCTATACAGAAGAGAATTATTTCTCTTTTTTGTCAAAACACATATTTTGGAAAACTTTGTAATTAAATTTCAATTTTCTCTTTGACTGAATTATAATAATGTAATAATTTTTCATATATATATATCTATATATCTATATATATATATGTATAAATCTGTTAAAACTAAGAAAACTTCCCTAAAACTTATGGAAGCTAACAGATTTACATAGATTGTAAAGCAGTTGAATTTATGAGTTTGATCAATAAAGACAGGAATATATCTTCTTTAGGCTACATCAACTTTATACCCTTTGCACTTCTACTTTCTTTTGCATAGTATTATCAAAGCAAAGTAGGGTTACCAGTGGTCAGAGAAATTGCTCCTACTGTTTTCTCACAGTGTTCTGTTTCACATGCTTTTATCATTAATTGGTATACACTAACTTTCTTTTTTTACTTTCCAGTAACCTTAGTAACTGGGCCTTTTTTTCTATTGTCTGAGTCACTTTATAATGCTTTTTTTCTGAGTTTCTATTTTTCACACCTCTCCTGCCATTACCTTTTGTGTTTGCTTTTGTTCTAGCCCTGAGTTTTAACAGTTTGACAGACACTTTATCATTTTTGCCCCATCTGTGATGAATGGAGTCCCTGATAAACATATCAATTTATTGATATAGAACAATATAGGCTTTCATTTTAAACCAGTGGTGCATTTTATAGTTGACATGTATTCTCTATGGAAACACTACCCCTGTCAGTTGTCTTCAGTTTCCCTTTCTAGTGCAGATGAAACAGTTTTCAATGTAAGGTGCTTTGAAATGCAGTGGACTGCTGCTTTGACCTATGGATGCCCTACAGTCCCTAGGCATTGGAAGACACAAACACCTACAAAGGATTTGTTTCAGTTTATAATGGTACTAGAGAGCACTTACTTTGTTCAGGCTTGATAGTCCATCATCCCTGCTCATTTTTTGTCATTGTTGTCAGTTTAGGTCTCCAACTTCATACACAACAGAGCTTAAGTAAAGCTCAAGGTTTAGAAGATTGTGTGCTATTAGGAAACATTTGTCCTGTGTAGGTTAATGTGCCCTTAAACCCTTCCATGAAGAGCTCTGATTTGTATTTCTGCAGGAAAAAAACAAGACAGAGAAACATAAGTGCAGTTTTCCCTTTGGGTTTCAATTGTGTCCTCTCATAAAAAAAAAAAAAAAAAAAAAAAAGCCTGCATCTACAGACTTTCACCCAGTTACAAGGGATAGTTCTTACTTTCTAAGTCAATTAGTCTTCTTCTTTACATCTGTCCCTCTGTGATGCCTCCACAGTTCAACTCAACTTTCCAAGGTAACCTACATTTTTCTCTGTTTCTCTGCTGTTGGGAGGAAAGGGCTAAAACTGGAGGATTTGTTGAGGAGTGGGGAATAGTTTTACTCATAATGACCTTGTATGTGTTAATGCTAATAATATTGGGGTGGGAAAATTCCATTTATTACGCCCAATTTTGTTCATCCTCTGCCTATTTTGAGAGGTATAACTCCTGTGTGGAGACAATGCAGTCTCACAGACCTATGTGAGTCTTCTGCTGGGAGAGAGAAATCACAGAAGCACAGCCTTGTATTTAACTACAGACAGGGGACTTTACTACCTCAGCCTTTAAGATGAGCTAAACCTATGGACCCTGTGACCCCATGTGTCTCTGACCCCCAGTGTTATTAGCAAGGGGAAGAAATGAATCTACTCTTTGCATTTCTGCTATGGCTTGGTGGGTGTCCTGAGTGGCTATATGAATGTGTCAGTTCACACACTTAGTCAGTATATCTAGGCTGTAGATGTTTCAGAACAGATGTTTCCCATTATCTAATGGGAAATACTCAGCTCCTTCATGGATATAATCGGGAAAAAAGTTTGACCCAGCTATTACAGTAATTTCACGAATACAAACCGCAGCAATTTGACAAAAATTTTGGTGGAAACCCGGAAGTGCGGCTAATAGTCGGGTGCGGCTAATATATTAATAATTTTCTGACATTTACAACCCCAGACGTGCCAGCCAGAGTGCCGAGCCAAGCACCGGCCAGTAAAAGCCGGCATTTCGCAATTGTTACAGTGTTACCGTGTTGCCCTGGCTCCCTGCAGGCAGCACGGGGGGCGGGGAGAGAGGCGGGAGAGCTCTCTTCTTCCCTCCTCTGCCACAGCCCAGGGGAGGGGGGGGGGGGGTGCGCGCCGCCATTGCCGCGGCCCGGGGAGCCGATGAGGGGGGGTTGCCACCATTGCCGCGGCCCGGGGAGCCGACGGGGGAGGGGGCGCCGCCATTGCTGCGGCTCCGGGAGCCGACGGGAGCCCTGCGCAGCCATTGCCGCGGCCCGGGGGGGGGGCGGGAAGTGCGCGCCGCCATTGCCGCGGCTCGGGGAGGAGGCGGGGTGCTTTGTCCGCGCCCGCCGCCGGCGCCACGGGCGTGGGAAAGCTCCGTCCCCGCCCGCCGCCGCTGCCGTAGAAGCGGGGAAAGCTCCGTCCCTGCCTGCCACCGCAGGGCAGCGCCGACCCGGGGTGACCGAGCCCAGGGGCAGCGGCAACCGGCCCCGAGCGGCAGCACCGGGCTGGGCCACCTGGCCCCATCAGTGGCCCCTAGCGGGCCGAGCCTGCACAGCCTTAGCTCAGCCAGTAAACCCCGCCCTCCCGCGGTTCTGTTACTAATTGCACGCGGGTCCTCGCTGCGAACGACAGAGCGGCTTATATTCGTGTGCGGCTTATCTATGGACAAAAACCGAAATATTTGCCAACACCCAGAGATGCGGCTTATACTCAGTGCGGCTTGTATTCGTGAATTTACTGTAATTTTGTTTGGGTAACACATGTTTCTCCTGTATGTATCCTTTATAGCTACTCTTTTTTTTTTTTGTTTTTTGTTTTGGTTTTTTTTTGGTTTTTTATGTGTGCTTTGTTGCTGTTGGTTGGGGTTTTTATAAGGTTTTTTTCCAAATAGAAGAAAAAGTTCCCAAAATAGTGTGTAAAAACCTTCAGGAAAGTGCATTTGTATTACCTAAATATTCAGGGATTTCAACATATGTTTTGACCATTATTTCAGATTGAAAGAAAAATATTGTCATTTTATACCAGGGGAGAAAAGTGAATCTCCATATTTGCAAACAAAAATTATGATATTAGCTATGTCAACAATTTGAAATTGGGATGTCCATTTTAAACTAACATGCTGCTTTCAAATCAAATTTAAAGTTGTAAATTTGAAATCAAATATCTAATTCAAACTAGAAACTTCCTACAACCGGAAGACTTGTGATCAACAGAAGCATATCTTCAGAATATCCCATAGAAAAATGCAGTGTTTAAGTACAGGGGATGAAAAGAACTGGAACATAATTGCGTAATTTGGGAGGAATAATATTTTGGTGTGTTTTTGTGATTATCAAGGCATTTCTTCAGCAATGTCATGGCTTCTGTATAAACAAAACTGGACTTTGTAAAGCATAGTGCATTTAGTCTTGCATGAATGCTGTTAATTCCATTAGTATTAGTAGGGAATTCACAGGAATTCAAGGTACTCAACACAATTAGACCAGGACTTAATCACAACAAATAAGAAGAAATTACTTAACAGCCAAATGGCACCAAAAACCCCAAAGAACCTTGCAAACCGTATATGACATGGCAATTTCTTTTTCTACAGTCCTATTCAGGAAACATATATGTGATGATTATGTAACTAAAGAATGTTTATGTAAAGAAATATTGTGTAAATCTACAGAATGATGATTCTTTCAGAGAAAAAAAATAGGCAGGTTATATATTAAACTAGCAATCTTATGAGATTTAAGCATCTAATTTTCAAAAATTTGAGACCCTGCAAATTAAAACCTTTTCATTAGCAGAAATTATGGAAGGTAATTGGACATCAGGTTTCGATCTAAATTTTTGTGAGAATTCATGATATCTACTGTTCTCGGGCCTGCCAAAGAATCAGGATTGAATCATAGACCTATACATCTATTTGTTAACTCTGAAAATTTGAGAAATACCAAACATTCTAGAAATAAACTACTAAAAAGGTCTTATTCAGTCCTAAATAAAACAAACATCAGTTAACAACAGGATTACAGAAATATGTTTGCTAGATCATAACTCTAACATCTTGCAGAAGTTGTCATTCTACTTGGACTGATTCAACAAAGCAAAAACCAAATCAAAATAAAACAGAAAGGAAACACTGCAAAATGTTAAAAAGCAATTGTATTACTTATACTGGTATATCCTTAGAGAAAAATAAATTTATATACTAGTCAGAACACATCAAGCCAGAAGCCAAATTCCAACTAAAATAATGTTACTAGACACTCTACTTGGAGAATCTATATGACCACCCAAGCCTGTTACCTTCTGAAAAGTGGTTGAAGATTTCCGTGTTCCTCAAAATTTGCTAGTAGCTATATAATTATGTAAGGTAACTAAAACCACTTTGAGACCTGTATCACAACAGGTATATGGAGACATACCTGATGACATTACAAAATCCAAGCTAAAAGTGAAAATGGAAAAAAACCCCTAAGGAATATTGATTTTCAGAAGGGAAAAAAAAAAAAAAAAAGCAAAAAAACCCCAGTAATACAGAAGCAATAAGGTAATGTTTTTTAAGTTAGAATTGGGCCATGATTTTAAAAGGTAACCATAGTAAAACCATGTGCTGGCCCTCAATAAGACTGAGAATTATGTAATTTTTTAAATCTCTATAAACTCAGATGAAAATAGGGAAGAAATACTTACAATAATAATAGGGTCAAATATTAGAAATTATTACCAACATTACTTTACCAGACAATAAAATGCAACTATATTGATGGTATTTTACTTATGCTTATTTTGGTAAGCCATGAAGGTTCAAGAAAATGAAGGCCACAGAATACAGGAGCCTTGAGTAAATGGAACTGATTTGGAATAAATGAAAATTAACATTAATTGACTTTGTAAGATATTTTTATTAATCTCATATCAAATGGAAGACTGTGAAAATAAGGGAAAACTCAGAGACTCCCCAGCTCTAGGACAAAATATCTCTGTCTCTCAAATAAGGTAAGTTTTTGTACTGCTATCGAAGGGAAAGAAATTCCAGGTGCAAGGCACCCAATTAATTATATTCCTCACAACCTTAAAATCAGATTGCACAAATGTAGTAGGAAAAGAACAGAGGCAAAACTTCTGTTTAAGGGGTTAATTTATGGTCACAGCAGAGTCTAGTCTCATGATGAGTTAATGGCCACAGAGACAGGCAACCTTCCTCTCTTTTACTCGGAAAGTGCCTTCTCTTGGTTCTTGAAAGACCAAATTTAATTTAGGAAAGATTTTAGATATACTGATTCTTACACCCAAATTAGTGTATTTAGATCTAGATTGCACATCTTAGATAGTACTAACCAGAGATTCTTGAGGTTTCTGTCTGTACAGTACCATTAATACATTATTTTTTCCCACAGAAATCCCACATGAAATAGACTTTTGACCTCTGAAAACTGGACTTACCCTGCAGAGCGCTTTGGTAACCCATACCGGTCAGAATCATTCTGGGAACACCTAAGGGCCCACTCATCTTCCACAAACAGTTTGGTTCCCTCAAAAATTGTGTTACTATGAAATAACACAGAACACTGGAACATCTTTCTTGGAATCATCCACACAGGGACAATCACAAAAACACACTAAAACAAACAAAAAACCCCAACAATCAAACAAAAACCCCCCCCACAATATTTTGGTTGAACCAATTGCTTTGCATAATGATACTAAAAATATATTTACCTAAATAAAAAAGGAATAAACATGAAATTGATGCTGTCCATACTAACTCTACCAGGTAGTTAATTTAAACTTCAAAACAGAAAATGCAGTTCTTATCTGGAAGCAAAAGAAGCATGTGTCGTATTGCTTCATAGTCTGCCACCTTTTGTACTGTGTAGATTTCAATTTAACTTTGAAATGACAACACTTTACATATTGCCTTCCATAAGACAAATTTACCCAGTTCTTTCACTTCTAAATTAAGAAACCACCCACTTAGTAAACAAAATATATTTAGGTATTTTTTCCCCCACTGTGTATGTCATAGTCATTCCTGTTAAGAAAGTGCTGGGTTATGTAATATCCCTGAAAGGAGAGGAAAAATCATTCCTTGTTTTGAAATTTTTTTTGGAAATCAGTTCCAAGCAGAGAAATTTCTAGGAGTCCCAGGGCCTGGCATTTAAAGGAAGGGAGTCAGATGTCTCAAGGTCAAAGGCACTTGGCCTGATATCTGGAAAAACGACTAAAGTCTCAGAGGATCTGAGATTTTCGAGGCAAGCGCAGTCTTCTGCATTCACAGTCTTCTGAGAGCAACAGATGGCCAGGCTTAGGTAACATTCCTCCTAGGCACCAGAGAAGGTTCTACAGGTTTATGTGGGAATTAGGAAGCCATTGAGCTGACTGAAGAAAAACCTGGAAGTAAAGGATCATCCCACAAAAAATCCTACATTAAATCACTTACTCTCCTAAAATCCATCAAGTATTGTTGAGTCATTATCACATGAGAGGAGCAAGAATCAATCTTAACAACACTGAACATCTTTCTATACTGCACAAGGAACCAATTCCAAAGGTGGAAAATATTACATGTAAAACATACTTCTTAAAAGTTTTGTAATTCATGTTCATGAAACTTGTCTGTAAGAGAACAAGGCTTTCATTTTTGTGTGGACACTATCCAAGGCATTGTACATATTTCTAAGATGCTGAAGAAAAAATGAAAACATCTGCTTGATTTGTGTCAAAAGGAATTTGATTTCAGAACTTACATCTGCAGTATAGAGTTAGGCAAAAGTTACGTATTTAGAGAAAAATTATTTAAATAATGAAATGTTCAGGAGATCTGTGCTCATTCATTAATGTCTTACTGTGTGAACTTGGACAAATCATTTAAGCTATGTTCTCATCAGTCCCAAGATAGTGAAATGCTTCTGACCTGGCATGTTGAACTGCCTGCAGCATGCCTCTATACAGGGTTAAAAATTTATATAATCACTTATGTAGTTTGTCAGAATACAATGTCTTTGCTTATTCTGACATCTATGAAAAGATCTCTCTTACAAATTTATAATGAAAATCTGTTTCTGGGCAGATACTTTTCTTTGTCCTGGTTATATGCATCTGAAACAGAGAGAATTTAATTTTATTTGAGATATTTTATGTCACTACAAAAAATAATTAACATTTATTTCTCTGCTCATACCTGTGTATTTTGTGCAGGAGCAAAATTTTCCATTAAATTCTATCCTTTAAAGTATATTTTGTCATCATGATGTTTTTATTGCTAAATATTTATAGCAAGGCTTTCATTTATATAGATGCAGAAAAGGCAGAATTGAACACCTGTAATTTTGAGTTAAGCTGGTTAAAGTAAATGCTCTTTCTGAACATAATTTTCTACAAATATCTTTGAAATACCAAGCATTTGAAAAGAAATTTAACTTGTAGTTTCTTCTACTGGAGGATGCTCAGGGTCTTAGTAGTCAATTATTTGCCAGTTGAGAGGAAGCCAGATGTTCAGAAATATTCTCTGCTGCTGGAGTTTTTAAGAAATATTTTAGTTATATACCAGAATTAGCACTTAGTATTCAGTAAGCTACTCTTCAAACGCCAGTGATATGAATCTATTTGCTTTAAAAATTATTCATATATGAGAGAGGTGGAAAAAAATTCAATGAATCCCTCGAATTATGGGAGAAAAACTTAGTTATACTTTAATTAATGCTTAGCAGTCATTTAATGAATGTGGTCTCAAAGCCTAATCCATCTAACTGTAGCTAGTATTTTCACTGGTATAAGAAGTATGTATTAAAAAATAGTTTACAAGAATTGTACAGAACAGCACCAGGGAACTGCTGTACTATGAGTTCCAAGTCTGTGAACGAGGTCTGATTCCCTTGGGGAATTGAATTCTGTGAAGATGACTGGTGTCTGAGTTATTGTATACAAACTGGGGTTGATCTAATGCTTTTGATTCTTAGGAGTGATTCAAGATGATATCTTTAATTATCTCAAATAGTTTATGAAAGTAAAATTAACTACCTACTGAAGTTCATAGAATAATTATGAAGAATACCTTAAATTAAAAAAAAAAATTCAATAGCTGTTAATTGGCACTCAAAACCTCAGTAAAATCATAACACTGAAATGCAAAGTACTGGAGTCACTACTGCTTTTGAGAGTAGCTGCAATTAAACCATAAAAACTTGAAAAATATATACAGATAAAAAAGCTGGATTTTGCAGAGGAAAAACATGCTTTTACTAGGATCATTAGAAAAGTCTTTAAAGAGAACCATTACAGAAAAATCTTTACTGATCAGAATTTTAAGAAAATAATCAGGGTGTTTGCAAGAGTGAACAGAGATAATGTGTGTAAATTGTAGACAATGCACAGATATGTTGCATCCATGAACTAGAAACTTACTAAATATAATATAATTAATATTACGCTGCCTTGGACATGAGCAATCAATGTGTGGCTGCATCCCAGAAAACTAACTGTATCTTGAGCTGCATCAAAGGGAGTGTGACCAAAAGGTGTGGGAGGTGATTCTGCCCCTCTGTTCCAGGTATAGTTCTGTAGCCAGGACTGGAGCCCTCAACATAAGTGCTGGAGGGAGTTCAGAGGAGGGCTGTGAAGATGATCAGACTGTTGGAGAAACTCTCCTATGAGGAAAAGCTGAGAGAATCGGGATATTTTAGCCTGGAGAACAGAATGCTCGGGGGAGACGTTATAGCAGCCTTTCAGTTCCTGAAGGGGGCCTGCAAGAAAGATAGAGAGGAACTACAATTTCACGATTATAAGCCACATCATTTTGACTAAAATTTAGGTCCAAACCCAAAGTACGGCTTATAATCAGGTATGGCATATATATGGACAAGGAACAAAAAGTTGCTGTTTCAGTTTGGAGTACAGGTGTCTGCTGAGAAAGGCAGGAACTTCTCTTTGAAATGGAGAATGTAAACCCCCTCCCTCCAAATTATTATACTTTTGAAATCAAGCGGCTTTCAGGCAAAGATATGGGAATTAGGAATAACAGTTCTTTTCTAGGGAAATTAAAATAGAAATACAGTACTACAAAGAAACAAACTCCAAACCCTGACAAAGTCAGAGTACAACCTGACACCCTGTCAGGCAGGGTGTTGGCAGCAGTCCCATTAAATGGTGGCTGCATCCTCCTGCAGTGACAGATGTGATTCAGTTGAAGTAGTGTTCCTGTAGAAGGTGCTGTTTCCCTCTAAAGGTCCAATGGTGACGTGGAGAAATCCAGTTTTCCCTCTGGAGTCCAGTGGAGAAAGGGGCTACCTTAGTGTCCCAAAGCGTCTGTTTTTATTTTGATAAGAAATGTTGGGTTCTTCCCCCTGGCTGGAGCAACTTCGGATGGGATGAAGTAATTTTATCAGTCACACAGTGGGACTCACTGGGCCATTAGCAGAAAATGACTGGCTGGAGGAAGGATGGGTTGTGAAAAGATAAAGAAGAATGCCCCGCCTGGTTTCAATGGATGGCCCATTAGCAGAATATCTGCCGTTGAGATAAGGATCACTGCCCCCACCCTCAACAGATGGTGATAGAATAGATACCTTTTATCACACTCTGTATTGTAACGTGTGGTTTATAATCAGGTGCGGCTTATGTATGGACAAAGAACGAAAAGTTGCCAACATCCAGAAGTGCGGCTTATAATCGTGAAATTATTAGGACATGTAGTGCTAGAACAAGGGGTAATGTTTTTAAACTGAAATCTGATAGGTTTAGGTTGGTTATTTGGAAGGAATTCTTTGCTGTGAGGGTGGTGAGGCTCAGGAACACGATGTCCCAGAGAAGCTGTGCATGCCCCATCCCCAAGTGTTTGAGCCTAGGCTGGATGGAGCTCTGAGCAACCTAGTCTAGTGAAAAATATCCCTGTTAATGCCGAGTTGCAATTGGATGCTCTCTAAGGTCCCTTCCAAACCAAACCAGTCTATGATTCCATGATTAAATACTTAACTCCCAAAGCAGTTAACATAAACAAAACTGTGGTGCAATTACAGTAAATTCACTATTATAAGCCGCACTGAGTATAAGCCACACTTTCGGGGGCCAGTAACTTTTCATTCTTTGTCCATACATAAGCCGCAACTGATTATAAGCCCCACTTTACAATACAGAGTGTGGTAAAAGGTATCTATTCTACCACCATCTGTTGAGGGTGGGGGCAGTGATCCTTATCTCCACGGCAGATATTCTGCTAATGGGCCATCCATTGAAACCAGTCGGGGCATTCTTCTTTATCTTTTCACAACCCATCCTTCCTCCAGCCAGTCATTTTCTGCTAATGGCCCAGTGAGTCCCACTGTGTGACTGATAAAATTACTTCATCCCATCCGAAGTTGCTCCAGCCAGGGGGAAGAACCCAACATTTCTTATCAAAATAAAAACAGACGCTTTGGGACACTAAGGTAGCCCCTTTCTCCACTGGACTCCAGAGGGAAAACTGGATTTCTCCACATCACCACTGGACCTTTAGAGGGAAACAGCGCCTTCTACAGGAACACTACTTCAACTGAATCACATCTGTCACTGCAGGAGGATGCAGCCACCATTTAATGGGACTGCTGCCAACACCCTGCCTGATGGGGTGTCAGGTTGTACTCTGACTTTGTCAGGGTTTGGAGTTTGTTTCTTTGTAGTACTGTATTTCTATTTTAATTTCCCTAGAAAAGAACTGTTATTCCTAATTCCCATATCTTTGCCTGAAAACCGCTTAATTTCAAAAGAAGTATAATAATTTGGAGGGAGGGGGTTTACATTCTCCATTTCAAAGAGAAGTTCCTGCCTTTCTCAGCAGACACCTGTACTCCAAACTGAAACAGTAACTTTTTGTTCTTTGTCCATATATAAACCACACCTGATTATAAGACACACTTTGGGTTTGGACCAAAATTTTAGTCAAAATGGTGCATCTTATAATCGTGAAATTACTGTACCTGAAACATAGTAAAGGTAATCTAGGAAGAAATCTGTCATCTCTTGTTTATTACTAAAGTAGCAGCATTCTACAGAGATTTTTTGGGTTTAGTGGGGAGTTTTTTTGTACATAATGTAGACAAGGCCCTTTGAAAGATTCTGAAAGGCTAATACTTGAGTCCTTCATGGGCTGAAGAATGTGCTTGCATGCCTATATTAAGTCTTCCCCTCATAACTTTCTCCTGTGGTATTTTAGCTTCACAGTACAGCTAAGCATTGTGAATTCAGAAGGCTTTGTATCATTCTGTGGGTTTAGCTGTTATGTTACTGACAATATGTGGCATGTATTATAACAAGATTTGAGGCTGTGTAAATAACTATTTTCAAGAAAGTGATTCATTGTGTATCAAGTCCAAGAAATAAGCCTCCAGTTTAGATCTTATTGATAAATATTGATACAGTGTTTGCTCCTGATAGTTATCTTTTGTTACTTTCCGCTGCCTATGAGTGCAATGTCTTTTTTTGCTACACTTTTTCTTCTATTTCCTAGAAAATCCATAATAATAATAATAATAATAATAATAATAATAATAAATATCCACAAGCAAACACTGTTTATGTTTGTA
This sequence comes from Catharus ustulatus, assembly GCF_009819885.2. Lineage (NCBI taxonomy): Eukaryota > Metazoa > Chordata > Aves > Passeriformes > Turdidae > Catharus > Catharus ustulatus. Next base: position 80,480,853 of record NC_046221.1, read on the forward strand.
TAAACCAGCTATTGGTGCATGCTTGTAAAGCGGATAGAATACATAGTTTCAAGACATTTAAATTAATAATTAACTCTATCTTTCTGTCCATACTTTTCTTTTTTATATAATAATAGATTTTGTTCTGTCAAGACCTACGGCACACAAATCCATGAAGACCAACAGATAAGTGTGATGTTTGAACTGGAAGTTCTGGGAACTGACATGTGGAATAGTTCATGTGAAAGGTTATGTATACCTCATTGTGCATTAGTTGTTATGTCAATCATCCTCAAACACAACCACAAGATCTAAAACCATAAAGCAATAAAACAAAGGATGCCTCCACATGTATTTGTCTCTGAGACATCACTGGGAGTGTATAGTATTTTTAAAATTTTTTAGAAAAAAATTAAGTGATAAATGTTTTCATGTTGTCAGTTTGTGCTGAGATATGATTGAGATATACTATACTGCCTCTGAAAACTTATTGCCTGTAAATCTTTGTCCACATAGTTCAGCAAATCTATTTAGAAAAACATTTTATCCATGGCAAAATCTCCAGGAAGTGCTGCATAACAGTGCTTTATGAGAAATATCATCATTGTAAATATTTTTTTTTTTTTTTTACAAACAAGAAACTGCATAGAGATATTCCTAGCTGTCCAGTAAAAACTGCTACTTTGTTAGTCAGGCAAACATGACTCCCATATTTCCTAACTAGAATTTAAGCATATGAACCAGATTAACCATAGTTTTAAAATATGTTATCTCTTTAATGCAGGTTGCTCATGTTCAACCACAATAGACTGAATTTCAGATATTAAGCACTGTAGATCTAACAATGCCACTGCCACCTCAAGTTTCAGGTTACAACCCTTGTACATAATATCATAATGAGTTGGCATTATATGAAATGGAATTTAGGAATGGAACTTGGGATAATGGAGGAAAGAAAAAAAAAAAAACAATAAAAACCCCAGAAGAATCCCAACACTTCAGATGTCAACTTAGATTGGAGTTGACCATAAATAAATATCAAATATGATTTAACATTTACCAGCACATTGTTAAGGAAAACATGATGAAACCAAAATATTATTCCCCTGGAAACTCTTCTTTAACTTACAACTCTGCATTTGGGCCCAGATTTCTGTTAAACTAAACACAAATGAATGCTGATTGCAACTCTGGTAGAGTTAAAATGACTCTATTATACATTAATATATACTGGAATGATGACGACACACTTATTAGACAGTGACTTCTGTGCCTTTCATTTACTCCAATTCTTATTAAGCAGATGGAAACTTTATGCTTGTGAACTAAGAAAATTATATCTCACAGCTTTTGATCAAAGCAAATTGAAAATGAAACAATTTGTTGCACATGTGTGGCAGCTTACTCCCTTTATAGCTGCTGACACACAAGATTGCTATTCGAAAGAACTCTGCATGACTTACAAGCAGGAAAGAAATATTATCTAGGGCAAAAACAGTTAAATTTGGTGTGGATTAATTCCTTCCCTATGCCTAGGACTAATCAAAAGTTGCTAGAATCACAGAATGGCTTGAATTGGAAGGGACTTTCAAGATTATATACTTCCAACATGTCTGCCATGGACAGGGGCACCTTTCCCTACACCTTTCCCTGCTCAGAGGCCATCCAACCAACCTTGAAAACTTCCATGATAGGACATCCACAGCTTCTCTGGGCAACTCCTTCCAGTGACTCATTACCCTCACAGTGAAGAATTTCTTCCTAACATCTAAACTGACCTTCCTCCAGTTTAAAGACATTTCCTTTTGTCATATGACCATGTGCTCTTGCAAATACATCTCCAGCTTTCTTTCAGGCCCCCTTCAGGAAATTTAAAGGTGTTATAAGATGTTCTTGAAGCTTTGTCTTCTCCAGGCTGAAAAACCCTAACTCTCTCAGCCTGTACTCATAAAAGAGGTGTTTCAGCCGTTTGATCATCTTTGTGGCCTTCCTCTGCATGCACTCCAAAAGGTCCATGGCCTTCCTTTGTTGGGACCACCAGATCTCAATGCCATATTCCAAGTGGGATCTCGAGAGAACAGTCGATGGGGAGAATCACCTCCCTCGACCTCCTGGTCACAGTTCTTTTGAGCAGCCCAGTTGGTACTGTTGGTTATTTTATATATGTCCAAGCATAATTTATGAGAGGATCTGTTCCATTGTCTTGACAGGAACAGAGATGAGACTTATAGGCCTGTAGTTCCATGAGTCTTTCTCCATTCCCTTTTCAAAAAAATGGATTTTTTCTTTTACAGAAAGTGGAAACTTCACTCAATTGCCACAGCTTCTCAAATACGATAAACAGTAGCTTAGCCACTTTCTTTACTAATTCCTTCATGACCTGTGTGTACATCTCATGAGGTTGTAGTGCGAGGGCGTTTCGGAGTCAAAGACGAAGTCTCTTGGAGGTATAGTCAATGCTCAGTTTATTGTGCATCTGAGGGTTACATTTATGGTGCAAAGCAAGGGTTCACGCGCTTTGTGCTTACATATGATTGGCTTATGGCTATTGTCCATGCATCTATATGCTAGCAGCAATTGGTTTGTGTATACTGATCACGCGAATACATGACGACGTAAGCTTGGCAAGCTGGCGTGGGACCCTGGCATATAGTCAAAGCCACTTCCCGGACCCCCGGATGCTGGCGTCCAAGCTGCCCATACTCCCTTCTTTTGATCTGCCTTCTTATCAATGGTCCAAGGACACTACCTCCCAGCTGGTTTCTTTAATTGCAGCTACAATTACAGTCAGTGGCTGTGTCTCCAGTCACGTAGCCTAAGTCCGTGTCTTCGTATCCCATGTCCATGTCTTCATAGTCGGTTCCCACAATTATGTTAGTCAGCCAGGCCCAGTATAGTATTTTGTGGCCTGTCCCTTCATAGAATCTACCAAAACCCCCGCCATATCCCCTATTATGAGGTTCCCTGGACTTGTGCACCTCCCGTTTCCTTAGGTGGTTCTGAAACTGATCTCCTACAGCAGACAGCTCTTCATTCTCTCAGTCCCTGCCTTTGCCTTCTGGGACTTGACTGGAGTTCTTGCCAATGAAGACAGAAAAAAAGGCACTTGATTACCACAGATGTCTCAAGTAATCATATTTTTTGCTTCAATCAGGAGAGGCCCAGATTTCCCTGGTCTTCTTATTACCATCAACATATCTAAAGATGTTTTTCATGCTGTCCCTGATGTTCCTTGACAGATTTAATTCTAGCAGGACTTCAGCTTTCCAAACCAGATCCTGGTCATTCATATTCCTTCCATCCTACCGGTCCTTGCTTCAACCCCTGTAAGCTTTCCTTTTATGAGTTTTTCTAGGAGCTTCTTACATATCCATGCAAACCTCTTGGTGGCTTGACCTCTTTATCGTGAGCTTGGAGGAGATGGTACTTAATTATTAAAGACCTTGTGCTCTTCCTCGCTCCAGGGTTCTATCCCATGGTACTCTAGCAAGCAGAGTCCTGAAGAGGTCACAGTGTATGCTCCTAAGTCCATCATAATGAGCTTCCTGTGGACCCTCCTTGCTGCCCTAAGGGTCTTAGCACTATACCATGATCACTGCCCTTGAGCTTTGCATTCCCCACCAGCCTCTCCTTGTGTTCCAGAACCTTTCCTCGTTGGTTTCTTTATCCTCTGGAGAAGCAATTTATCCTCAACACTTTCCATGAACCTCCCAGATTGCTTATGCCCTGCAGTATTTGCCTCCAGCAGATAATTTGGGTAGTGTCAGTCCCCCATGTGGACTAGGGGGACCACGTGAACACAAAGCTGCTCCTATCACTCTATAGAGGGTCTCATCCATTTAGCCATCCTGACAGGATTTGGTGCTTCCCCGCCACAATGTCATCTGTTCATGCTCTTGCTTTAATCCTGACTGATAAGATGTAGGCTTGCTTCTTGTCTACATCCAAGCTGAACTCCGTGTATTCCAGCTGGTCATTGACAGAGAGGGTAACACTACCTCCTCATCTTCCCTGCCTGTCTTTTCTGAAAAGGTGGTGTTCTATTCTAACACTCCAGTAACATGAGCCACCCAACCATGTCTCTGTGACGCCAATAAGATCATAGCCCTGTCGGTGTGTGCACATCTCTAACTTGTTTTAGTTGTACCCCATGCTGCATGCTTTCACCTAGAGGCATTGGATTGTGACCCCAATGGAGTGACTTACTGGATGAAACAGCAGGAATTCCATCGTGTTGCAGACATATATTAAATGTTGGCCACTTACTGCGAGAAATCAATGGCTGAAGGTAAATTTAAGAGAGGCTTCATATCAACCTTGACATGTTTGTGCTGTCTGCAGGCTCTAAGTTCTGGGAACAGAGCTGGTTGGGGCAGCTAACAAACAAGGTGTAGCATAGTCGTCGCAGAAACTCCACAGCACACTAAAGCGTACAACAATGTTACTTTGCACATTACTAATTCAACTCATAAATCACAAAGACTGGTCTTTGCAGGCATGATTAAATCAGAACTTTACTGAAGAAAAGAAAAAGATAAAACCAGAAATGAACAGACCAATACATAATTATTCGTTCCATAATTCATTCCAAAATTTACTTAGAATTATTTAAAAAAAAATTAAATACTGCTGTTCTCTGTCCCAGATCTTGCCCAGCAGCAAAACCTTGCCACACTGCAGGAAGAACAACCACTTCTGTTCCACTACCAGCTCTGCCTAGTCACCACTAAACATTAGCTGCTGCTATTGGTTTCTTTTGGGCTTTGGTAGCAGTAAACAGCATAGAAAACATAGTTGTCTGCCATCTTTTGTTGGGTTTCTCTTTAAGGGCTCATCTCTTCTGCCCTCAAAATCATAGAATCAGTGGCTTTAGCCTCCTTTTTATACTAATTCCTATGATTTGGATACCTTTCAGCTCAGGCATGCTTAGATATATTTTCCCTAGTTTTGCATACTGTCTGAGTTAGATACTGTCCTGTACTTCATGGCAGACCTACTTTTAAATAGAAATTTATGATGAATGATTACAAATGTTCAGCATTAATTGAGCAGATATAAGGCCTATCCTCGTGTTCACTTCCATTTGTTTCTCAGCCAGGTTTGAAAAATATTCCTTTTCTTCTTAGCAGTCAAGGGATTAATTTTTAAAGACTCCACCACCAGGCTTATTAATACCAAGCAAACATTCACTGTGAGTTTGCAATGAGCATTCAAGTCAGTGGTGTTAATTTTCTTATGGTTATGCAGGACATGAAGATGCTAATAAGATCTGAAGTATATTTAGGTCCCTAGTGAAGTTTGATTCTTTGAAGGGAAAAAAAAGGAAAACAACAACAACAACAACAAACCCCAACTCAAACTAACACAAAAACAACAAAAAACCTCCTAACAACAATGACAACAAAAACCGCCAAAAACATGCAGTAAAGATCTGGTTGTTTTAGGCCAGAAAACTTTTAGAAATCTTAATTTCTTTGCATCTTGTGTCCTCTTTTTGTTCCATATCACTGTAATTATTTCTTAACATTGTAGATATTTTGGGAATTATTTCATTAATGCTACAAATAAGTAGAAGTGGAATGAAATGGGAGCAGCATAAATATCTGAAAGGATTAGAGACTACTACAACCTCATTAATGAATCTTGTGCTTAAAGTATCAATGCCTTGGTTGGTAGGCCATTACTGCACTGCTTTAAGTAATAAAATAATAGTGTGTGTCTTAAAATCAATTTCAGGTTACCAGGAGAAAGTAGTAGTGCCTTGAAATACTGCAGGGCAATCCTACTATGTACATGATTGACTTTAACAGTTCTGTGGGCTCAGGAGAAAACCTGAAACTGTCTTCTTCTGCTAAATGTCTTTAACTTTGGGTACTATATGCTGTGACCGTGCAAAGCTGAATTATGTGTCATGTTAATTTTTCCCTAAAAAAATCAGACGAAATGAATTTAGATATCTTGTAAGCAGGTCTCTTAAAAAGAAAATCTTTATTAAACCAGGGAAAATATATCTATTCAATGAAATACTTAATTTTTAAATATTTTCAGTTTTTCAAATAATTTGAACCCTAAAAATCGCAAGGTAATGTGTTTAAGCAAAATGCATGATAAAACTAGAAACTCATGTACTAGTGCAGAGCTAACCTTTAACACTATTTTATATAATTCCAGCCTGGATGCAGGCAATGCAGTTCAGGCCTATGTCTGATTTCACATATGAAGAAAAATCTTCTGTTTATACCCTTTTGTTTTGTTGCTCTTTCTATTTTTTTCTCTTCTTTTTCCTTGACCATGTACAAAACCCCAGAGTTTATCTTCACCCATCGCTGTTGCTTCAATACTTTCTCAATAATTTGACTTGGGCTTACTGAATACTGATGTTGACCAAAACAAGAAAAAATAGTCTGATTGACTCAAGAAAACTTTTGGGAATGGTTTTAAGAAAGTTTAAATTTCTCATGGTAAAGTCGAAATATATACTGGAAATGTGGAAAAATAATAATATATATGTATTCTAATTTTATTTGTATCAATTTGAAACATGCTAGATCCATCTTAAACTCATACATACTCTCTTTAAAATTACTATGAGTGCTTTAGCTTTTTATTATATGAAGACTGAGGAGGAAGACATGAAGGCCACAAGGAATCAAGGACATATTGTCTAGACACAGAGAAACAAAGAAAACAAAGAATATCTAATTTAAAAAAAAAATGAAAAAAGGCTAATTGCACTTTCATCAGGAAAAGTAAACATAATCCACAAATATTTATGCTTTTCAGCTATTTCAGTTGGCTTATATTTGCCCTGTGAAATATTGCAAGATGCTTCAAACAAAAGCCACAATGCACAAAGTAAAAACAAGGACTGTGAAAGTAGCAATAAGAGATTTTGAAAATGACAGCTGTCTGTCTCGAGAAGGGCACAATGTGTCCATTTATCATTTATAGACAATGAAACAGTTGCCAAATAAAAACCTACTTGAGATATGTGCAAATAGTTAGAGGCATTGAAAATATTTCTCAAAGTAACAGAATACAATGATCATCTTAAAGACTACAAAATTAACAGTATGCCAAAAAAAATGAGGGTAAGTTTTAGGAGCAATAAGTATTGGCGGTTGAAGAAATATACAAGATTTATGTATATTCAAACCTTATTTTGGAAGGTTTAATTAATTTGCATACTATATGCCAGAAATATGTCAAAAAATGACAAAGCACAGATCTGAATTTGCTGAGAGCTTGCCATTTAATTTTAGGGAGTAAGATGATGGGGTATGGTGTTTCAACACTGTGGATTTATAGGGATTAATCTTAAAATCTGGTTTTACATGGTTTTCCTTCTATAATGAAGAATCTGAATGCTGAAAAAAAATACAGATTAATTTTTCTTTTTAACAAAACATAAAGCTTTGAGGAACAAACATTTTCTTCTGCAACTTCTCTGCAGTGTGATGAGCATTTTAAATAAGCACCAAAAAGTAAAGAGGGAAAAATATCAGACACATCTGAAATTAAACCTTGCATGAGGCTTAATTTCAGATATCATTATTAATGATGACAAAAAGAAAAAGAAGAAATAAATAAGAATCAAACCTGGAATCTAAAACTTGCACCAAATGTAATTTATATTTATCAAAATCCAAGCTTGCCATAAATAGAATTTTGCTGACTAATACCATTAAGAAAGGCACGTTCAAGTACTTTTGAGATCCTAAGTTGAACTAAGAACATATTTTAGCAATATAATGAAAAAAAAATTGTATCAATAAAAGGTAATGTAGGCCCCTTTTCTGTCTTCATTACAAAGGGAGTTTGAATTATGAATTTTGAGTCAGCAAAAAGAAATTAGTATTATATAATCAAGCTTTTTACAAAGAAAAGAAACACAAAATAATAATTAAAATGTTATTCTAGTTTATATTGTCTTGAAAAACTTTGAAAATCTAAAGCGAAAAATATTTGTCAATAGTTACCAATAAAATTTTCTCATTTTTGGATAGCAATGACACCAACATACCATCAATATATTGAAGCAAAAGTTTTAAATGAAAAATGCTTCAGAAAATACATAGATGAAGGAATTTACTGTCTTAACATTTTAGGAAAGTCAGAATTGACTACAGAGGAAACACAGTTGTTAAATAAATTCTATTTATTTAAGAATGTGCTGACTTCAACAGAAGTTTATTTGAAACAGAAATTAACATTCTGAGTACAAGGAAGATAAACAGGACATAGATGAAAATGCAAGAAATTATCCAAATCAGGAAATGAATTAGAAAATGAGACATTAATGATTTCCCATCTAGTAGATAATCAGTTGTTGCAGTGACACCTGCAAATATAGTTGGATGGGAACTAGATATAGTAAACATGTCTTCCACATAGTCCTGATATTTCATATTTGGTTTGAGAGAGACTTTGCTTTTTATTTAATGCTTATGTGCAACTTTAATTAGTCCTACAGAAAATTTGTATTTTTACACTAGCAGCAAGAACATACTGTACATGTAATTAAGTACATGAAGCTTAAATATCAAAAGGTACAGACTAGAAAAGTGATTACAACTGTTTTCAGTTTTTGTCCTTTGTTCTTGACTCTACTTGGAGAGCTGGTGAAAAAAAAATTTTAAAAAAGACAAATCCCTCCTTGCACTGTACATACCTGTGAGAAAATTAATATCACTTGATATTATTTAGAATGTGTTTCCCTTTTCTTTCAAATGTTCTGTTTCTTCTGTTTTAATTTTACTTTGGTATTTAACTTTTCTGTGGTAATGATATTTTAACATATCATCACAGAATACGAAACATTTGTCACAAAAACACAGCTGAATGTAAACTTTTTACTTATTTATTTAGGCATTGTACCAAACAAAACCACACAGCCTTTCATTTTAATAGTTGACATTTAACATGTACTTTATCAGGCTGCAGTCACCAGTGAGCACCCAAGTGTAACTACAGAATCAATTTATTTTGATTGTTTAACTTTTAAAAAATTTTTCATATAATGTTTCCATGTAAAAAAAAAAAAAAATACTGAAACTATCACAGAGTTTTGAGTCTGAATAGCCCTCCCATCAGTGATTCAAAGACAACTGTAGAGACATTTCTTTCCTGGTTGGCAAAACTTCAGGTTCTCCCATATTTCTTTACCTCAATAATAAGTGGTCATTGAAATTCTTCCCCTATATTCCCTTGCTGCTGGAAATGTTGTTATCATCTGAGTATTTTAGAATATAAATAATCTGATAATGTCCAATAAAACCAGGAATATGTCTAAAGCATTGTGTAAACCATTATTGTCTTCAATACTTTATTTTGGCTGGAAATAAGGTTATTTAATACCATAAACATGCGTTTAAAATCCAGTAGAACATTGTATCTCTTACTACAGGAATTTTACTTGGTAATATAATTTAAGAGATTGCAGGACTCTTTGGGAAAAGATGGAGTCATGAGTAATGCTCAGGACTATAAAGGATAATGCAGAGGCATTTCACAAGGCATATAGTTTTAGAATGTATTGGAGAAAACTTTGCCATCTTTTAAATTGTAGTGGGATGTGATGTAGATTTTAATGCAGTTAGGATTTCAGTTGACAATCTTAAAACATGAAAAAAGACTGTGTGTTCTGGAACTCAAAAGTCAGTACCAAAGACAAAAAATCAGAGGATATTGAAACAGTTTTTATCTTGCCAATATGCAGTGTAAAGTAATTGGCTTTCACCCGTGAGAAACTGAATGGTAGGTAGAGTGAAAGAGATCTGTGAGAGAAGGTAATAAATTTAATGAGGTGTGCAACTACAGAAAAGATATTTCAAGCAACGAAGAGAAACATGACTTCTAAAATAACAGGCATAAAAAAGGAGTTGAAAAAAAAAGAACGCTTGGACATTCTTATTCTCCAAAACAAACCATGGGAAAATATGAACATCATTTAAAGGAACTTGCAAGCATGTTTTAGTCATTATTCTGCTGCATTAAGAGCACACTAACTGCAGTTCACGAGGAAAAGAAACTAGAAAAGAAAAACAATATTTATATAATAAGTAATTATAGTAAGTTGCATACTAAATTTGCTGGTGATACCAAATTGAGAGGAGCTAATAACCCCCTTGAAGGTGGACAGGCTGTACAGAGAGACCTGGACAAACTGGAGGGTTGGGCAATCACCAGCTATAGGAAGTTTAATAAAAACAAGTTCTGGATTCTGGACCTGGGATGGTGCAACTCTGGATGTATGTACAGACTGAGGAATGAGCGGTTGGAACACAGTGCCATGGAAAGTGACCTGGGGGTCCTGCTTGATGTCAAGTTGAACACCAGCCAGCAGTGCCCTGGCAGCCAGGAGAGCCAACCCTGACCTGGGGGGCATCAGGCACAGCATCACAGCTGGGCAAGGGAGGGGATTGTCCTGTTCTGCTCTGAGCTGGGGCAGCCTCACCTCAACTGCTGGGGCAGTTTTGGGTGCTGCAATATAAAAATGACATTAAAGTATTAGAGAGTGTGAAAAGGAAGTCAATGAGGATGGTGAAGGGCCTTGAGGAGAAACTGTATGGGAAGTGGCTGAGGTCACTTTGTTCAGCCTGGAGGAGACTGAGTGGAAATCTCATGGCAGTTATAACTTCCTCAAGAGGGGAAGAAGAAAGGCAGGCACTGATCTCTGTCGTGGTTGGTGACGGGACCCAAGGGAATGGGCTGAAGTTGGGTCAGTGGAGGTTTAGGTAAGATATCAGGAAATTTATTTTACACAGAATGACTGGGAAATGGAACATGCTTTCCAGGGAAGTGGTCACAGCACCAGCCTGGCAGATACTCTCCTAAAGACTGCTCAGCACACACTGCTGGCTGCCTTCAATATGGAGACCAAAAATTCTTAGTTTATACGCAAGTAGAGAGCCTGAGTTTTGTAAATAATCATGTGTTCAAGACTTTTTTTTTTCATTATGATGATTGATAACAAAATTTAAAAATTCTAATTTATCTGCAATGAAATAACTGTGAACTTGAACCCAAACATGATGCTACACTAGATGACCATATTTTTAACCTATTGTTGGTGAAATTGATGTCTTATAAACGTTGTCCACAAAATGGACAAGATGGCCTTGCCCATCTCTGTTTTCCTTTAAAGAGTAATTTAATCCATTGCAATTCTTGTAGAAAAGGCTGCTGACCAAAAAATCACTCTCTGAAATTTCAAAATGCATTCCTCAAATCTGAAAGAATATTTTTAACTTTTTAGAGTGTCTTCCTCTGTCTAAAAAATTGCTATAGATTTTCAGACTGTAACTAGAAAATGAATAATGATTGGTATTTTTTTTCTCTCAGCTGAAAACATGACTCATTTCCAATCCTATGATACTCATCTTGTCTGATAAAGAGTAAGTATTAAAAAAACCAAATTTTATATTTATTACAGTAACTTCACGAATACAAGCTGCACTGAGTATAAGCCGCATCTATGGGTATTGGTAAATATTTCGTTCTTTGTCGATTAATAAGCCGCACCTGAATATAAGCTGCTCTGTGGTTCGCAGTGAGGACCCGCATGCAACAGAGGTGCCAAATACTAACAGAACCGCTGCATGGTGGGGGGTTTACTGGGTCAACTAAGGCTGTGCCGGCTCGGCCCGGTAGGGGCTGCTGACGGGGCCAGGTGGTCCAGCCCGGTACTGCCACTCGGGGCTGGTCGCCGCCTCTGGGGTCGCTTGCCCGGACCCCACTCGCGCCGTGGCACCGGCCTTGCACGGAGCACCCCCTGCTCCCGCCACGGTGGCGGAGGGCGGGGGCAGAGCCCCCCCCTCCTCCCCGGGCCGCGGCAATGGCGGTGCGGGGTCCCCCCGTCTCTCCCCTGGGCTGTGGCAGAGAAGGGAGGAAGAGAGCTCTCCCGCCTCTCTCCTCGCCCCCCGTGCTGCCTGCAGGGAGCCAGGGCAACACAGTAACACTGTAACAATCGTGGAATGCCGGCTTTTACTGGCAGGTGCTTGGCTCGGCGCCCTGGCTGGCAAATCTGGGGTTGTAAATTTCAGAAAATTATTCACGTATTAGCTGCCCCCGAGTATTAGCCGCACTTCCGGGTTTCCACCAAAATTTTTGTCAAATTGCTGCGGCTTGTATTCGTGAAATTACTGTACTTTTTTTTTCCAGGTAGATCCTCCTATATTTGATAGTCATAAATTTGGAGGCATTCTTAAGCTTGGTGATTTCTTTAAAACCTACCAAAAAGTTGTTTTTATTAATCATTGTGGTTACAGTAATTCCACGACCATAAGGCGCACCCCCCGGGAGCTGGTAAATGTCGCAACTTCGTAGAACATATAAGGTGCACCGGACTATAAGGCGCACTTTTTTTTTTTGCAGAGAGGAGCCGCGCAGTGGGCAACAAAGTAACGAATTACTGGCAAGTGCTCAATTTGCAAACATTTTTCAAAGATCGGTGTAGCCTTTAAATGCAGCCCCAGGCATCCTCCCCGTGCAGCAGGCCCCAGCACTCCTGCCCACCCCCAGCACCAACTGGCATGGCTCTCGGCTCCTGGTTCCCACCGCGCAGCCGCGCTGTGTCCCGGCTTCCCCCTGGCCAGCTGCCGCGCCACTTCTCGCCACTTTCCCGCGGTCACAGGGGCTTCCCCACTGCCACTTTGCCGCAGCCGCTTTTCTGTGACTGCAGGGGCTTCGCCACTGTCGCTTTTCTGTGGCCGCAGGGGCTGCACCGCCGCTGTTTTGTCGCGGCTGCAGGGGCCGCACCACAACGACGCTTTCCCCCAGCCACTTAGGCCGCGCCACCGCTGCTCTGATGCCGCTGCTGGGCAGGATCTGCTTGGGGTTGTTGCGGGCTCGCACTTCTTGTTCCCCCTGTGCCCGGGCCAGGGCTACCCGGCTTCTTGTTCCACCTGGGTTGGGGTCGGCGGCAGCTCCCTCCCTCCCCGTGCGGCTCCTGCCAGCCGTGGCCGCCCGCTTCCACCCCCACTCGCGACTTGGAGCTCCCACGACACCGCCCCCGCATTGCGACTTGCACTTCAAGTTTGGCAAATTTCACAACTTTGTCCATTATATAAGGCGCACCAGACTATAAGGTGCACTTCCGGGTTCGGAGGAAAAATTTAGTCAAAAGGGTGCGCCTTATAGTCATGAAATTACTGTATTGTGCTAATATTCTGATGCTCATTAAAATTCACAAAATGTTCATTCAATTACCGGAAACAGAGAAACACAGAGAGAAATTCACATTGAATTTATGGTTTTAAATAAATAATTTATTTCTTATGGCCTTCAAATACATGTTCATTGTTAAGCAGAAAACGTTCACATTGAGAAAAATATTAAGAGTAGTGAAGGATCCTGGTCTGAACTGAAAATCAAAGAAAAGTAAATAATTTATTTAGATTTGTATCACTATAGAAAATATTAAACTCAAATTTTTCAAGTTGTAAACTTACAGTAATTTCATGATTATAAGCTGCACCATTTTGACTAAAATTTTGGTCCCAACCCAGAAGTGCAGCTTACATTTAGGACCAGCCAATACATGAACAAAGTTCAGAAATTTCCCAACCCAGAAGTGCGAACCATGGTGCTGAGCTGAGCTCATGAATTGAGCACCCGGCAGTAAAACCCGTGATCCCGTGATTGTTACAAATTGGTTACTCTGTTGCACGGCGGGGGAAGGTGGGCTCCCTCTGGCACTGCGACACAGCTGCCCCTGCCGAGCAGCCCCTGGGCAGCAGGGCTGAGCTGGAGCCTACCTGGCCCCAGGACAGCGGGGCCGAGTCGGAACCTGCCCAGCCCCGGGATGGCAGGACAGTAGGGCCGTGCTGGAGCCCACCTGGCCCCTAGATAGCAGGGCCGAACTGGAGCCTGCCCAGCCCCGCTGACGGGGCTGCACCAAGCCAAGCGTGGACGGCCCCAAGCCAAGGCAGTAAACCCCACAATCCCATGATTCTGTTACTAACTGGCAACTTTGTGAAAGTTGTACGTAGATCCTCACTGTCAACGAAATTGCAGTTTATATTCCGGTGCAGTTTATATATGGACAAAGACCTAAACATTGCTGACACCCGGAGGTGCGGCTTACAGTCAAGTGAGGCTTATAATTGGGAAATTACTGTAAATGGCTATTTGAATTTGACTTGTTCCTGCTTTGATCTATATCTTGTAACAAACCCCTCATAAGTTCCTTACAATAAATGTGACTACATTTTTTGTGCCTTTTCCTCTTAAAGCTGTTTCTTTTGCAGTCCTACCATACTGGCAAGTAGATTATCAACAATATTTAAACTCTGTTCCTCAAGAAGATGGAAAGAATAATCAGGATTTCTATCCATTTAACTAAATACCTTTGTTCATATTCCTAAAAGTCTTTAATGATTAAATTATCTGGCTATATGTGGTCATAGGGATGCCAAATTCCTCCAACTTTTTCTAATTAAAATGAAGAATCATGACTAATTTTAAAATGGTTTCACAATTCTATAAAACCCTCAGAAAACAAAGGCATTAAACCTCCTTTAAAATCTATTTGTATGTGTAAATTAGTCTTTTAAAATGCATACTGATGTACAGATTAATTGCTGGTTTAAAGAAATTTTCTTTAAAGTGCATACTACTCTGATTTGTGGGGTATAGCAATTTGAAATTCAGACAACTAGAGAGTTAAGTAGTGAAAAATTAAAGTACTATTGACATCCAGATATTTTAATTTTCTACCTTTCTATTCTGTTCTTTCAAAAAAACTCCTGATAAAGAGCAAACTAAATCTACATTAATACTATATGGTAACATAAAAAAAAAAATATTAATAATTATTTGAGAAAAAAACCCAAAGTGTGTCTTTTTAATAGACATCGTCTTGAAGGTATGCGTCTTTTCACTGTTCTATCAGAAATTTGTATCACTCAACAGATGAAGAGACTACACACAAGCACTCAGTGGTTTTATCAAGAAAAAGGGATTCCAGGGCCATTCTTTCATTCTAGTGTTTGGGAATCCAGACAAAATCAAATAGTAAAAAATGCTAAATAGTACTAAATTACTTAGTACACAAATATGAAAATAATATTTGTAATCAAACTCAATGTTTTTCATTTGACAGGAAAGGAGCTTTTAGTTGTTTCAATGGGTTCTGATCATATTTTGTCTCAGGAGGATGTACTAATTATGCATTTTGCCACCATTCATTTGAGTTCGGAAAGAATTTATCTAAATTGCTATTTGTATTTCCATCTCAGGCCTTCCAAATAACTTGCAAAGGCATGTGATGTTGCTAGACATTCTTTTTTTGAACAGATTCAAGGCAAAGATTATATCTGCCGCATAAAACTTGGTATCATCTTCAGAGCACTCATCAGTTTAGGCTTCACATGTGTTTATTTTTACAGGCTCTGCTGTTGCTGCACTCCTCTCTGCAGTGCAGTAGTTTTACTCTGGGGTTCAGCCAGCTTTATGCTGCAGAACCTCTGCCTGGTTCCTTCTGAGGACAAATATGTTATAAATACTCAAAACTTGTATTACCCCCATTTTCTACTTCATATATCTTTTATGCAAGACCTTGAACAAAGAATGTGAGAAAGTGTTTCAGTGTCTGTTTGTGAAAATAAGTAACTGCTTCTGTCTTCAGCTCCACTGTTCTATCAATCAACATCAAAATATTTATCAATAAATTCCTGTGTCAGTACTGTCCCATCAAAGAACTGTGAGAAGGCATACTGTGAGAAGTTTAATCCAATTGAAGTGAACCAATAAAAAGACACACTATCTAGAAACTACACAATATATTTAAAAAGCTTTGAAAATCCCTCTGCTTTGCTAAGCTCCTGAAGCAATTTCTATGAAAGAGTGTGAAGTGAAAGATGCTTCCTGTGCTCACAGTCACAAAAAGAATTAATTCAAAAGTAAAAATGTTCAATTGCGACTGTATTTCAGAGAGAGATGGTAAGTTCCACTGCCACATTAAAGCAATATATACTGCATAGTTCACATAAGCCTACATTTAATATTACCTGCAGAACAGGTTGCACAGTGTTAATCAAATTTGTACATCAGATTTTTATTGAATGGGTGGGCTGTAACAAACCCACTTCTGTAACTGAGTTATTTTTTGCTCACTGAAAATAACATCATGAAGTAATGGTTCCCAAATTTATGGACTCCATGATTTCCACGATTCAGTTACCTGGAGGGGGTATGAGAGAATACCTAGGAGATAGGTAATGAAAGTATGTTTTGTTTCTAACAGTTAGTGTTTAATCTGTTGGCCAGAAAAAGCTGGGCAATAAAAACTCATTTTAATGAAGATGTGGTAGTTCAGGAAATGAAAGGCTAATATGCTCCAGAATAGATAGATTCTGAAGAATCAGAAGAATGCTCTTTTCCAACATCAAGTACTTCCTTTCCAGGCTGGAGTACATCAGCACTACTCCAGTGTTCGTCATTCTCTCAGAGAAGCCATTAGGAAAACTTCAACATGCTGAAGTTTTTCTGAAACAACAACTACAACAAAACCCATTCATGTTCTTTTTCTTAAAAACCTGTGAGCATTTCTAACTCTCCAGTTGAGGATCCTGACACTACTGTTACCTTTGAGGATACGTACAATTTCTACAGTGCCCAGCCCTTTGATAATTTACTCCAGTGAGGAATGTCAGCAGCACTCTGCCTTCTATGTCTATTATTTTCAGAGAGAATCCTTGATATCCTCAAGGTCTTTTCATTATAGGCTCTCTGCTATTCCCTCTTCCTATAGTAGGTAGTGCAAAAAAAATTGGCTAATAAAAATGTGAACTATGCTCACCCAATAACTCCTCAAGAAACTTAGAAAACCTTACTAAGTCTCACTATCCTAACCACACCTTAAGGAGAGTCTGCAAAATAATTTTCAGTTTTCAGAGTATCTTTCCCTTCTGTATTTTTTTCAGGTTTCCTTCTCTCCTCATACTACTCACATAGACACAATATTTTCAGGAGGTCTTGTTGATATTGCCATGTCACACATTTTTCAGGAAAAAAAAAAAAAGGATGGATATTCCTATCGCTACTTTTGTGACATATGCCAGAGAAATGCATTGAAATGCATTAACCTTTTTTCTATAAGAACAGAATTGTGCAGTGTGAATTTGTGCATTGCTGCTGTCTCATCTCTGTATCCTCTGAAAACTGGCACAATATTATTGCTTTATGAGTAAAAACACTTGGCAAACATTTAACAGGGTTCAATTCTGACTGCTATTCTGATCCAATTTTAAGATGAACTCTGTACAGAATTTTTTTTCCCTGAGAATACAGGATATAATAAGTAATTTCAAAGATACACAGACACAGAAATAGTTCAAATATTCTTACAAGTATTTTATTATTTTTATCCTTCCCAACCTGAAAAACATGTGGTTCTTTCACACTTGAAGCACCATCTGTTTAACCACATTCAAATTATTGTAAACTATCATTAGTGTAATACTATACCATATTCTCATCATCTCAGTAGCAGAAACTCTGTCTTTCTGTTTATTTTTCCTCTTCATTGTAAAAATTGAAGGCAGAGAATTCTTTTATAGTTCTTAAATTAACTGCTCTGTCCCTCCCTCTTCCTCACTTAGTTTCTTGTTCCAGTAAAGAGCTGGTATCTTTCTAATGTGTGAAGGCTATTTTAGATCTAAAAAAAAAAAAAAAAAAAAAAAAAATAAAAAAAAAAATAGAAAAAAGTAAATTCTAACCTTTATTTCTAACAAGTTTTGATATTTCCAAGAATCCTTGAAAGACAAAGATAAAGTTCAAAGATAAATTATTCTGGATTTTTCTAAGCAAAAATGAAATCACAGTTTTTTCTTGTCTCTTCTAATATGTTTAGACACTTTACACTTTCGTTGCTTGCTTTTCAGAAATAGGAATTTTTTATACTGTAAACTGGCGAATATAAATTTTCTCCTATGAAGTGTTTGAATATGTTTGCAAAATACAAATGGCAATGGCAACACATGGACAGAACCTGTGAAGAAATCTCCTGTTTGGCCTTTAAAATACATTGTTCAGTAATTACAGCACAATGGTAGGGC
The DNA here is from genome assembly GCF_009819885.2 of Catharus ustulatus. NCBI lineage: Eukaryota > Metazoa > Chordata > Aves > Passeriformes > Turdidae > Catharus > Catharus ustulatus. Next base: position 80,498,891 of record NC_046221.1, read on the forward strand.
TGAAAAATATTAATGAATGCAATGTAATAAATAGATATAAAAACAACCCTTGGGATGTTGTTGTATGCATGCTTTATGTCATCAGCAATATGATATGACTCTAAAGTAAAGGACCCAAAGGGGAAAGCAATTATTGCAGTAAAGGACAATAAGGAAGACAAGTTTTGACTAGCCTATACTGAGCTGAGAAAAAGCTGATCTAATGACACTAGCTGATCTAATGAAATAGTTGCTTGAACACTGGAGCAGGAATGCCATTTAAACATTTTTTTAATAGTACTGTGATGTTATTTTCGTCAAATGTATAGAGAAGTAGTACCATAAATTGTGAATAATGCAGTAAATACTCTTGCTACTTCTTCATTTGTGGTAAATAGGAGTAGAATCCTTTCTCTAATAAGCTTTTTTCAATAAATTTAACTAGTGGAAATACTTCAAGAAATTTTCTTGAAAGATGCAGCTTGCTTTCGAGAGATACACTTAAGAGAAACGGTGGTGTATATTTTATAATATTGAAGTTTTCAACCCTGGTCTTCACAGTTTCTCAAGTAAATAGGCATTTGCATTAGGAGATCAAAATATTGCCATTTTTTCAATAATTCTCAGAATTCTGAAGGTATTTTTGAAAGTTAGAATGCGTGCATACTGCATCCAATACTTAGACAAGAAGAAGCTGCAGGTAGAATTTCTTTATCTAAAAATATATCCATACAAAAACAACCCAGATGCCAGAATTACCTAAATATAAAAAAAGGTAAAAATCATACATCTTTCTCACCCAAACACCAAGTTGTAGCCTTGGTAGAAGATCGTGTCAGGGAATATTTAGGCAAATTTGACATAGGTAAGTCCTGTGCCCTGATGGGGTGCAGCTTCGAGCACTGAGGAAGCTGGCTGGTGACATTGCAAGACCACTGTCACTCACCTATGATGTCCACCAGCCTTCTCTGAAGTTATGGATGAATCTCCTCAAGGCCTATAAACCTGTGGATGTCAGCTTTGTCTAGGTGTTTGTCTTGGAGTGATTTATGATGTTTAGTCTAGTCACTGATTCTCAGCTTTACGGTCCAAAATGATTGCTGTATCTTTAAGGTGTGGCTGGGGGAGGGGGGTATGATTTAGGTTCTTTGATGGCTTTCCCAAAACTTCACTCTCCAGGCATCAGGGATGTGGTGTAGTTTGAGTTTTGCTTGACTGGTTTCGTTTTGTTAGCCCAGGCAAGAAGATTTTCCCTTTCCTGGCTGTGGAGAGGATGTAGCAGGAATTCTGCAACTTTTTGAGGTGACACTTTGTTAGTCCGAGACCAGAGAAAATGGGACCTGTGGGAGAAGGGTTGGTCAGGATCAGTAGGAGAGGGGCCACTCTGTTCTGTTCCCACACCTCAGGAAAACTGAGCCAGGGAGACAAAGCACACCCAGAGGCTCCAGCCTAGCTACTTCATCTGCTGCAGAGAGGAAATTGATGCCAGAGACTCACCAGATTTTCATCGGTTGCCTAAACTGATGTGTGAAGCTCCTGTTTGGTTCTTTTGCCCCTGAGACAGACACTGGTGCCATCTTCCACAGTGTGGCATAAGACGGCATATTTTTTCCCCCTGAATTTTGGGGTTTTCTTCTGGTGTGCATGGGCAAGGGGAGTAAGGCTTAATATCTGACAGTTTAACATCTAGTATTTATTTACAGTAATTTCATGACCTTAAGGCGCACTGGACTATAAGGCACACCTCCGGGAGCCGGTAAATTTCGCAACTTTGTACATTATATAAGGCACACTGAACTATAAGGTGCACATGTTTTTTGCAGCCAGGATCTGCCCCCAGCTCCCCCCCACACAGTTTCTGGCCAAGGCCCCGCCTCAACCTGGCAGCCAAGTGGCCCCAGGCCCGCCTGTACCTGGCGGGGCTGGGGCATGCCCACCGCCGCTCTGTGCCACCTCCACGGGGCTGGGGCATGCCCGCTGGGGCTCCACGGGCCCCTGGGCCCCCTGCACTCGGCAGCCGCTGCCCTGCCGGCTTCTCCCTCGGCTCGCGGCTCACACTTCCATGTTGGCAAATTTCCAAACTTTTGCCCATATATAAGGCGCACCGGACTATAAGGCACACTTCTGGGTTCGGGCCAAAATTTTAGTCATAAGGTTGCGCCTTATAGTTGTGAAATTACTGTACTTTTATTCCACTTGTGTTGTGCGTGTTCTGTGAGTTAATAGATTACTGGGACTTTTTCACTTTCATTCATTAACATTCATTTCCTATTAGTGGAAGGTGATTGTTGTAACCCTTTTAGAGAAGACATCTCATTCCAGAGTGTCTTCTAAATTTGTCTCTAAACTGAGACCGTGTTCTCTAATGTTTATATTCAGCATAATATGATGTGATATAACAAAGAGAAATGTTTGACAAGGAACTCCAACGAATTCCAGGACACAATTAGGCATACTGTGACTGATAATACTTTCACAGTGCAAACCTACTTCCAATTTTTGTGCTTCACAACTGTATCTACATTAAACCATATGAATCACAGCAGAGTATCACTGCTTTGGCTAAAGGAGAAGTAAGTTAGTTTTGAAGTGTCTAATTTACTTTCTTTTAGCAACTCTTCATATTTTATTGAAATATTGTGAAGAAAGATGTCCCTTTTGAAACAACTATGTATTGTCAGGAACCTCACATAGGAGACATTTAACCCTGCTTTTGTGTATCATCTTGAAATCTAAGTAGAGAGGTGGGAGAAGGGCAAGAAATATGTTGGTGTTTTTTTACAGTGAGACAAGAAAAAGGGAAAACATTAAGTTACCATTGGCAATAAAGAAAAGGGACTATTCTGTGAGATTAAATATATATCAGACAGAGACCTACCCTTTCCCTCCCTAACAGTCCAGGTTATCAGTCAGAGTGACTTAACAGCCCTTTTTCATGTGGTCCTGCAGAATTACAATTTAGCAAAAGGAGATGCTCTTGCAATTGAACTTAAAACACTCTTTCCCCCATCCTCCCTGAAGCTTGCTAAGACTTTTTAGTGTTAAGGCACTGACTTTTTATCTCCAAAATCCAGGAAAAGTAGTAAATTCATGTTTTGCACTATATCCTTCTCACTGAATTCCAAATTACTACATTGCCTCTTGCCCAGGGTTCAACTGCTTCACCCTTGAATAAAATGCATTTCAGCACTGTCAAATGCCCCTTTCCTACCAGTACCATCTCCACCAGAAGAGACACAAAAAATAAATACAAGACATAATTGGCAGGCCAAGATTTTACCTTCACAACAATTATGTAAACTACATGCATAAATATGGATATGGATAAATAAGGGACTCAAAACACAAATGTAAAAATAAAGCATACAAGAGATGGAAGCATGGATGTGAGTTAGGATAAATTATAAAGACATCGTCAAAGCTTGCTGGGATTAGGTTAGAAGAGACTGTGTGGTTCATAAAGAGGGCAATACCATTTAAGATCTTTATTCTTGACTTAGGTGATGAGTAAGTCTGTGGATGACACAAAACTTTAGGGAGTTGTTCATGCACCATGGTTGTGCTGCCCTTCAGAAGGGCAATTCAGACCTTACAGCAGTACATGTTGAAGGACAAAAGGATTGAAATCATCCTTGAAGAAAATGACATTGGGATCCTGGAAGACTACAAATTTAACACATTCCAGTGATATTTCCAGTAGCAGGAAGGTCAACAACATTTGGAACTGTACTACAGGAGTACTGTCAGCTGGCCAAGGGGAGGTGACCATTCTGCTTTACTGGTGAGGTCACATCTAAAGTTCTGGGCCCATTCCTGGACTTCACAGTATGAAAAAACACATGGACACACGGGAGTGTGTCTGGGAAGGGACCGTAAAAATTATTAAAGGGCTGCAGAATCTGCTGTAGGAGAGGCTGAAAGAGATGGGACGGCTCTGCCTGAGAGGAGGACCCTTGGAGAGCTGGGGAGGAACAAGAAGGAAATAAGGAGATTATAGTAATTTTGTTCTTTTTTTTCTGTTTTAGTCATTTTGGGAGTGAAACCTAAAACCCAAGCCCAACAAACCAAAGTAACAAACAAACAAAACAAACAAAAAAACCACCCCAACACACTAAGGATGGCACCTTAATACCTTTAAGGTTGTCTTGACTAGGAGAAAAGAAGAAACCTTTAAAATCTCCATGAAGAAAAAGAAATAAAAAATCAGACTGCAAACAATGTGCCATTTGTAACTGTGAGGAAAGTTGGAAGTAAAAAAAATAAATTGAAAAATAAAAAAGAAACTTAAAAATAATCAAGGCAAAAAAAGTGTTTTTTTGCTACTGTGTCTAGTGAAATTATGAGGTGGCATCTACTGCCAGGTCCAAAAATGCACTTTCCCCTCCTACAAGATTACCTTGCTGGACTCAGGGTCAGTTTGCTGATTAAAGTTTTTGCAAAAAGCCAGAACAAACCTCAGTGGGGCCTCATCTCTGTTTTTTAGGCACTGTTTTTAAGCTGGTGTTTTTGTTCCTGTCTCCCACCTGAACTATCTGTCACAATAAGCAATAAGAAGGGGCTGATCTAAAAAGCAAGGTAAGCTGGGCTCAGAGAACCCCCTCACAACCAGCAGGGCAGTGACCTCAGCAACATGGGCACAGTCCACAGTGCCCAAGCAAGGAGAATGGCTCTGAGACAATATGCAGGATCAGCAATCACTCAGTAAGTTCACAGTAAGAAGATAAAGTCAAGATTGAAAAGTAAGTCAAGTCTACAGAATAGGATCAGGGAGGCGTAAAAGCATCTGAAGTGCCAGAGCAGGAGCAGTGCATCTTTCAGGAGGTCTTGCAGGCAGGTCCCAAGCAGAGGTGGTGGAAGGGAATATCAGCTGAGGCTTCTTCCAACTGTTCACAGCAGCTCTTTCTAATTGACAACCTGATAGTCAGCTAAATTCCTAGAAGGAGGGAAGTGAACTTCAGGTCCTGACACATAATGTAATAATTCCCATTGAGATAATGATTCTTCTGTCAAGTAAAGAAAACATATCCTAGAAAACATATCCTAACCTTCTGAGGACAAAGTGTACACAGCTGAGCAGAATTTCATGAGACAGACTCAAAATCAAATAAAAGCAAGTTTAGTTATTTTCTTTGTCTCAAGGAAGAAATAGAGAAGTTAATATATTTTATATTTCTCTTACTTTTTTATTTATTCCTTATTATTCATCTGGGTTAAGTATTAGTCTGCCCTTCACTGCACAAGCATTTTTGTCTCTGCTTACGTAAAAATATAAATCCATCATAACTGAGTAGGGTTTAGATCCTGGAGATACTCCTAGGCAGCCCAGAAACTCTACCAAACTTCAGTTTTCTTGATGGGCAGTTTTTAATCTTTTGCTGGATATTCTGGATTATGTAAAACATGTATTTTTGACAAATAAATATAGATGATGACTAATTAAGATTGAAAATTAGTCTACTAATCAAAATCCTGTTAACCTTATTCTCACTACTCAATTGTACTTCAGGTTCAATGATAGCAGTCACTGGATGTGGTTCAGATGTATTTGCAACCTTACATTTCAAAGTTTCTCAGTATTAAGTACATTTAAAATAATTATTTGAAAATATATTGAAATATATTATCATCTGTCCTGTTTTCCAGGTAATTTCTACCCTATTTTACAAGTGATTCTATTTAAAAGATGACTGGTATATTACATTTGTTTGGGACTTTTTCTGTTTGTTGGATTTGGTTTGGTGGTGGTTTTTAATGTGTTTTCGGTTTTGGGGGTTTTTGCCAGTGCACTTCCAAGGAAAACTTAAACTGCGTTAAATCATAAAGATTATGAATATGACCCAAAAAATAAAGAAGTCAGTGAGTATTTGCAATGTACCATGGTTGAGGATGAGTTTCACCTGTGTCATTTGGTTACCACCTTCTCTGCTACACGGGACCCATCATTTCCTGCAGTAGGAAATATGCTGGGACTCTGCGCACATTATGTTTTTGCTTCACTACAAGTGTGGCATTCACATGTTAAACCCTGTTTTCAACAGCAGTGTATCTCTGCCATCCATTAGCAATTCAGGGTAATGTTTCCCTTGGCTCTCTCTGTGCAAGATAGAGAAATAAAATCTGTTTTATAGGATTACATTGCTTTATAGTTTCTATTTAGATTCTCTAAGATTTTTTGCCAATACACCAGAAAAATCATATATCCTATTCAAATTGATCCCATAATACAGAACTCAGTTCTGAGTATTAGCTGTGTTTTATCATCTTCTCCTGCTTTTGTGCCTGGACAATTTTCTATTGTCTCCATTGTTCAGTAGATAAATATTTGGGTATTGTGAGTTTAAATATTGGATGACAGGAATCTCACAGACTAAAGTGAAATCTTTTCAATAGGCCTGTTTGCTGGAATTTGAAACCCCAGCA